>NC_133120.1:60435735-60758087 GCF_033568475.1 Henckelia pumila | reverse complement strand
CTTGTACAGATTCCCAGATTTTCTTCTCAAATTGCATTCATATCAACTTTCTTTTAAGTTTTAATTAAAATAAATTTATATAAAAAAAATTTGCATGGGTCCCAACACAAAAAAAATTTAATTTTTTTAAATAAATAAACAAGACTTGTGGATGCCAGCTACAATCTTTGGGAGCTGTACATGCAGGCTGCAATGCAGGTCCTAATTTTTTTAAAACAAAAAACAAAAAAACCCACCGTTGCGGGTACCCTAATTGAAAAGACTTAAAATATGTTTTTATAGAATAGTTGTCAAAACATATATTTATTCTTAAAAAAAACTTTTAAAATATTTTATAAAAAAATTATAAAAAAAACTTTTATAAAAAAAACGTTTTATAAATATATGTCTAAACGGAACCTTAGTGTCCAAACCGAATTTTATATTAAAAATAATGTAACACTATTAAAATAAAAAACTAAAGTTAAAGAAGAATAATAATAAAAAAAATAGAGTAAATAAATGTTAGGTCAAGGTTTTGCCTGTTTTGGGAATTTTTTTTGAAATTTATGTTAGGTTTATGTTTTTCAGTATAAATGTCATATTAATCAAAAATTTATTGATGTAGTGATGTCACCTCGTATATATATTGTGTTGATCTTATGATGCAGCATGATGGAATATATATGATATAACAATAAAGGAGTCCTAAATAATGGTGAAAATTTAATATCTATATGTTTCAGGATCGAAACAAATAAATGATACTAGTATTAATCATAAATAAAAATCGAAAACAACAAGTCTCGTGATATATATTAATCAAACCATTATATTCATTGATAATTGTTTAATTTCCAAAAATAATAAATTATGAGTATGCTTCCAGCGGGTATAAAGCACATAGTCGTTAACAGATCTTTGAATTAATCTAGAAACAAATTCCTAGAACAAATACAATGGATAACATTTTGTTCCTTTGCGGTCGTTGAAATATCACGAGAATATTTTGATAACGTGCATATTTAAACCATTGGATTTAACTGGTGATTCTCCCTGAACTCTCACAGAGATAATATTTAGTTATGTGTATCGTATCTGGTGTATTTCGTGTGTTTCTGCCAATTAAAGACTACCTATATTTATATGGTTTCTAGTCTGGCCTAACCAAAAAAATTCTTCCACTTAGAAATATGTATGTGTGAGTTATTGAATATTATTATGCTTTTGTGCATTTGGTATTTTAGATTAGATATGAGATTAAGTATTCATATATGATATTCTTATTTATTCACAACTATAGCAGAATACCGAGAACATCTGATACTGGTATTGAAAACATTGAAGGATAAAACTTGTGCACAAAATAGAAGATATGTAAATTTTGGTTGGAACAAGTAGTGGCGCTCTTGGATCATATAATTTCGAAGGATGGTGTGTCTGTGCACCCAAGTAAGATTGAAGATGTTAATAACTGGCTAGACCAGCCAATGATTTAGATGTACGTAGTTTTTTGAGTTTAGTTGGTTATTATCCTTGGTTTATAGCCGGATTTCCAAAAAAATTGTTTCCAATGAACGTCTTAACAAGGAAAGATGCGAATTTTATTTGGGATGAGGCATGTTGTCATACCCCGCGACCGAGACATGTCATCGGCATTGTTTAAAATTTAACCAAATCATAAAAGCAACAAGCCTCGTAGTACATTCTAAATCAAACCATATTTCATAAATAAACTCCAAAATAATCGTCTTTACAACTTAAAACTCCCAAAAACGAATAAAACTTGTGGAAGCGTCTTACAACTTTAAAAAATTAGAATACTAACGATTAAACTAAAAATTAACAAAAAGGTATAAATCGAAATAATCTCTTCTCATCAGCATCTCAAAAAATGTCGTGTTCTTTCTCTTCTACTTATTCCTCAGTATCATCTAGGAGGAAAGTAAGAGGTGAGTGATATAGTCGTCACTCAGCAAGTGGGAACCGATCGATCATACAAACATTAAAATATACATACATATATTCTCTTGACAGAATTCAAATTTGGCTTTAAAATATAATATAATTCATAGACATATTCATAGCATACCATATTGTATCGTGACATGGCATAAGTTATCATAACGTAACTTGACTTATCGTAACATGACTTGACATACGTGACGTGACTTGACATAACACTAAAATTCATCTCTTTATTCATGGTTAACTGATCGGTCCCCTATATGTAATCTCTCTAAGAGGTGAGATCATAGAATGATTATTATTACCCACTGCATCAGCGCCTTAACTTATCATGGTTTGAAATTTTTGTTCCACTTGCAAATCATAACAGTGCCATAAAAAAATTTGAAACAAAAAAAAATTCATGTCTTATCAAGCGTACTTTTAAAACACAAAGCCCACTTACCAAACATTCAGTCAAATTTCATAAACGTCAGAGACATATCGAACCTTCGGATCGAAGTGAGATTTGGTCAAGACATTCTTAAGGATGTTATCTAAATTGTGAACGGTGAAGATCAGGTTTCGAAGCAATTTGAATCCGTTTATGGACCACGAACAAAAGCTGCTTTTATTTTTCCAAGTTTTAACTGTTGGATCAGGATAAATTTTGGATTGAATATTGATAATATCTTATGCTACAATCGGAACGATGGAGATCAGATTTTGATTTTTGTAGCATCGGCTAAGTTCTGGATGAAGTGCCGCATTTTTGAACTTAAAGAAAATCTCTGCAACGTTTCGCCTCTTCCATAACCCTAGCTTACTCAAAAATTTAGAGAGAATTCTCGAGGTGTATTTTTCTTAAACTATGAAGTTCTATATTTTTAAACACCAATAGTAGTTGGATTCAATTAGGACACCTAGTTTTCAATGTTTAAATAGAATTCTATCTCAAATATTTGGCTCCGTCTTCATTGCATATAACTTAATAGTCCAATCTGATTATCTTGCATATATTTTATTTGGATATGCAAACTTTACAAATCCAATATTTTTATATTAATTTATCTCGATATAATAACCTTCGAGATAATCAAGATTCTCAAGAAAAATCAATATTTTATTTTCTCGTAGTCCTTAAAAATCCAGGGTTTCACACATGTGATCAAAGTTTTCAAGAAATTAACATTCGAACATGTCCTTGAAATTCCAAAAGGAACCGGAAAATTTTTAGTATACAACGATGTTTCAAAAATGAGCTAGGTGTAGTGTTGATGCAAAATGGGAAGGTTATCGCCTATTTCTCATGACAATTGAGAGAGTGTGAAAAGAATTACCAAACACATGATCTTGAATTGATTGTTGTTGTATTTACTTAGAAATTTGGAGGCATTATTTTGTAGGTGAAAATATGAAATTTACGTAGACCACAAAAACGTCATTCATTTTTCACAGATAAGGAGCTGAATATGAGGCAACAGATATGGTTGGAACTTGTGAAAGATTTGGATTGTATAATTAACTATCATTCAGGGAAAAAGTGATAGCTAGCGGATTTCATTAATTTTGATTCTGTCTGTACAAGAAAAAAAATTCTCTAAATATTTTTTGTTTCCCACTGATTTCATTAATTGTGATTGGTATTAGTTAAAGCTTTATATTTTTTATGACGTGAGCACTCACAACCACTATTTTTGGTACTGATGATGTGATAAAAATCATATCATATCTTTATTTATATTTTAGAGATATATCAGAATATTGCATGGATATGCATGGATCTAGTTGTCTTGTACATTAAAATTCTATATGGCATGAGACTCTCTTCCTATAAATAAGAGGTCTCTAAACTTTATTACGGTAAGCTTTTGCATGCTCATAAAACCTTTTCTACACGTCTTACATACGCCTTTTACCCGCTTTTACATGTATTTTATAGGGATGTAAACGAACCGAACGGTTCGTGAGCTCGGCTCGGTAGAAAGCTCGTTCGGTAAGCTTATCGAGCCGAGCCCGAGCTTGATTTTGAGCTCGAAAATTTTCACGAACCGAGCTTGAGCTTAAGGATGTTCGGCTCGTGAGCTCACAAACATGTTTTTTAATAGGCTCGGGAGCCCGAGCTCGGGCTCGGCTCGTTTAGGAGGCTCGCTAGTACGGGCTCAAGCTCGGCTCGTTTAGGAGGTTCGTGAGATCTAGCTCGGGCTTGGCTCATTTAAGAGGCTCACGAATATGTTCATTTAATTTATGTGTATTTATCTAGTTTGAGTTTGAGTGGACAAATAAAAAAAATAATATCATTAATGCAAATGACATGATTAAAACATAATACTTTGTTGAAAAAAGATGAATTTACAATACATAGGATGTAGCCACAATTTTTATTTTTTATTTTAACTTTAATATCATTGTATTAAAATTTTCTTAAAAACACAATAAATAAAATATTTATATGTGCAATATTACTACTAAATGACAATTCAATCAATACATTTTTAAAGAACTGAAATAAAAATTTTATTTAAAATGTCTTACGAGAATTAGAACTATATGCGATAGATGAATTATATTAAAAAATTTTAGTTAAAAGAAGTTATGAAATTATCTAAATTAAATTTGTTGAGTTAAAACTTGTTAACTAAACATATATATATATATATATATATATATATATATATATATATGCACAACATTTTAATAAAGTTATATAATATTATTAAATAAAATATTTCATGTACAGAAAGATCGTATTACAAGTAATGCTTATATCTCATTATAAAAAATAATAGTTTGGTGGTTTCTTAAAAAAATTTTTAATATAAATATACATTTTTTTTAATTCTAAAAATATATATTATAATAATTAAGCCACACAATAAATTTTTATATACTTGTGAAATAAGCATTGACAGTGTTGATTTTCTTCAAAGGTAAGTGCTCGAAACTTGAGTTTAGCATTTTTAGTTGGGAGCTTCAGATTTTATTTTAAAGATATATAAAAGAATAACGAAGCTTAAATTTTGAGTTTATTAATTATTTGATCGTGTGATGAAATTTTTGGAATGATGAATATAATTGTGTATAGCTATACAATAGAGGATAGTTCACATTGAACTTGTACAGATTGAAAGCAGTCGAAGAATTGTGGTTGAAATTTGCATCTAGAATTTGATCTATAATAAATTCGGAGATTTCAAGATATATCATGACTTGAGCATTTAGTAATGATGTAATAAATTCATAAAGATCGAAAACTTTGATAAATGAAATTGGTGGATTTTTTATATTGGACTGTGTTGGAGGTTGAAGTTTTAGATCATGGTAAGCTTATAAATCTAGTTATAGTAAATTTGATCGAGAAATTATAATCGCAAAAAAATCAAACTCGAGTGATGTGGTGATATTGTCTTATATTTATTTGACTTAATTTTTATGATTAGGAGAATTTACATTGATTAAATGCATTGTATAGTTCCTAATTATTGTTTTTGGTTTGATTTAGGAGAAGAAGGAGAATGAGCAAAAGGTAGATGAATTTGAGAGGAAAAGATGGAAAAACTATTGCGCAAGAATGAATTATGGAGCAGCAATGATAAAAAAATAATTTTTAATTTTAAAAGATCCAAATCCGATCTCTATCGTTCAGAATAAAGTTCAAGATGTTTTGAAGGTTCTGTCAAAATTTAAGATCAATCCGATGGCTAGATCTTGAGATATGAATTTTTCAAAAACATTGTGCGCTGGACAGAAACTTGCTCGCTCGATCCGTCATTTTTTACAGATCGAGCGAGACCTGTGCTGCGGGAAAAAAATATATTTGGACAAAAGTTTGGCTGCTCGATCCGCCATCTTTTACCGATCAAGCGAATCGGGCTGTTCGGGAAGGAATTTGTAATTTTGAAAACTCTTTTATTAAGGACTCTAGTCTTTTATTATGTTATTATTCCGTATTTCTGAGATTATTATCAGAATTTTGGGATATAGAATACCAAGTATTCCTTGGCGGCCAGGTTTTATTCCAACTTTTCTTAGATTTCTTCTCTTCTTTTGATTTTTCTTTCGTTTTTTATGAATCGTTGTGGCTAGTTTCTAGAACTTGGTTGAGGAAGACAATCCCTTGATTTGGTTTGTTTGTGAGATTCGAATTTTCATTGTTTAATTATTGAGTATCAAAAGTTGTTCTGATTTATTTCATGCTTGTATATGAGATTTTTGGATTGATCACCCTAGGATTTCGCTATACAATCTACTGCTAAATTAGAATTCAAATTCGTAATTGTTTGAATCAACTAATTTGCGAAGAAAATACGATTGATATTTTTCGCTTGTGAATTTATTAAATTGTAGGAACAACAATTGACTAGATTAAATACATCCACTTGTGTATGTGTTGTCTAGATTCATCAGTTTTACTAGTTTGCATGTTGCCTTGAGTTTAAATCTAATCGCTTGTATTGAGTTGATTTATTGGTAAGGGTTAATTTAGAACGCTTGTGTCTAGTTAACTAAGATTAAGGTGAAGCGGGAATTTAATTTTCAATTATGAATATTTGATAGAATTAATTATTTTTAGATAATCAATGATCGAATGAATGATTTCAAGGGTGTAGTCGACCGATACCAAGGCTTGTTAATCTATTGATTTATCGTATTTTTAATTTTGCATGTTAATGATAAGATTTAATTTTAAATTGCTTAAATTTTTAGTAGTTAATTTTCAAAACTCAATACCTCCTTTATTTATTTTCAGTATTTTTAAGAACATAGTTAAATTTCACTTTTCTCGTGGGAACGATCCCTACTCTCACTACTGCATATTTTATTTATCTGAATTGAGTCGGGTAATTTGGGCGCGACACGACTAAGCGATACCATCGAGCTATGTTATATGTATGACGAGTCAGAAAACGAGCCTGAAAGCAAACCCGCTAACGAGCCTATTTAACGAGCTCACTTAACGAGCCGGAGCTTTCTTAACGAGCTCGCTAACGAGCCTTGCTTAACGAGCCCGAAAACGAGCTCACTAACGAGCTTGAAAACAAGCCTGCTTAACGAGCCTGAAACGAGCCGAACTCAAGCCAAGCTCGTTTAATATGATAAATGAGCCGAGCCCGAGCTTTTATATATACTAAACGAGCCGAACCCGAGCCTTATGAAAAAAGCTCGAATCGAGCTCGAGCCGAGATCGAGCCCTTATTTCTGTCAAACGAGCCGATTCTGAGCCTGATACTGTTCGGCTTGACTCGGCTCATTTACATCCCTACTCTTTTACATGTTTTGTATCCTTTATAATTTCCATACCTTTTTTATCGAATCCTATACTGACTTGAGCGTCGAAGTGGCTTCGTCTTTGGGCGAAGTCATCTCACATGTTTTTTTATAAACAAAAATATTTTGGGATCAAATAGCTCGGCTTATTGAAAAAATTGGTCATTGATTACCGGTTATAGGTAATTTATTTGATACGAAATTTTTGAACGCATCAATTAGCGTCATATGTGGGAACGAAATATAATCCCATGATTGGATCTACCTGGTTGAGTAAAAGATATAAAAAAATAAAATTTTCAATTCATTCATCCGGTGAAAAAAGCTAGTCATGTGGTGATTATGATTCTCCATAAGTGATTCTAATAAGAAGGTCATTGCTAAAATCACTCTTATCATTTATTTATCAAACACTACCCAACTTTGATTTTTAAATTTTCACATTTGTTTCCAAATACTACCAACATTTGATTTTTCTTAACTTTTTTATAATCTATAAATTAATCACTTCTAAAAAATCTTAATCTATTACAAACACTCCCTAAAATTGGAAATTTGTGAATGGATCGTATTTCAATTAACAAAAATAATGGTACAAGAATTTGGCGAGGACAAATGTGATGCCGCTATATATATTTTAATAATGGCCACATTTTCATGCTAGGTTATTTCATCATGGCCCATGTGAATCATCCGCCTATTTGTCTCAGCTTAATTCTAAGCATTTACTAATTAGATATATTAAGTAATTTATTCATGCATCCACTTGAGAAATGAAATTAAAGCATTTTGTTTTGCCAAAATACCGTTCAAAACTTTTTTTTTAAGAGTGTTTGCAATAGATTGTGCTTTTGTAGAAGTGATTAATTTATAGATTATAAAAAAGTTAAGAAAAATCAAAAGTTGGTAGTGTTTGGAAACAAATGTGAAAATCTAAAAATCAAAGTTCGGTAGTGTTTGATAAATAAATGATTAGAGTGCTTTTAACAATGTCCTTCTTATTAGAATCACTTTTGGAGAATAATAATCACCACATGACTAGATTTTGGATTTCAATTAAGTTGAGCATAAGCTAACACATAATTTAGGTTAAAAAACACACAAAAATGATTTTTTTAAGCCAAAAGCTAAAATTCACTTTTTTTTAGTGATTGCAAACACTTCATTAGTTTAGTTGGACTTCCCTGAACTAGTCCATGCTTAAATTAATCGGGTTCATTTACCAGGGACTCAGTTGTTCGGTATATAAGAATTATGATAGCAGAAGATGTAAGTCAGAAAGACTGATAAAGTCATCGTGTATCTCACATGTAAATTAAAATATTTTGTTCGTTCTCAGTTTATGAAATTTAGGTCCAATAATTTTACCTTATGAATATAATGGTTTCAATTATGTTTTTCTTAATTGAAATTCATTAGATAGCTTTTATTAGAATATTTATGCAATAGAAGGAAGTAAAAAAAAGTAATTGATTTCTTGATAACCTCGGGTCGTCCTTTTACGCTAAAACTGATGTGTTGGTTTGGTGGTTTGATGATGACATATCCATGAATTAACACCTTTTTCATTTTGGGCTGAATTTATCAATGGGAATTGCTAAAGTTCGATACTTTTATCGTGTTGAATTAAATCATTTTTTTAGATATATTCTCATCGGTTTTGTACAACTATTTACTTTTGCATCTCAACAGAAATTTATGTGATGCATCATTTTGCGAACTAATCATCATTTTGCTAGTGTTTCGTAATATTTTACTACTCGAGTTTTGATGTCTTTTATATCTCACTTTCATTATGCCAAGTTTTACGGGTTCGGGATTTCATCATTATTTGAACAATGATATTTCATAATAAATTTCTTAGGCTTCATTATTTCAAATATCATATATTATTATTATTTTGGGTCTCTTGTGTCTTGTTTTTTGGTGTTTTATAACTCTTATTTCAGTGTTTCTTCAGACTCAGTTCACCTTGCAAGGGCTCAACTTATTGTGATTCTTACTATCAGACACCTTAGCTTGACACGATGTGATAACTTAGTCAAGCCTACTCGGCAACTCGAGAAATAAATATAAGTCTTTTAATGTTTATATTTTTAGCAAACTATTCTTGTTCTAACACATTTCCAAGCACATATTGAAATAAAGTAAATTACCTTGTATCCTTCGTGATTCTATTACGTGGAAGTGATAATTGTTGTTTCTTGCGATTACAAAAAACTATATTCGATTATTATTGAAACGACCCTAAACCTCTACTGTAAATAAACTTAAATAAAAATGCGGGTTTTTCAAAAATTTCGGCATGACCCATCTGTTTATTTTAAAACCCACCTGACAGAGATAGCAAACAACAAAAGCAACCGACAACACAGATAAACTAGCCCAGAATAAATGAAAGAGAAACTAGGGAAAAAAGTTCAACATCACAAACATCAAAATTTTACAATTTAACCCTCACAGACCAAGAAACAAATCTTAAAAATCATTTCATTTACATTTTCCAAATAAACAAAATAAATATTTCATAACATTTAAGTTTGAATAAACTTCTACGGAAGAATAACATAGGTCGAAGGGATGTGCCGTGTCCGCATCGCAGTCCACTCAAGAGTACATGCCTCTCGATCTCAACAAAGTACAACATGCACCAAGCATAGTAGTGAACCTAAAAACCCATCAAGATTTAAATAATATAGCAAGAGTTCAAAATAATGCATCATACTAAAAATAGTACTAAGTACACTTATGAATCTCACACGAAGAGGAAAAAGTCATAACATGCCCGAAGTAAGAACAATAGCAATATGCGATGGAAAACACATTCATGAATCAATTATCCTTTACTTTTACTTTTGAATTTGGATCCTCGATTGTGACTATGATTTTGATCGATCAATGACTATATTATACAATGCTGGCAAGGAAACCGAGTTCTTTTCGGCCCCACATTGCCCCTCTGATTTGGTAGGGAAGTCGAGATTTCTCCCAACCCCGATCTACACGTCTAATTTGGTAGGGAAGCCGAGATGTCTCCCGATCTACACGTCTCATTTTGGCAAGTGACCCAGGACATCCTCTGACCCATCATTGCACGTCTAAGTCACAATCAACTCACTTCATTCATTAACCTTTCCTTTCATTCAACAATTTCTCATTTCAACATTTATCTTTACAAGCATTCTTTAAATAAGACTTCGGTACTAGAATATAAATGAATTTTGAAGTCACACACGCGAATAAATGGGCGTTGAATAATTTAAATGACATAAACTCAAAAGATAGCATGACATAACTTTTGTGGATGATTGGAGTGTAGGGGAGTACTCTCGGCTTAAAGGCTTTCCTCATTCCACTTAAGTTTACGCTCACAAGGGCTTAACTCGAGCGGTTAACCCGTAAAATCCATAACTCATTCTATTAAAATTCAAAAGACTTTCCGTTCGAACCGGCACTTCAAACACACCTTAAAATACTCTATGACCTGTATTCACATTTTATTATGGCAAAAACAACCCAAAAATCTAGACTCCCGGACAGCCCATAGTCAATAGAAAAAATCTGCTCAAGACACTCCAACTTAAAAAGTACATAACTTAATCGATTTTTATCCGAAATAGGCCCAATTTACACCGAAATGATCCTAACATCACATAAATTAAGAAAATCAGAGGTAGCCCCTGTCCAAACCTCAAACACCGCCCTTATCAGACCTGTTTTCCCGAGATAAGACGAAGTGACAAAAATTTTGTTTTGGTCATCCTCCAACTATAGCTACCCAAACTCATCCCTCAAACTATTATACCTCAAAAACCTTCAAGAACAACTATTAAACATGCTCATACCACCAACTAAAGCCCTTGGACAAGACTCTAGCCCGACGCTACCTTACTTCTCCCCTAACAATAGCCCGACGCCTACAAAACTCCACGGGACGACCATCCAACCTATTTGCCCCATGACCAGCCCTATAACTCATCTCTAACACATCCAAATACACATGTTTAACCCCAAAGAACATACCAAGGCAGCCCCTCCACTCCTTTCATCCATTCATAAAAAATATTTCAATCCAATGCCACAAACTCGATTCAATTTACAACATTTCAAAGCATAAGCATTAAACAACTTGGCCAACACCATGAGGGGCTTAAAAACCATCATACACACACCTCAAGTGACCGAACAATAGCAATATACATACTGATTTTTTATCAATTCGCCAATACATTTCAATTTATGCAAGATTCCCATCTCATTTCAATCCATAAAACATTCTAGCAATGACAGAAGCAAAATTTCGAAATTCAAACCCACCCCTACTGAATTTTCGGTCCATACACACCCCACATGCACAAAATATTTCCAAAAATTTGAAATCAAGGTGAAGAACCAAGATAAATATATGTCCTATGCTTGGGTTTAAAAGAGGAGAAATTCTTGCCTAGACTTTGCAAATCCAAGAAAAGAATAGGGCGGCCAAGGGCTGTGGCTCACGACCAGCAGAAACTTTGGCTCCTCAAGGTGGTCCCAAGGCAGCTGTACGACGGCTGATGGAAGGGGAGGACGGCCGGCGTCTAGGGAGGTGAAGAAATGGTGAAAAACGTGAGAAAATGGGGAGGAGGAAGAGAAGGCGTGAAGTGAGAGAAAATGGGAGAGAGAGGCGGCTAGTGAGTATTTAGGGGCTAGGGTTTAAGTTGTGGTATGATACAATAAGTATATGTATGTATAGGTGTGAGTGTGTGAGAGTAGGGCAAGTTCAAAAGTGCTTTTTGTACTATTAAAATTTTAGCTTGTAGAATTGCCCCTATTTTAAATTTCTAAGTCTAGAATATTTAAATTTAAATGCCAAGAATAAAATTTCACAAGTCCGGGTCAAAAAAGGCTAATTTGGGAAATTAAAAAAAATTACGCGCGAAAATGCGCTTACGAGAATTTTTTCTTGAATGAAAAATTTAAAATAAAGATTTTATTTTATTTTCTTCACCTCTCATGAAATTTAGGTCACCTATATTTAAAATGAAGGATTTTTCCCGCCGTATCCGCCTTTGTCGCGCGCCGAAGCCGGAAGTCCCCAATACAAGCAATTTAAGTAATTAAATTTAAATATTGGCGAAATTAAATTCTAAGAAAACTTAAATCTTTTAAATCACCATGAATTTTATAAATTTAAATATTAAAGCTAATATAGACATGGAATTTAATTTATGAAATTTAGCCGCACAAAAACAAATAAACATTTGAAGAAATTTAAACACTAACTTAGAAATTAAAATCAATACTTTAGTTATTTTGATGTCACGATGTTAAATAAAATATTTAAATAATAAACAGAGCGATTAAAATAATTTAAATAAACTAAATGATTGTTTAAAAGTCATGTAAATAAAATACACAAGCGAAATAAAAATCTTTAAAACGACTTGGACGTTTAAAAGGTATTTAATAAATAAACTAGACATTTAAAATTATTTAAAATAACTAATCGCTAAATTTAAGTTATTTAAAATAAATAAGTTGGACAATAAATATTTAAATGAATAAGCTAAACAGTTAAAATCATTTAAATAACTATCCAATAAACTTAAATTATTTTAAATAAATAAACGAGATAGTTAGGATCATTTAAACAAATAAACTAAATAATTAAAATCATTTAATTAAGAAAATTTAAACATTTACAATATTTAAAACAATTAAGTTGCACATAAAAATCATTTTGACAAATAAATTTAAACAATTAAAAGCATTAATTAATTATTTAGTACAATAAAAATAGCTTAAATAAATAATTAATATTTTATTAACAAATAATTAAGATAAAGAATTTTAAATCGATGAAAATTAAAAATAATAATCACAATATTTATTTAATTTAATGCATGCGATTTAATAGATTGGATTTTTAGGCGCTACAATTATACATGTCATAAATACTGCTCTTACTCTTTCACCCACACTTACTTCTCAATTTTATGTCATTATCTCATGTAGATCGAGTTTCTCAAACTCTAAATCTTTTAGTAGAAATATCTTCACATCTTGACCTGCTTCACATGCTTGGAAACTGATCAATATCGGATGTGGGATATCTCATAATAATTTTATGTGAGGCCATGTGTTTAATTAATCTGATATTGTATTGTACTCCTATTGCATTGTATATTTTGTTTGAGTCTTTTTACAGATATCGTGCGTGCAATCTCGTAATAAGGCTCTATTCTACAACATCGGGCGTGCAATCTCACAGTAAGGATCTATTCTATGACATATCGGGCGTACAATCTCGCATTAAGACCTTATTTTACGATATCAGGCATGTCATATAGCAATAAGGCCCTAATCTATGGCTCAACACTTTATAAGCCCAAAAAAGCTTGACAAATTACAAAAAGCCCGACCAGCTCGGCATCATGTAAGCCCACGCCACTCGTGGTCACCCTAAAATCCCGATCCGTTCAACACCGTGTAAGCCCACATCACTCGTGGTCACCCTAAAACCCGACTATCTCGGCACTGTGTAAGCCCATGCCACTCGTGGCCACCCTAAAAATCCTGATCAGCTCGACACCATGTAAGCCCACGCCACTCGTGGCCATCTTAAAAGTTCGACAACTTGGCACTGTGTAAGCCCACGCCACTCCTGGCCACCCTAAAAAGCTCGATCCATTCGGCACTGTGTAAGCCCATGCCACTCGTGGTCACCCTAAAAAGCCCGATCCGTTCGACACCGTGTAAGTCCACTCCACTCGTGGCCCGCCCAAAATTCCAACCAGCTCGCTACTTTTTAAGCCCATGGCACTCGTGGCCACCCTAAAATCCCGACCAGCTTGACACTGTGTAACTCATGCCACTCGTGGCCACCTTAAAAGCCCTACCAGCTCTGCAAAATATAAGTATACGTCACTCGTGGCCATCCTAAAAGCTCGGCCAGCTCGGCATCATGTAAGCCCACGCGAAATGTGGCTGCCCCCAAAAGAGCCCGACTAGTTCGGCACTATGTAAGTCCACGCAAAACGTGGTTGTTCCCAAAAAAACCTGACGAACTCGGCACCTAAAGTCCATTAACTTGGCACATACATAAGCCCCACCACACGCTCGGCAACAAAAATTATTATATATGGCTCTTTATTTGAGCTCGGTTTCATCAGATTATCGTATATTGTTGTTTATTTGAGTTCAGTTTCATCAGATTGTCGTCTATTGCTCTTTATTTGAGCTTGGTTCTAGCCAAATCTTTAGATATTTATTTGAGATGGACTTTCAAACAGCTCGGATCATCGTTGTATCAGACTATATTTCTGTTTGGACTCTTAATTATGGTATTCTTAGACATGTATTTTTACTCTGGATCTCTACGGACTTCTTGCGGCAATCAGTATTTTCTTGGACTCCGTCTTATGCTCAATTTTTGTTGGTTTGGGTATCCTGACCCGAATTTTTATTGAGCGTTATAATCAATATGGGCTCTTTTGACGACTCTTTATCGACTATGCATGAAAGATCATTTTGTTATTTATTCAGTATCTGACGACTATATTAGCCACATTATTTGGCACATCTTAGTAAGATCACTCCGTCACGAACGCTCAAAAAATATTTCTAACAACCAGAATATTGTCTTACATGCTCTAAAATATAAAGTCAACAACTTTAAAGTTCCTCCATCATTTCACTCGTCGTCACTTTTTTTCGGGAGGTAGTATTGATGATATGATAAAAATCCTATCATATCTTTATTTATATTTTAGAGATATATCAGAATATTGCATTAATATGCATGGTTCTAGTTGCCTTGTACATTAAAATTTTATATGAAATGAGACTCTCTTCCTATAAATAAGGGGTCTTTAACCCCTTATTACGATAAGCTTTTGCATGCTCATAAAACCTTTTCTACACGTCTTACATACGCCTTTTACCTGCTTTTACACGTCTTTTACATATTTTCTATCCCTTTCAATTTCCATACCTTTTCTATCGAATCCTAAACTGACTTGAGCGCCGAAGTGGCTTCGCCTTTGGGCAAAGTCATCTCATATGTTTTCTTTGATACACATAAATATTTTGGGATCATTCGGCTTGGTATATTGAAGAAATTGATCATTGATTATCGGTTCGAAGTAATTTATTTGATGTAAAATTTTTGAATGCATTAAGTACCTATCGGATAAACTCCAGACTAAGCTTTATATTGGTCGAATTGGGGTGGTTGTGAAGGCTGTACACACACGCATAAACGTTCTAATACGAGAGTTTCACCTCCTGAAATTTAATAAAAATTAGTATATACTTTCTAAAAATAATTTAAAGTTCGCAGTTTGGGTATATTCAATATTTGTGTGATTATGTCTAAAACAAATATATATTTTTCTTAATTGTCGTGTATCCTAAATATATATTCATGATTGGGGATTCCAAAAAATTTAGATAAGGTCACTTCAAATTGATAATATACAGTTTTTTTGAAAAAAATAAAATAAAAAATTGATAACGTAGAATATTATTATTGAAATTTATATACATATATATAATATTATTTATTGAATATGAATATTAGTTTTCATTGTTGCAATTAGAAAAATAATGTATCTTGCATGCAATATACTTATATAGTTATATACATAAACTATTTTTGTTGGGAAACACATTATCGAATTTTTGGTATTAAACAAAATAAATAAAAATAAAAATAAAAGACTAAGTTAAGTAATTTATCTATCCATTTTTGTAAGTGGACAGAGTTGTACTATCTTTCAGAAATTGTTTCCAAGAGTTACGTACATCTCAAAACAACGGATATTTATTGAGATAAACATATACTTTTGTATGAATTTATGACCATTGAAATCAGTGCCTATAAATAAGCTTGAAAGTCAGCTGAAGAAGGCTCTTCAACTTTCTACGCATTCAAGCTATCTTTTGATATGAAACTTTCAGTCGCACATTCAAAAACACAAGTCTACACAACTAATATAGCACACTCATTCAAGTCTTATATCCGATCAATTACGATCACATCGTGCTAAGTTTTTTAAAGTGTAAAGTTCAAATTTTTAAAACCAGTCGAGGATTGTGTATTGTATTTGAGCTAGGTACTAAGAGTTTCAGTCAAGGTAGTGTTAAGTCCTTACTGAATCGGGGTCTAGCAAAACGTTTGTAACACTCAAACCTTCTAGTGTGAACCTTTCCAAAATGAAGAAGGGGTGACATCTGAACATCCAAAAACATATTTTGTGTTATTTCATTTCAGTCGAGCCATCACTTTTGTGTTTTATCTGTTAGTCGACCTCTTTTCGCATAATTAATCTGTTGGTTAATTGATATTGACAGTCAAAGAAGAACTAATAGTTCAGTTGTCATCACAACTGAACTCATCTTAAGAATAAAAATTCAAAGTGATGTATACACCTCTCTCTAAATGCACTAAACGATCCAACAGATTTCGGACACACAATTTTTTTTATGCTAATAAGTTTTTATATTATTTTCAGTATTAACACGGTGAATTAAATATTCAAAAGTTTATATTAAAATAAAAAATATTTAGTAGTTTAAATTTTTTTAATACTAGATAATATATGATAATTATAGATAAAATACAAATAAGGTACTCACTCCGTATTCTTTAGCCATATTAATATTGTGAAAAAAAAATTTGCATAGATATTGATGATACAACTATAATTTTCATTTAGATTTTACCAAATTAATTGGAAATTAGTACTAAAAGTCTAAACATATTTTATAACCAGAAACTCATGTTAAATATTTTGCTATTTCATTATTTATTTTACAATTAGAGTCTCCAGGCCTGAGTCAATTGATTAATACAAAGGAGAACTATTATAATTGTACGTATCATTTCATCGTTATATTTGTCAGGGCCAGAATTGCGTTTTAGTTTTCTCAATTGGATCGTGTAACCTGAAGAGATAGACGATCAAACAAGTGAAACGACAATTATTAACATTATCTCTCTACCATCAATACAACACAAAAATCTTACAAGATTATCTAACGAATCAACTTTCTAAACTAGATCTGCTATTCGATTTCATCTATGAAAAGTAGTACTACCTTTTATGCAAAATAATTACCTTTCAATCTAAATATAAATCGAGTCGTTCATAAAGTAACATACTCTCGATATAATCATTGCTCCCCGATAATTCTTCCTCATAATCACACGAACGATCAAATATCAAAATCGTTGGACATGAAGCATGTACGAAAACGGCATGTAACATGAGCTGAATCGGCTAGCCTTGATCAATGGGTCCACCGTGTACACAAACACATTGAATTCATGACTCATTAAATAACCCCCAACCAACACCAATCTATCCCCATCCACCCCTATTAAAACCATCCCTTCAACCATATCACCACACACTCACACACGCTAACTTACGTGAAAAAAGTGTTTCCCAAAGATGGAAGGATCAAGAAAGTGTAGCAGAGTGAAGGTGACGTCACTTTTGAGTGTGGTTTCGAGCAAGCCCATCGAGCCCGGGAAGGTCCACAAATTCTCTAAGCTGGATCAAGAGATGGGCCTGCGGAAGGTCCAAGTCATTTTCTACTACGAGTCCAACCCATTTATCCACGGCCCGATGTCGGACCAGCTCGACAATCTCCGGGTCTCGTTGTCCCAGTTGCTGAATGAATACCCGGTTGTGACGGGTCGGTTGACCCGTGACCCGGAATATGGCGGGTGGCAGATCAAGTGTAACGATGCGGGGGTTAGGATGGTTAGGGCCAGGGTGGGGACCACGCTGAACGAATGGCTGAGATCGGCCGATGCCGAGGAGGAGCAAGATCTGATGGCCTGGGAGGACATGCCCCAAGATCCGAGCTTCTGGTCTCCCTTTCGGATCCAGGTACAACAAAATGGATCCATACTGTGATTAATTTTTATTTGATTGTTATTAATATGATTTTGATATGGGTCCGGTTGAATTAATTGGGAAATATATTTGGTAGATGACTATCCACATAATTCGATTCCAAAATAGGGCCTACTTGTTTTCAAGTATAGAGGATTTCCGGTACACTCCAATTTAAAGATATGATCTTAGATCTACTCATTTTGTAGGGAATATTATTTTTCTGTTTTTTGTTGTTTTTTTCCTCGTTTTTTTTGCAATTTTGATATTTTATATTATCGAAATTGAGTTTTAGGAAAAATTGTTTTTAAATCCTTTGTTTTGTAATTAGTCATTTTTGCATGAGCGTTTATGTGTCGCTTGACACATAGCGTCATGTTAGTGCTAAACCAACTCTACGTTCACAAGATAGTGGCAAATAACTAAATGATTAAAAAAAGCAAAGATAACAAACTGAAAAGAAGAAGAAAATCACAAAGAGACCAAATTTCCCCATTTTTAAAAATATTTTCTCACGGTTAATACTTGTAAGGTGTTTTTTAGTTTCAAAAAATTCCCCTTTCTTTGGTCTAGATGACTGATTGTTAAAAAATGTTTAGTAGATATTTATCAACTTTTTAGGGCTTATGTTATTCAAGTAAAGAATTAAGGTGATCGCAAATCCTCGAATCAAAATATAAAATGGATTATCAAGTTTATTATGTGAAAAATGTTGATCGTACGCTATATTTTATGATTTATTTATCCGGCTCAATCTTTATTACGTATTTATTAATTATTTATTTAAATAGAAAGAACTAAATATTATATGACTAAAACCAAGGAACTAATTTCATATTATTCCATTGACAAATAATCTAATAAAATTTTGAAAACCAAATAATCTAATAGTTTTAATAAAAAAATATTTTAGATTTCAGATTCAATATTTTTGAATTAATAAATTAACAAAGAAAACTATTCCAATTTGACTTTGACCGGTTGACAATAATTTTCTTTAAGCCAAATAATTGATTTTGTCTTTTTTAAGCAAGCAGATAAAAATTATCTTCCCCTTTCATCTAATTAAAATTACTTGTAAATTTATAATCCACGTAGCATATATATAAAATATTATTCTTTAATTTTTAAAATTCCTAATGTAAACGAGTAAAACAATGAATTGTTATATTATAATAATTACTTTGTGCAGATAACCAATTTTGAATGTGGAGGCATGGCTATTGCCCTCAGATGCCATCACATGCATGCAGACATAACAAGTGCAACCCTACTGATCAAATCTTGGACCGACGTTAACCGCGGCCAGCCGCTCCTCCACCCTCCTGTCTTCCAACTCTCCGCGCCTCCCGCGGCCCACGGGATCCCTCCACCGGGAACCGTGCCGAAGTACCATAGGAAAATGGCAACTCTAACAATGAAATTCTCCAGCAAATCTGTCGAAAAATGCATGTCACTAGCTCGAAACGAGTGCCCAGATGCCGATCCCTTCGACGCCCTAGTGGCATTGCTATGGTCGCGCATCACGAGGTGGCTGGAGCCGACATCTTTCGATGGCCGGAAACAACGCTCCCTTTCGTTGTGCGTGGACTTGAGAAATCGAGGACCTAAGTCCGTGCCACTCGGTTATTTTGGGAATGCTATGCGTTTCTCGTCAGTTTCGGTAGACGTGGAGGATCTGACGAGCCGTGGTATCGGAAAAGTGGCGAATTCCATCCACTCGCGCGTGAAGGGAGACGACGAATTGCCCTATGGGATGTGTGATTCTGATCATGAGTTAGGATGTATTAACATGGAACACATGCTTGATGTGGATAATGGGCAGTCGCTCACATACGCCGCGAGGTTCGACCAAGGGAAGGAGCCGGTGCATGTGAGTTATAGTGTGGGGAATGAGGAAGGGAAAGGTTTGATTATAGTGATGCCTGCACGAGAACCCGGATTAGGGCGAACTGTCTCGGTTACACTGCCGGAGGAACAAATTGCGAACCTACCGACGGATCATGAGATACTAGACTTGGAACCTACGATGATAGTCAGTGGAGAGCTATGAATTGACCATTTTTTTAGTTGGATGAGTTCGATCGAGCACAACTTTAATTATTTCTTTTGATGAGTGTTTAATTTTGAGTTACGTAATTTGAACACTTTAATTGAGTTCTCCAGTCCAGAGCGACTCATCTTCAATAAGTGTTTAGAATTCTTGGTATTTGTTTTGCAATTTTTAAGATACATTTTTTACGACATTGGATAGCATTTCATCAACACCACATGGATAAAAATATCAAAAATTGCTAAAAGAGTAAAAATATCAGATTGAAATTCGATAATATAAAGAACAAAAAAGTGAAATGAAACAAAGACACGTGATATCAAAGTTGTAATTTTTCTACTAATTATACAATGAGTAGGTATTTATGAGATGGATTTATATTCGTCAGTCGAATTGATCCGATTTATATTTACAGTTAATATAATATTTTTTTTACATAAAAATTAATATTTTTTTACGAGACATCGGGCTGAGAGACATCGGGTTGAGAATATGTTTTGCAAAATTGTTATATAAGACGAAAATGCCTTAACCAATAACAAATCAACTAAGACTTACATGTATATTAAACTATACACAAGTTGTTATCATTATTATTATTTTAATTTATGGTAAAATGCTTCGTTTCGAAATTTACATGACCAAATCGGGGAAGCATGTAAGTAGGCGGTAGGCCATAACATCCCATTATGTATACTTGACCATGTGGAACCGAAGTAAGAACAATGTTGTATGATTGAGTTCTAGCGCTTGTTATTTTAGCAAAAGTTATAATTGGTGGTAATAGTGCAACTCAAATCTTAAAAAATGGGGACAATTATTGTATCTCAACAATCTCCCTCCCAATAATTGCACTCATTGCAATTAATGGCGGAACCAGAAATATCTATCTACCCGAGTTAGAATTTTAAGCCCTCAAATGCTTTAATTTTTTGAATTGAGTTACCCGAGCTAATATCAAATTAATCCAAAATTATTCAAAATAATATATAAAAGATTTCAAAAAATATTTGTGCAACCCGGGCTAAACATATGTAGTTCCGTCCTTGATTGTAATCAATGTGAATCAAACACATGTCATGGTTTCTTATACTAATTGTAGGACCGAGTGCTTGTCGTATTACCTAAAGCTATAGTGAGAACTATGACAATTATTGCATCTCAACATGTTCCTCAAAACCCAAACAAAAAATGTTTTTCAGTTTTGGTTCAGAAACGGAATCGGAAACATGGACTTGAAATTCAACATCGATTCGTGAAATTCAACATCGATTCGTAAAATAAGAAACCGAATCGTGTAGAACCATAAGTACTGAAAGGTTAGGTTAATCTTAAATTTTAAGTAGTATACAATAAATACCTTAAATTATATAAGTAAGTATGTACAAACTAAAGTTAACAATATACAAGTATTACTAGAGGCTAAATTTTACTGATTTTTTATGGCATGATTGTTGACTAATTAGTTTAAGAGAATATTTTTTTAGTCAAATAACTTTTCAAATATTGTTTATGGTACACTAACTTTTAGTTTTCGGCTATTTTGGTCCAACGACTAAGGTGACACCAAAAAATACTGATGTTACATAAAAAAATTATTATGTGACATCGAAAAATACTGACGTGCCAAGCTACCACGTCAGCAATTGAACCAAAATTATCGAAATTAAAAAGTTAATGTACTAAGAACATCCCCAATGGCAGCTCTTTTGAGCTGCCATTGGGCTTATGTGGCATATTTTTAAAGAGCTCCCCCATAGTGGGAGGAGCTCTTAAAATGTCAGAGCAAAGGCGCTCTTGCTGTCAAGAGCGCCCTTTGCTTTCTCTTTTTTTTAATTATTTTTTATTATTTAAATATATATAAATATAACCATTATTATATATATATATATTATATATATATACACTTTTCTTTTGTCCTCTACAGTTTTTTTCTTTTTTTTATCGGTTACTTTTTTTATGTTTTTAATTATTTAATATTATATATTAAAAAAACTTTGAAATTGAATTAAAATTATATTTATTTTTTTATGAAATATATTTATTAAATATTTATAAAAATTATATTTATGTTCTTTAATGATAAAAAAATACACAATTTCATTAATAAAATTAAACTATTTATATAAATTATGTATATATAAATATATAAAATAAATTGATAGTTGAGATATTTGAATTGAGTGTGGGGTCCATAAAAAAGTTGTTTAAATTTTTTGTTATAATGGAGAATTGAATGATGTTTTATGTTTTTAAGGTGGCGTTGACGTGGCGGAGTGAGAAGCATGAAAAAGCTCTCGGATAGTTGTTACTGCTGTGGATGCCCTAAAACCAAACTTTGAAAAGTTAATTGACTAAAATAAAAAAATGAAAAAGTTAATGGAGCAAAAAAATCATTTTTTCTTAGTTTAATTGCCCACATATTGTCTAGTTATTCTTTTAAACATTTTATTTTAAAAGAATAAAATTTTATAAACATGAAAGTCAATCAACCTGAATAATATTGAGGGTTAGGAACGACATTTGAACCAGTAGGAATATTTTGTGGAAAATAAGATGAGTAAGAAAATTCAGAAGGACGAGGGTTGAGACGAGAACGAGATTGCGAATTTTGAAAGTTTGAATTTCCTTTTGTATTTGGAACCCAAATCATTGTTGAATGAACCAGAGAATTGATCTGTCATTTGATTTATGGAGTAAAATGTACGAAAATATTTCAAGGAGAAATTGGAATGAAGACATGAAATCAGATTCATGCCTTTTATAGTTGATTTTATTTTTATTTTCTATTTTTTAAATAAAATTAAATTATTTTTTAAATGCATATCTTATCTAATCTTATACAGATTCCAAGATTTTCTTCTGAAATTGCATTCATATCAACTTTATTTTACCTTTTAATTAAAATAAATTTATATATAAAAAAATTTGTGTGGGGAGAGGGTGCGTAGAACGCATCCCCCAACACAAAAAAAATTAAATTTTTTAAAATAAATAAACAAGGTTATACCTGCAGGCTGCAAGCGTTGCAACCTGCAGGTCCTAAATTTTTTTTTTTTTAAAAAAACCCATCGTTGCGGGTACCCTAATTGAAAAGACTTAGTATATTTTATAGAATAGTTGTCAAAACACATATTTATTCTTCAAAAAACTTTTAAAATATTTTATAAAAAATTTTAAAAAACACTTTTATGTAAAAAAAAATATTTTATAAATATATGTCCAAACGGAACCTTAGTGTCCAAGGCACTGCCTTGATTTTTTCAGGGTTCACCTCTATTCCTCGTTGGGACACCATGTACCCTAAAACTTTTCCCCCTGGAACTCCAAAAGCGCATTTTTCAGGGTTTTAGTTTCATTCGATACTTCCTCAATATCTCAAAACTTTCACTGAGATCGTCTATATGTTTGACAGCCAAGACACTTTTTACCAGCATGTCATCGATATAAACTTCCATACTCCGCCCGATTAATTTTTCGAACATTTTGTTGACTAGCCTTTGATATATGGCCTCTGCATTCTTCAATCCGAATGGCATCACTTCGTAACAATAGATACCTTGATCGGTAATGAAGCTAGCTTTCTCTTGGTCTTTGGGTGCCAAAGCTATCTGGTTGTAACCTTGATAAGCGTCCAATAAACTGAGCAATTCATACCCGGCAGTGGAATCAACCAGTAAATCGATCCGTGGTAAGTGGAATATATCCTTGGGGCAAGTCTTGTTCAGGTCGGTAAAGTCTATACACAAACGCCATTTTCCTCCTTGTTTAGGAACGAGCACCACATTTTCCAGCCACTCGGGGTACGAAACTGGACTGATATACTTGTTCTTTACAAGCTTCTATACCTCGTCCATAATATGCTTGTTTTTTTCTGCTCCAAAAGATCGTTTCTTTTGCTTTAATGGTTTCATCCTTGGGTCCACATTGAGGTGATGGAGGGCGTATTCATATGGTATTCCTGGTCATCAGTCACCTTGCCAAGCAAATATATCCGCATTCTTTCGTAGGAAAACTGTTAGTATCTCCTCTGACTCAGGGGTCATGTCTGTGCCAATCTTAAGAGTTTTTTTGGAATTTCCTGGGGTTATCTCTATTCGCTTAAGCGCTTCGGTGGCCTCCAAATTTTTCTTGCTTTCAAGCTCTTCTTCGACGGTATGCACTTTCAAGCTCTTCTTCGACGGTATGCACTTCATTATGTGTGGATTCAATTGCACTCGGCTGCTTCCTCTTCTTCAATGAAATCTCATCCGTCCTTGTTTTTCTTTTGCAGTTGGCTGAATTCTGCAAAATGTTTGCATGACATTCGCGAGCCAGCCTGCTATCACCAACGGCCTCACCAACACCCTCAGACGTGGGGAACTTCAACTTCATGTGATAAGTTGATCCCACTGCTTGGAACATGTTTAGACTTGGGCGTCCCAATATGACATTATATGCGGAGGAAGCGTTTACTACGAGAAACTTCATCATTTTCGTAACTCTCCTTGGATAAGATCCTAGGGAAAGAGGAAGGGTAATCTCCCCTATCGCTTTCACTACTTCTCCAGAGAATCTTACTAAAGGGGTGTTAATGGGTGTTAGCTACGCATTGTCTATTCCCATTTTAGCAAATGCATTATGGAAAATGATATCCGTCGAACTTCCAGAATCAATCAGTATTTTTTTCATCCAGAAGTTGGAGATTGTAGCGGAAATAACTAATGCATCATTGTGCTCAATTAATGGAAATTCTCTATCTGAATCAGTGAATGTCATTTCTATGGAGACTTTTGACACTTCACAAATGTCTTGGTTTTGAACCTGGTGGGGAGAGTGATATGGTCTTTGGGCATTTCACAGAACGGCCTTTCTTGCTCTGTTTGAATCGCCACAGGCTGGGCCCCCAGTTATTACAGTGATAACCCCTAGTTGGCAGGTTCTCATGGGAAGCTCCGCTCCGTTTGCCTTGTGCATCTTGATTTTTTTGAGGTTCCCTGTTTCTGTGGTTATCACGGGGCTTGGCATCTCCCTGATGTTGGTGAGATTTATTCTCAAAATCTTTTAAGTAGCCATGCTTGATTAACTTCTCTATCTCCGCCCTTAAGCTGAAACAATCTTCTGTGGAGTGCCCTCTGTCTTTGTGAAAATGGCAATATTTGTCGGATTTTTGTCTCTTTGGGTTGTCTTTCATCGGCCGCGGTGGCTGCAGCAAGCCTTGCTTTTCTGCCACCATTATTATATCAGTAAGACGTGCATTTAAAGGCACGTGCTGAAGATGAGGGCCCTGGAATCCTCGTTTCTCTTCTTTTTGGTTTTTTCTCGGCTTTTCCTCCTCTCTTCTTCTTTTACCCAAATATCGCGGCTCGACAGTTTCCTCAATGCGTATGTATTTTTCGGCCCTTCCTAGTAGTTCTTCTAGGGTACTTGGGGGTTTTCCTACTATGGACTCTTTGAACTTCCGGTGTCGTAGGTTTTGTTGCATAATTCCTGCTAGCAAATCATGATTGACGTGCGGGATTTCATGGACAGCTTGAGTGAAATGTTGCACAAATTCTCTTAAGGTTTCTCCCTCCTTCTGTACTATCGAGAATAAGTAAGATGCAGTCTTTTGGTATTTTCGGTTAATAGAGAATTGATGGAGAAAACGCTGAGTGAATTGCTCCAAGCTTGCAATGGTGCCTGTTGGGAGTTTATTGAACCAGGTCAAAGCATGATCTGAAAATGTAGTCCGAAAGATCTTGCAATAGGCAGCATTGATGTGTTCGTATAGATCAGCCTTTGCGTAGAACTTATCCAAGTGATCTTGAGGGTCTCCTGTTCCATTGTATTCTGGCAGATTTGCTATCTTTACTCCTGCAGGGAGTACTTCAGCTAGAATGACAGGAGTGAACGGGCTGCGTCGGATTGGTATGATTGTCAAAGCACTCTATCCTTTCTCTTCAGTATGAAATTCTGTGCGCATGAGCCTGCTGTTATATGACTCATCTTCTTTTAACATTGTTTCCCATCTTGGATTCGAGAGTGGCACCCTGTTCATCTCAATTTCCTCTCTCTCTCTCTGTGTGCCTTATTTCTTGGTCTTAAGGGAGAGGTAGCTCGCCATTCATACTTTGATTGTTCTCCTGATTTGTCTGTTGTGCCACCAGATAATGTGTTATTGCTTCAGTCGCTGCACGTGAGGTAGCCTACTCCAACATGGCTTTCAATGCATCAGGAGTGATACGGAGCTCCTGTTGTGGCGGGGGGGGGGTGGGACAGGAGGTCGAACCTCCTGACTACCTTCATTGTTACGGGTGGTATGAGAGCGTGTTTGCATCTTCAGTGAATAGGTGACTTCCCACAGACGGCGCCAATATGATGAAGGTTACAAAATTGAGTAACCAAATCAGCAGAGTTCGGGTGATCTTTGAAAAAGAAGATATGAAGTCGTGTGGTCTCCTGCTTCTTGGGCCACCTGATAAAATTGGATGATCTCATAATCTTCTCTGGGCTGTCACCTGCTTCACGAACAAACGTTAGAGGCACCGGGTGATCCTCTCAAGTCAGTGATCTGCTCCGCGATAACAAAAGTTGAGAGATTGAGAATGAGAAACAAATCAATTACCTTCAAAATGAATCCATCCTCCGGTATTTATAGGAAAGTAATTTTCTTAATTGAAAATTAACCCCTCTAGGGTCTAAAATGACTATTCAACCCTCATTGGGTTTAAAAATTAAGAATTGGTCTTTTTAAATTTTAATTTTTACAAGTTAAGCTACTTATTTTATTTAATATATGTTTATATCCATCATAAATTTTGGAGGATGGTGTGTCTGTGAACCCAAGTAAGATTGAAGATATTAATAACTGGCTAGACCAGCCAATGTTTTAGATGTACGTAGTTTTCTGAGTTTAGTTGGTTATTATCCTTGGTTTATAGCCGGATTTCCAAAAATTTCGTTTCCATTGAACGTCTTAACAAGGAAATATGTGAATTTTATTTGGGATGAGGCATGTTGTCACATCCCGCGATCGAGACGTGTAATCGGAATTGTTTAAAATTTAACCAAATCATAAAAACAACAAGCCTCGTAGTACATTCTAAACCAAACTAGTTTATTTCATAAATAAACTCCAAAATAATCGTCTTTACAACTTAAAACTCCCAAAAATGAATAAAACTTGTGGAAGCGTCTTTCAACTTTAAAAAATCAGAATACTAACGATAAAACTCAAAATTAACAAACAGGTATAGATCAAAATAATCTCTTCTCATCAGCAATTCAAAACATGTCGTGTTCTTTCTCTTCTACTTGTTCCTCGGTATCATCTCAGAGGAAAGTAAGGGGGTGAGTGATATGGTCGTCACTCAGCAAGTGGGGACCTATCGATCATACAAACATCAAAATAGACATACATATATTCTCTTGAAAGAATTCAAGTTTGGCTTTAAAACATAATATAATTCATAGACATATTCATAACATACCATATCGTATCATGAGAAGGCATAACTTATCATAACGTAACTTGAATTATCGTAACATGACTTGACATACGTGAAGTGACTTAAATATCAATCTACCCGAGTTAGAATTTTAAGCCCTCAAATGCTTTAGTTTTTTGAATTGAGTTAACCAAGCTAATATCAAATTAATCCAAAATTATTCAAAATTAATATATAAAAAATTTCAAAAAATATTTGTGCCACCCGGGCTAAACATATGTAGTTCCGTCATTGATTGCAATCAATGTGAATCGAACACATGTCATGGCCTATTATATTAATTGTAGGACCGAGTACTTGTCGTTTTACCTAAAGCTATGCAAATCAAATCTTTAAACATCACAGCAGCTCTAACTACATGGTTCGAAAGCTGTAACAATTATTGCATCTCAACACGTTTCTCAAAATCCAAACAAAAAATGCTTTTGAGTTTTGGTTCAAAATCGGAATCGGAAACATAGAATTGAAATTCAACATCGATTCGTAAAATAATTAGAAACCGGAGCCGTGTAGAACCATAAGTACTGAAAGTTTAGGTTAATCTTAAATTTTAAGTAGTATACAATAAATACCTTAAATTATATAAGTAAGTTTGTGCAAACTAAAGTTAACAATATATTTTACTAGAGACTCATTTACTAATTTTTTATGGCATGATTGTCGACTAATTAGTTTAATAGAAAATATTTTTTTTGGTCAAATAACTTTTCAAAGATTGGTTATGGTACACTAACTTTTAGTTTTCAGCTATTTTGGTCCAACGACTAAGGTGACACCAGAAAATGCTGATGTCACATCGGAAAATGATGACGTGGCACCAAAAAATACTGACATATCAAGCTAGCTACCACGTCAACAATTGGACCAAAATCATCGAAATTAAAAGTTAGTGTAATAAAACCATAATTTGAAAAGTTAATGGACCAAAATAAAAAATAGACAAGTTAATGGACCAAAAAAAATCATTTTTTCTTAGTTTATTTGCCCACATATTGTCTCGTTATTCTTTTAAACATTTTATTTTAAAATAATAAAATTTTATAAACATGAAAGAAAATCAACCTGAATATTATGAAGCAACAACTATCTACCATTTGTCCATTTGGAGGCCAGGGAAGGGAGTTGATACGACGTTTTCAATCAACAAGAGCCCATTATTAATGAACCAACAGTTACAGATTGGGCCGAACAAAGGATAATTATGAACGAAGTGGACCAGAATAGAAATATCTAAGGCCCAAAAACATGCGCAAAGAAGAGAGTGAAATTATGTGCATCATTCTTCTTGGATGTAATAAAAGGGGTAGCGGGCATTGGGGATGAGCTCAAACCCGTTAAGGGGCTTGCGGATTAGGCCTCGAGCGGTGAGAGGGGCAGAGGGACCTTAGGGCTAAGGGGGAGAAAGAATCTTTGTGGAGTCACGTTGTATGCAGGCCCTCTTGGGACGCCCAGACCTCGGCTCTGGGGACTCGTCCTAGGCTGAATCTTGGGCACTAGCACCCGAGGTAGAAGAAGTAGGGTGAGTATGAGACATAATTGAAAAGTGGGTGAGAGAAATATGAGAATGGAGGAGAACAAGCGGAGCGAGAACCACAAAAATGGGAGATGAGGGGCAGAAGCACGAAGTGATGAAAACAAGAAAAATGCAAGGGAGAAGAGATGAAAATGAGCAAGGGACGATGCTTATATATGAGTAGGGGAGTGATCTTGAACGTCCACGTCGCCCAATATCATATGGATTCGAGGACCTTGAAAGATGTACCACTGGCCCAAAAAATCTAATGATCAGCCCATTATGATGGGTGTGTGTCATCTCGGGTAACCCTATTACATCGCAGATGTGATGCTCTGGGGAACAGCCTAGTTCAAAAAATCTTCAAAGAAGAGTGGCCGTGTTTAGGACGCACATATTGGGATCGAGACTCATTTGAATCAGGACAGCAAGTGAAACTCTAACCCGACTAAGGGAGGAGGGAACTGATGATTCCCCCATATTGTATTAGGTCCTGACCGAGGGGAAGAAATGGGTAGAGGCTCGAGGTGGTTTTGAACACCCCAAGACCTAAGATGGCAGCGAAAAGATGTCCTGTTGGTGTAAAGGGGTGACTAGGGCACCCAAGGACCTGGGATGATCAGAGTGAGAAGGCCGATATTGTGGAATGTAGGACCGAGGACTTGGGGAGAC
This sequence comes from Henckelia pumila, assembly GCF_033568475.1. Classification (NCBI taxonomy): domain Eukaryota; kingdom Viridiplantae; phylum Streptophyta; class Magnoliopsida; order Lamiales; family Gesneriaceae; genus Henckelia; species Henckelia pumila. Next base: position 60,728,300 of record NC_133120.1, on the reverse strand, counting down.
TTCCATGGGTGACCTAAAGGGTTGGTGCTGTCAAAATAAGTGTAGGAATAAAACGGGCGGATCCGAGTTACGGTGGCCCTGATCTGGAAAATGAGAGTGCTGGATGGAAAGGGCTGGGACATATGGTGTAGTGTTTTGGGGTAATAAGGTAAAGATCTAAGCCAAAAGATATAGAGTTGTAAAAAAGAAAAAATTTATATGCAAGCAAATCTAAAATGATCTTGTCAAGATTCCCTTGGATAAGGAAACAATCCTAGATAAGGAAATGAATTCAAAATGGGAAGACAATCCTTCAATCCGAGAAGGACTATTCCTAGGGTTCATCTATAAATAGAGGTATGCTCTATAATTCATGGGCACCTAATTATATTCATTCTTGAGTTTTCTTTATTTCGTGGTCCTCGTATTGACTTGGGCGTCGGAGTGTCTATGCCAAAAAACTCTTTTGATGCCTATTCACGAGTTGTTTAATGTATGTAGGTCACCGGATTAGATTCTGAGCTACGTTGAAAGGAAAGATCCCACGAAAAAAAGGTGGTCGTCTGCCGTACCTTTTTTAGTGTTAACAAGGGGTTGAATAAACACTTCAAATAATTATCTTTTCTGCTACTGAAAAACTGTGCTTCTGACTTTGTGAGAAACCGAAAGAAAATCTCTCTTGATGGTAAGTTTAGCAAACTACTTAAAAGTGCGAAATAAATATAAGACACTTTTGAAACAATGAAAAATCATTAGAAAAGAGATAACACACAAGGATTATTTCTGAAAGTTCGAAGGACAAAATACTTCTCTGTCTCTCCTTCTTCTGGAAATCCCTTTCTTCTGTTTCCAGAAGGTATCACTAGAAGACTTTGATAAGTACAACCCATATACTGTAGGACTGGGCGCTTACCGCTTTACCAAAATCTATAACTGTTGGTCATGGTGCAACTCAAATTTTTTAAACAGCACAATACCCCAATTGTCATGGTTCGATCGCTCTATCAGTAGGGACAATTATTACACCCCAACAACCTCTCTCCCAATAATTGCACTTCTTGAAATCAATGAGAATCGAACCCATGACCTTGGCTCTAATACCAACTGTAGGACCAAGCTCTTGTTGCTTTACCAAAAACTATAGCTGGTGGTAATGAGACAACTTAAATCTTTTAAACCACGTAGCAGCTCAAGCTACATGGTTCGATCGTTCTACCAGAAGGGACAATTATTGTATCCCCAAAATATACAAATCCACTTCCGCGGGTCTTATCTTTGCCTACTGAGACTCCTAGAAAATGACACACTAATATAATCAATGAATAATATGTGAAAGTTTTTTTCCACGGATTATAACTTCTTCACATTCTACAAATAATGCAATAATTGTTTGTGAGAAGCAGTAGCACAAGCAATCTTCTTGGTTAGATTAGACTTTCTTTGCGTGTTGGATTTTAAGACTTAAGATAAACTTGAGTCTCTTATGTCTTTTGAAGATGATAGATATTTGATAAGAATACATGTGAATCGGAGAGCATAATCGTATGATCTTGATGTCATATATATAGAAAATGTTTAACGTTAGGAGAGAAACAACTCCTTTCTTAAAAATGTACATGTATAACAGAAATTTGTTATTGTCTCATTCCAAAAATGGCAACAACAATAAATGATTTTTTCAAGATTCAATGAATGAATTGTAGTGAGAAAACACAACGGATTTATAAAATGAAATATTTTTTAAAAAAATACATAGGAGATATGCGACGCAGTCTATTGAAATTGATCACGTAAAATTTTTCTTTTGTAACCGAGGTATGTTTGTTAAGGACTAATACTTCTGTTTCTATGGTATGTTGATCTACTATTCTGGAAATTATGTAACACTGTTTTTACAAATGTCTACTTGTTTACTTTCTATAGGCAACAAAGTTCTTTTGAAGTACTCATTTTACTTATTTTCTAAGAGACAATAGTCTACTGATTTTCGTGAAGAAAACAAATCACCAAGAACTAGATTATATAACATTTTATCATTTTTTGGTGATGCGTAAACCTAGATTTTACTTAAAATAAGAGAAAAATATTAGTAACAACATAACATATAATTATGAAACTTGTTCACATCCAATAACAGAAAGCAGTAGAGAAATTAGGATGTTTTTATTCTTCATTTCATCTTCTTGTGAATCCATCTCTTGAAGATGTCTGTAGTTTTTGAGATTCCTGACTCTAGATGGGATAGGAAACCTTTGTCATGGTTGACTAGAAGGCTCTTCCCCTGAAGCAACATGTAGTGACTCTCTTTGGAATCACCTGCTAATAAAGAACTTAAGCATACAACTAAATCTTAAATAACATTACTCAGATAAATCAAGGGAAACTAGAATAAAAAGAAACCCAAATAAAAAACATCAATATGAAATACTGGTTAAGGTACAACCATATTGAATAAGTGTACCATAATACAACCCAAGTAAAACAACTGAACCAAGTAACCAGAATTTCAATGGCGATGCTCCTCACCTTGGGGCTGACTCCTGCTAGGATCATCCAACCTGAGGTTTTCCACACGGAATGGGGTGTTCAAGAGATAAACAAGGGTGTGAGCGTTAACGCTCAATACAAAAATATGAGTATAAAAACCTATATGTGCATGTATATGACGTGAACTGGGTAACTGGATCAACAAATAAACTCATGTTCAGACTGGAGGCGCTAGAGTGAATAGTACCAACTTGAAAAATACCCCTCTTGATGACTAGCACACTCATTCGGACGTAGATCTGGAATGTTCTAGAAACATCACAGCCCTTCCGACCCATCGGCCACTGTGACTCATGATGTCCAATCGTCCACAAACTAGGGCTGAGTGACCCTACTATATGTATGGCTATCTCTAAGGAGATCAACTCAACGGGATACATGGACATAAGAATAATACATGAATATCATGACAGATAAAATGCAACACATAAAAATGCATACTCAGCTGGATATCTCAGTCAGTACTTACGTCCCTCTATAGGTCAAGTCTAGGTGAACATTCTAGTATACAAACCTATAATCAAATGTATACCGTATCACTTATACAATTCTAAAAGTCATAACTAAGTTAGTAGATAGTCCCAAATTTATTAAGGATCTCGGAGTATTACTTGCGTCCGTCGTTAGCCCAGTGATGGTGATGACCCCAAACTCTAGGAACAACTTCGCTATGATCTCGTTAGTGCCTCGCTATTTCCTAGCCCTAGAGACAATGCCTAAAAAGACTAAAAACTAGATACTGAACGAGAGAGAAGCTGTGGAAATGAGAAACTGGAAATGGCAGCCTCATACCCTATTTACAGGCAAAATTTCGGACGTTACGAACTGGTTCAGAGCTTCCGATCTCTCATTCGGAGCTTTTGATCGCTACCCACTGAACGTATTTCCAGTTAATGGACAATTCACCATGACAATGCAGACAGAGTTCGGAGCTTTCGATATGAGGGTTCGAAGCTTCCAAACTCAACCCCGTCAAATTACCAATCAAAACCCTATGAATTCTTATCCAAAGGATATCGGATCTTTTGATTTCAAGTTCGGAGCTTCCGAACTGTACCCTCCCACTAAAATGAGTTCGAACATCCTGAATCTGATTTTCTACTTATTTTCCTCAAATAAGAGTTCTTTAATCTCATTTTATCAATTAAACATTCTTAGAAAGTTTAATTACTCAAAAAGAGTCGGGTTACTACATTTTTCCCACCTTAAAAGATTTTGTCCTCGAAATCAGAAAGATCTTAGAACATCATTTATTAAAATCAGAACTGATGTTATAACTAAAGTTTACAATGAAATGCAACATATGAATTACAATTTAAAACAACTCTGGATGCTTGGTACGCATGCGACTCTCGAGCTGCCAAGTGGCTTCTTCGGTACCTCGACATTGACTAGAACAAGAGGAATATTCTTGTTTCGCAAAACCTTGGAATTTCGGTCCTAAATGTGAATCGGTTTCTCCAAATAAGTCAGGTCCTCATTAAGTTGAACCTCTGACAGATATAGAATATGAGACTCATCCGCCACATACTGCCTTAACAGTTATACGTGAAACACATCGTGAATACTAGAATACAAGGTGGAAAAGCCAGTCGGTAAGCTAAATACCCAATGCTTTCCAGAATCTCAAATAGATCAATTAATCTCGAATAGAGCTTCTCTTTGAGACCAAATCTCAGAATTCGACAAAATGGAAAAACCTTCAGAAACAAATTTCCACTGGCTGAAACTGTAGAGGTCTATGCTTAGTTTTTGCGTAGCTTGCTTGTCTATCATGTGCAGTCTTGATTCGTTTCTTGATCTGATCGATAATATCAATAACCTATTGAATCAATTATGGTCCTTCTATCTGTCTCTCTCTGACTTGTTCCAAGAACAGTGAAGTACGACATCGTCGCCCATACAGTGCTTCAAAAGGTGTCACACCTACAGTGCGGTGATAGATGTTGTTATACGCAAACTAAATTAATGGCAAATGATCTTGAAAGCTAGACCAAAATCCATGGTACATTATTATAACATATCTTAAAGCATGCGAATTGTTCTCTCGGACTGACCATCTGTCTCAGGGTGATAAGCAGTACTCAAACTCAAAGTATTGTCCAACTCTCGTTGGAAACTTCCTCAAAATCTAGAAGTAAAACTGGGATCTCTGTCATTTTCAATACTCACAGGTACACTAGAAAATTGTACTATCTCTTGGATATACAAACGAGCCATACGATCAAAAGTGTTGTCTCAGTTATACGAAAGGAAGTGCGCTGACTTGGTGAGGCAATCCACCACTACCCAGATGGCATCACAATTCCTTGATGACAATGGAAAATGGGTCACAAATTCTATCTTGATATGCTCTCATTTACATTCAGGAATAGGTAGGCTAAGAAGAAAACCTCTAGATCTTTGGTGCTCAGCCTTAACCCTCTTACATACCAAGCACCTAGATACATACTGATAAACATCGTGCTTCATTATTTTCCACCAGAATCGAGTTCTCAGATCCTTATAAATTTTTGTGCTTCCCGAGTGGATGCTTAGTTTGCTCCGGTGAGCATGTGCTAGAATTTCATTTCTCAGCTCAGTATCTACCGGTACTACAATCCTTCTAGACAAACACAGTGTTCCGTCTACATGAACTGCGAATCCAGATGTGTTGTCTCCATTAGCTAGCCTAGATAACTTCCGCACTTTCGGATCATTAAACCAGGCTTCCATGATCTTGGAATACAAAGATGGTTCTGATAGGATTCTAGATACACGAAAACTCTCCATCCCTTTCTTGTGTCGGAAATGAAATTCCAACGAAAAAAATTCTTGGATAATAATGGCAACCACACTGTTTTGGAGAGCAGATAATATTACCTTGTGACTAAGGGCATCTACTGTGATAGTTGTTGACCCTGAATGATACTTGATCTCACAATCATAATATTTCAGTAAGTACATACATCTTCTTTGGCGCATATTCAACTCTACTTGAGTAAATATATACTTCAAGCTCTCGTGATAAGTGTAAATCTCAAATCTCTCTCGTAGAGATAATGTCGTCAAATCTTAAGAGCAAACACTTTGTTATCAGTTCCAGATCACGAAATGGATAATTTTCTTTGTGTTTCTTCAACTGTCTGGATGCATACGCAATCACATGACCATTTTGCATCAGAACACAACCCAATCCTAGTTTCGATGCATCGGTATATACAATATACCCTTCGGAACCTAACGGTAGAGCGAGCGCCGGTGCAGAAGTCAAATGCCTCCGAAGATCACCAAAACTTTCTTCGCAATTTGATGACCATTAGAATGTTACATACTTCAAGTGATTTGCGTCAAGGGTCTCGCCAACTGAGAGAAATTTGAGATAAATCATCGATAATAACTTGCTAGACCCAAAAAACTTCAGATCTCAGCCACCGTAGTTGGACGTGGCCAATTAAGTACAACCTCAATCTTGCTCGGATCCACAGAAATCCCTTCGCTGGATATAACATGACCAATGGATACCACTTGATCATTACAAAACTCACACTTACTCAAATTTTCATAGAGTCGGTTTGTTCGCATTGTTTGCAAAACAATCCCAAAATCCCTCGCCTGTTCAATTACGCTGCGTGAGTAGACCAGGATATCATCAATGAAAACCACAACAAACTTGTCCAAGTAATCCAAAAAGACACGGTTCATCATATCCATGAACACAGCTAGGCATTTGTCAAACCAAACGACATTACTATTCTTACAAAAGAACAACACTGGTGCACCCCAAGGTGACACACTCGGTCTGATGAACACCTTGTCTAGCAGTTCTTGCAACTGATCTTTCAATTCTTTCATCTCGTTCGTTGCTAACCTGTATGACACCTTAGAAACTGACGTGGTACCAGGTATCAACTCAATCCAAAACTCCACTTCTCTAGTTGGAGGTAATCCCACCACATCATCAAGGAACTCCTCTGAAAATCCCTTACCACTTCTACTTCTTCTAACTTCGGTCGAGGAAATTCTTGCTCTCCAAAGATACTCGCTAAGAAGCTTGGACACTCTTTGCTCAACAACCTTCAAGCCTTGCATACTGAAATCACATAAGGCGAACTCTCTCTCGATGCAGCATAGAATCCAAATGTCTCACCCTCTTACATCATTAAGGTGACTGTCCCCTGCCTGAAATCTATGGTAGCCTCGTGCTGAGACAATCAAAATCCATCCCAAAGATTACATCAAAATCTACCATACCCAACACAATAAAATCCGCACATAGTTTGTGACCTTGAACCTGAATCTTACATTTTCTCACAATACTTTTACTCTTCAATTCTTCTCCAGAAGGTAAAGAAACACTAAACCCCGAAATCGACTGATTTGGTACCACCCCCAACTTAGCCACAAGGTTCACAGATATAAAGAATGCGTAGAACCCGAATCAATCAAAACACAAGCAGGAAAACCAACAATAATAATTATACCTGTGACAATAGCAGAGTATCTATCCACCTGCTCCTGTGTCACTGTAAAAACTCTTCCTTTGAATGGATCCTTGGACTGGGGACAATCCTTCACAAAATATCCCTGCTTCTTGCAGAGAAAACAGACACTAGATCCCAGCATACACTGGCCTGGGTGAAACCTTCCACACTTCTGACATGTTGTTCTGTTGTCGGTCTTAGGAGCACTGTCGAATGCTGGTCGTGGACCTTGAGGCTTAGACTAAATTGCTAATTGATGCTGATGTTGCGGTATCCCATGGGACGGAGCCTGATATGGTCTCTTCATGCTAGGCCCGTGCTGGTCACGGCCCTGGTAGCTAGCCTCTTGTTTTGTGACTCCTTCAAAATGTCATCTTGTCCTTCTCCGACAGCATTTCTTGCCCCCACTCAGTCGGAAATCACGGCGGATGGCGGCATGCAGCCCCTCCATGAAATGTTTCAACTCCTCCTCCAGCCTTTCAAAAATCAAGGGCACAAAGTACCGCTCTCGCTCAAACTTCTTTACATACTCCGCTATACTCATGTTGCCCTGACAAAGCTCCAAAAAATCCCTCTCCAGCCTATTCTTGGTTCCCACAGTGAAGTAATTTCCGTTTAACACCTCCTTGAACTCGTTTCACATTAGTGTGGTTAGGTTCACTACAGATCGGGCACCCTGCCACCAGATACGAGCGTCATCCCGAAACATGAATGTAGCACACCTCACCCTATCCGCATCTGTCAGCTGCATGAACTCAAAAAAAGGTCTCCTGCAACCTAATCCACTCCTTTAACACAATTGTATCAGCCGACCCCTTGAACTCACTTGGCCCCAAATCCTTGAACTGCTTGAAGATGGATTTGGTGACTCTTGCAAGGCGGTTATTCCCACCATTGTTCGCTTGAGCCTGCAATAGCTGTTGTATCAACTTTCCCTGAGCACGACTCTGTTCTTGCATCAATGTATCTAATCCTGCCAGGAACTGGTTGTTCTGATCATTGGAATCATTATTGTTCTGTCCGCTACGTGCAGCCATAGTCCTGATATCCAATATTATCCACATCACTCATTCACGACTTTTACATAGTAAAAACGTAACCTTTAACATACCTAAATCGTAACTCTACATAATATCTTAAAACTCTATCATTGAAAACATTAAAACTTACGGACATGAAGACGAAACATCTGATTCGTTGGCGAGAAAGCATGCACGCGTTGTCTTAGTGAACTAACCTCTCTAATACCAATTGTAAAGTCCCCAAAACCCAAGGATGCTAGTAAACATACATTCTTTAAAATTTAAAAAAAAGTGAGGAAAATAAAAACATTCATTTAAAAAGAACTGTGTACCAAACAACTGTAATAAAATTTTCCACCAAACTTTTGCCGACATGCATAAAAGTTAAAAAAAATTTCTCCTCAAAAACACTTTAAATATGCACAATATAAGAAAATTCCTCTAACAGTGCGCTCGTGCATCAACCTCTCACCTGACCGGCTACTCCGCTTCTTGTCCTTCGACATACTCATCAGTAACATCGTTTAACTCATCATCACCTACACCATTAATCAAGCATTGTGAGTCTAAAGACTCAACAAAAACATACATATCTGTACATAGTAAAAACATAATGCATTGGTGTGACTAAGAACATAACATCATGCATTAAAATCATGGCATAAAACTTCTTCATCTTGTGTGATGAAATACATGCAATTGTAATAGCCACCATTTATGAGAACATGGGGCTCCCGTGATCACGATCGTTGTACAACAAGTTTATACATAGGGAATATAACATACTGGCCTTGGCCAATATGCGTCTCATCTCAGCCTTGGCCGCTTAAACTTTTATTCTTTGGAAGGGCCCCTCCGGGGCTCAATCCAGAGTACCAATCACGTACTACTACCACAAGAATACATACAACATCAAAATATTTTTCATGCATCATCATAACATCATCATTCATAACTTTCTGAAAAACAACAAAAAATCCTCATAAGCGTTAAAACATTCATAAACTTTGTCATCGTAAAATTTCCTTTCGTATCATGCTCTTAAAACTCTTCATGTTCAAATCATGCATGCTAAAATGAACTAAAAGCAAGCATGCCCTTAATAATTTCATAAAATTTCGTGTCTTTTATAATAACATAGGTTTCATGAAGAAATACTAGCTTATAATGTAATACCTAACTAAACTGATCCACGTGAGTCGTTCTTTCTATTCAAAACATCAAAACTTGAAAATCTTTCCATGAAACATCTTATAAATGGTTCCAACATCTTAAAAGACTTTAAAAATAATTTTAAGACCTTAAAATGACATTTAAAAGACAATTCGGGAAACCCCTAGCACTGAGACGCCCCCCGAAGGGCGCCTGGGCACTAAGGCCACGCCCAGGCAGCGCCTAGGCGCCCCAGCACCTCCTGCTGTGGAAAACGAAGGGTTTTCATGATTTTGGTCCCTTTTTCTATCTGTTTTTATTCCAATCCAAAAATACTCACTCACACATTGAAACTTTTGATCATACATACGAAAAACTTCAAAAAATGAAAAAGATTCAGCAAAAAACAACCATTTTCAAAAGATTTGCATCAAAACTTTACATTCAAGAATACACGAACCAAAAATCTAAGTTTCACACATCTTCTCTCATCAAATCTCAGAAATCTTTACACAAATATCAAGAACGATTCACGTTTCATAATTCTACATCATGTTCTTAAAAAAACATAAAAAATCATGCATTATACAATACATACATATCAACACGTAGAATTTTCATATCAAAATACCTATATTGTTGTATGGTGTTTTCAAAAGCATTTAAATTTTCCTGATCGTCGTAGATTGGGTATAATCTGGGCTTTGATAGCGATCTAGCCTCGAACAACGAGCAACGAAGGTTTCTTCCTAGCCTTTTGGTGCAAACTTTTGCAAGTGCGAGGGGGAAGGGAGAAGAGAGAGCGTAGACGCCGTTTGAGAGAAAATAATGAAGAGAAACTGGACGCTCACTCAGTTTGTAACTAATGGGCTTGAAAGTCGGCCCATTAGTTGCAAACATAGATTTTAAAAATTTTCCTCCCCTCAACTTAAAATTACTACTAAACATGCTTTTTAAAATAAAAATTGCACCAAACATTAAACTTGCAATAAAATATTATTTTAACCTCATTCGAATGCTATTCTTGTTCTCTCAGTCCAAAATTCATTCCAAACCTGAAAAAGTGAACTGACTTGCAACATTAAAACCTCAGACACATCTATCAACTTTTAAATCTCATAAATAAAATACATAAATTCATAAAAATCATTTAAAACCCTCATGTGTGAATTAGTGGACTACTCGACCTTACAATGGATCTCGATCTATGTGATCGTCATTAACTACCGTTGATTAAAAATCAGATTCCCAAGATATCGGAGATAGTTCAATCTCAACGCACCTCTTCGGCTTCCGTATGAGATCTGGACCATTTATTCCTAATCGATCTCAAGGTCCTTCTTCCCCGTGTAGCACTACTATAAATAGGGTGCTCACCTTCTTTATTTCGGAGATGTCGATGCTACCCACAGGATAGTGTCATGTGGATAGCATGGCGGGTTTTGATTGGTCCAAATCAGTGGGCTTCACGTGGGACCCATTAATTTGGACGAATCAGGGGGGACACGTCGCCTATAAAATAGTCCCCTATGGGCGGCATGTACAAAACCCTTCATTTCATTCTTTATTTTTCTTGAGTCAAGAGCTTTCTTCAAAATAGGAAGGGTCACGCCGGAAAAATGTGTGCAGATTTGCATCAATCCATCACTCCCGGCTCAAACATAAAAGATTTATAGTCATTGCTCACAAGACCAGACCCGGAGAAATTTTGGTATCATAAAAAAAAAAAAAAAAACTCGTCCTACATAATTTATATTAAGATTACATAAAAAAAAAAACATAAAAGGATGTTATTCAGGAAATATCCGATCAACTGGGTTGATCCTTCACTCCACTATACAATCCAAACACAGATTTCTTCGTCACACCAAACTATGTAATCAAGTCTACGCAGGATGACGTGCTTACTTCGAATGTTGAGAAATAGAAACGGAACACAGCAAGTTCTTCCGTCGCTATATCACTAATCATTGGATTTTATTTTATTTTATTTTATTTTTGTTAGCGGTAGAGGTTTTACGGATTTAAAATTTTTCTAGGGGGTCTACGAATAAGCAGAAAATAAATTATAGGCTGAATATTTCGCATGATCGTCATTCGTAGCTGGAACCAAACTGTTGAAACACCAAAACAAAAATGCTGTATTCGGAATTTTGATTGAACCATTCGAATGGGAAGTCAAAAACCATTGATTTTATATGGTTGAAATACATGCCAAATAACGAGGTTGTAGGAGCCATATTGTAATCTCGAGCCTGTTCCGAACTTTGCCAGTGGTAGAATTTTGATCGAGATTGGAGTTCCAGTAACAAATATCTTGAACAGACAGCAGGTTGAATGCAAATTTCTTCTTATGCAAGGTTGGCACGAAGCTGAATTTGAGATTCCCACGAATAAAAAATAATTGGATCAGAGTGAATGAATTTCAAATACTTCACTCTAAGCTGACCGTGTCTGTCTTGTTGGATTCTCGAGATCATTCTATCACCTCAATCAAATAAACAAAGTCTGGGATGTAATGAGATAGTTTCATGGTTGAAACTAGTTGATCCAGGATCATGTAAATTGAGTCCGAGCGAGGATGTGATTTGTCGGAAACCATAAAGCTATGTGTTGTGCTATTAATGTTGATCCAACTACACCCCGGCGATTTTCTCAACCCTCTTTCTTTCATCATCATCCGCACTTTAGCTACATTGTCCCACCTTTTCGAAGAAGCATATATGTTCGAAAGCCAGATATAGTTCGATGAGTTTTCAGGTTCTATCTGCATGAGGGATTTGTAGGCCAAATCCGCCATATAAGAATTACCATGGAGTGCAGAAGCAGACATAATGGCTCCCCAAATGCTGGGACCTGGTTCCATGGGCATGGTTTTAATAAAGTTCAGGGCTCGATCAAACTGGCCTGAGCTACTTAGCACATCGACCATACATGCACACATCTCCAATGTAGGTTCAACATCATAATTATACACACAAGATTCATAGATTCTGATTCCATCGTTAAACAATCCAGACCTACAGCAAGCCGAAAGAACTCCTACAACCACTGTTATATCGGGCTTAATTCCATTTTGAAGCATTTCATCGAAGAGCATAATTGCCTGCTGACCCTGGCCATGTAAACCATATCCGAAAATCATGGAACTCCAAGAAATTGCATCCTTATCAATACATTCGTGTTCAAATACTAGCCTCGAATAATGCAAACTTCCACATTTGGAATACATATCGATTAAAGCATTGCACAGAGAGGATTCATTATTCATCTCCCTCCTCACAGAAAAACCATGAATCTGCTTCCCACCCATTAAGCCAGTAAAGGAACTACAAGCTGGCAAGATAGTAACAAGTGATACCTTGTTCGGTTCGATTCGAGCTCCCCATTGCATTTCACGAAAATGAAGAAAGGCATCATCATAATTTTTAAACAGAACATAGCCATTGATCATAGCAGTCCAAGAAAAGACATTCTTATACTTTAATCGATCAAAAATCATTTTAGCTTCAAAAATTTTACAGTTCTTTGAGTACATATCAATCAAACAACAGCCAATATGAACTTCATCACCAAACCTAAAACTCGAATCCAACCCATTTTTCACAATGTAACAATGTAATTCCCTACCATAATCAAATCCATCAGTTTTATCACTTTTAGCATATTCGCCACACAGTGGAAGAAGCGTGGAGATAGTAAAAGCATCATATCTCAGGCCTTCAGCTTGCATTCCCTTTGCGAAGTCCCACAAACTGAAATAATCCAAAGCTTTCTCCGCTTTTTCCGAAGCCAGTTTTGCATAGCCTGCAAGCACCGTATTCCAAGAAGACACATTTCTGTGAGGCATTTCGTCGAACACCTTCATAGAATCTTCAAAGCTTCCACATCTACAATACATTGACATCAAAGAATTCCCCACTACAGTATCCAAAAGCAACCCATCTTTCAAACCCCTACCATGAACCATTTGTCCGACAAAAAAATCCCCGAATTCCCCAGCACTCTTTAAAATCACAGAGAAGGTAAATTCATCCGCCGAGGGCAAACTATAAAATCGAGACATCTCCCTGAAAATCTCAAAACTTTCGAGAAAGAGCTGGTTTTTCCCATACCCACTAAGTAACGTGTTGCAAATATGCAAGTTTTTAACAAAAAGCGAGTCGAAAAGGAGTCGGGCGTCAGCAGGTTGTTCAAAATAACAGTAGGAGAAGATGAGCTTCTGTGCAATGAGCGGGTGCTGCGTGACGCCCAAGTGGTGGGATCTGGCGTGGGATTGCAGGCTCAGACGCAGAGACTGGGTCTCAATGGAAAGAGCGAGGAGCTGGAAAATCGTGGTGAAGCATGATGTAGAATGGAGAGTGGGTGCAAAGGTATGCACCAGTGAACTTCTGTGGGTATATTTGAATAGTTTTTTCGAGGCAGAAACAATGGAGAAGGTGATCATATGACCGTAGGATTCCCCGGGTGAGCAGAAATGCGAGCGATTGTTTGTTGGCCTAACTTGAATTTGAATGTAGGATTCAAGGAAAAAAAAAAAAGGAAGATTTTGGTAAGGGGTTTATAATTAAAAAATCATCAGCAAATATTTTTCTTTAAAGTCAGTCCTTGACACACACTTATTTTTAGATTTAGCTCCATATGTCAATCATTTTAGTCAATTGCCCTCAAAGTCATGTGCAAGAGGCATTGTTCTTTCTTCAATTCTCTTCTTCTTCAATACTCGATGCGAACGAACGAGGAGTGAAATCTCAGAGGTCCGAAATCTCGTAAAAAATTACACTTGGACGAGCTGTGGTCTTCGTTTTCTGAAGAATTATGATCTCCTTCTATGGAGAACTGAGACCTCAAGTTCCCAAATAAGCAGGTTGGTGTTTTTTCTCTTTTGTTAATTTGAAATAAACTCCCAAAATTCTTCTCCGATTAAACCGATTATTTGCAGTTCTGAAATAATATAGTTCTCAATTCGTAGCTTTGAATCAGCCATGTTTAACAGTTTGTTTAAATTTGGGCCATTTTTTTATTTGGAGAAATTTTTGTAATTCTCATTAATGGTTTAAGTTTCAAAAATAATATAGTTTGAAATTTGTAGTCGGTTGTTGAATAATAGCTGAAAAATTGAGTTATTTTTATTTTCAAAATTTTTTAGAAAAACAATTGAGAAATTTTGTTTTTGCATTGAAAAGCAGCTAAGAAATTGTAAATTTTGCGTTGAAATTGAATTCTCCTTCATTATTGAATTTGTGTATAAAAGAATTCGAAATGCATAGCTTAGAAGAGATAATTGAATAGTATATGAGAAATTGGGAATTTTACAATTTTGAAAATTTTCCTATTCATTGTTGTGATGGTAGTTCATCGTTGAAATTGAATGATTCAAAATCTATTATGTTTTTGACTTCATATGTAATTGAAAGTAATTTTTTTCCATTTATCAGTTTTATTGATAGTCATGGTCAACACATCTTTATGACCTTCCCTTTATATCGCTTTTGAAAAATAAGTTTTATTTGTTATATTACAAAAATATCCCTGTTAAATAAATTATTAAAACATCTTTATTCACAAATCCAACCATTAAAATTTAAAATCAGATTTTTTACTCAAATATTTTTCCGTAAACTCCTTACCTCACAACCCATCTCGTAAACCCTCATCAGGATAGTCTCCAGAGACCATCTTCATTCCTCATGTGACCATCTTCTTCCTCCATTCTATCGTATCTTTCTCCAAAAAATATATTTCGCACTCCAGTGGCCATCTTCTTCCTCCCACAACCATCTTTTTCGAGAGCTCATCTTCTTCACCATCACACGACTATTTCTACTTCCAATGTCCAAAGAAAGATTTCTTGTAAGTTTGTTTACCTATTTTGCAAAAAAGTTGTGAAATTCGTTTGTAATAGTTTCTGGGTTGTGATGTTTTGTATGATTTGAAGATATATGTGATTTTTCATAGATCAATTTGAAACATATGTGATATGCCCTAGATTAGCAACGACTAGTTTGACAGAATTGAGATGCAAATATGTTTGAAAATTGTGAATTTAGGGCTTCTAAGGGAGGGGAGGGGGAGGTTATATTTAAAATTTTGAACTCTTTTGTTTTCGAAATTATTAATAATGAACAAATCGAAAATCGAAGAAATGTTTGAAGAAATTTTACTCGGTCAAGTCCGACAATTATCAGCTCTTTAATATGGGGTTATAGAGGTTTTGGCTTATATAGACCATTAGATGGTTTTTGGAGACCTTGGGATACTTTTTGCACTAATTTATTTACATGTTTTGGCTCAAGATTAGATATCTGATATCTTGATGGTTTCTAGAACCGTCTATGGACACCATTTCTATGTAGATCATTTTTATAATGTGCGCCTTTCCTCTTGGCCATGATTTTCCTCTGAATTTTTTTTATTTATTCAACTCTTTCATTTTTTTATTTGAAACAAAGGGAAAAAAGAAGGAAAAAAGAGGTATCTTGGAGACCATTTTTGTATGTGCACTATTTTTTTTTTTCCTAAGGAGACCATTGGATAGTTTTTGGAGACCATTAGATGGTCTACGAAGACCAATTTTATAATGTGTGGAGTCCATCTTTTGATTACAAATAGGGTGAGGCGATAATTGTTTTTTTTCCTACCATTTAATCTTAAAATTGATATCATTTTGTCTCACGAACACAGGTACACTTAGATACTCAACTATCTCCTAGAAAAGAGGTTTTCAAGTGCAAAATAACAGTTCAAGCACGTTACAAAGAAATATCGAAGATAATAATGAATAGTCTAAATCCAAAAGAGATGGAATTCATGGTAAACAACACACAATTTGGAAATTTAATAACTTGTTCAAAAGATTACAAAGCATGGAGTCAAATTTTATGGTATCTTATGGTGAGGATGGGTTCCACGAAAAACAAGGATGAATTATGGTTGGTAGTTTGTAAGAGACCAATCCGGTTTTCATTATATGAATATTGTCTGATAATAGGACTGGATTGCAGCGAGACTTTTCCACCAATCCAAGAATGTACTGATTTTCATGAAAAATATTTTCATGGGCGAGTATAGTTTTATTCAGTGATGTACGTGCGAAATTAGAAGAGTTGGTTGGTAGTTCTTTAATTGAAGTGAATATGGATAAAATCAGATTAGCTTGTTTGTTATTTGTTGGTGGACTTCAATGGCCAATTAAGGATAAAGGTGATCCATCTATAGATGACAAGCTACTTTATCTTATTAATGATATAGATGTTTTTAATAAATATCCTTGGGGTAGAGTTTCTTTCAAAGAAGCTCTTGGTAGTTTGAAAAAAATTTAGTAGACAAAGAGCAACAATTGATTGAGGCTCGAGCAAAACAAAAATGTGCAAAGAATGCCACCTTCAATATGAGTGGTTTCATCCAAACTCTTCAGGTAAATAATGTGAAACCTCGGTTCTAATAATCTAATCTCGAGTTAAATAATAACTAATCATACAGATCCAAGATTAAAAGCAATAAGAGATATAATTTTTTTATAAAAATAACAGTGCCTCGCTCGATCGGTAGAATTCAACCGATCGAGCGAGCAAGTTTTCCAAAACTTTCTGCCCGGAAGAATTCCAGCGCCGCTCGATCGGTAATATTCAACCGATCGAGCGGGCAAGCTTTTTCAAAAACAGAAACTAGGCCACAAGTCCATCGCTCGATCGATCAAACTCTACCAATCAAGCGGTGACAACTCTGAGCAAAAAAACAGCAGAAATTCACCAAAACTCAAGTCCAAAACATTCAATTCCACAATGCTACAAACTCATAAAATATGCATAAAAAGTACAAGGTAGTTTTAGAGTTATACAATCTCAAACTAGCAGAACATGCTTCAGTCTAGTTTATTCAATGCAATACAATACATAACGAGTTTGAATATAATATAATTTTGATTACATATTCGACTTCTACGATAAAAAGGCCTCACTCTATCAACTCGACCACCTAGCCATGCGATCTCTGACTCGGTCCTGCCCCACCTGTTTCCAAGCACACATACAAAGACAAGACAACAGCCGGATAATCCGGTGAGAATAATATTCCCAGTATAAGCAAAAAACATGCAATATCAATTAATACATCTGAAACGACCCTAACTCTATAATATAAATAAATATGCGGAAATTTTTTTTTTTATATACTTACTAAGTAAAGATATGTACATACATGCCCATACATATATGCACAGAATAAATAGATTTAAAAATAAATAAACTAAATAAAAATGCAACCTTTAATAAATTAAATATCTGAGTCAGACATTTAATAAAATACTGACATAAGAAAAAATAAATAAAATTTGCATGCACTGAAAATATTTAAATAAAATATTCCATACTGTCAATCACTGAAAATAAATAAATAAATATATAACATGCTAAAATATTCAAAACATGCATAAAGACTCAGACGACTATCACGGTCACGGGGTCACTGCATGTCCGCTCATATGTCCTCGCCGCCGGTGGGTACCACATCATCCTCTACGTACTCACCTGCACCATATCAGTGTAGTGAGCCTAGAGGCCCAACATGCTAACATAACAAGGGTTTAAAATAATTTAAATCACTTTAATAATAATACATAACATATACATGAATGAGCATGCTTAAAAAAAATATCATGACATAACATAACTTAAATTAACTTAAATATCATAATCATACATAATACATAAACATTGTTGAGCAAAGTATTTTCTAACATCGCATGGTTGTATCCATAGTGTAACCTTAAATCATACATTAAATACTGATCAGCATGAAAACCAACGTACGTGGCGGTGACGAATCACCTCTTAAATTGGCAGTAAACTGCCCTTCAATAGTTCACATATGGGGACGAATCCCCCTCAAATTGTCACACTACTTCAACTTCCAACATAAAAATTATTTTTCTTTTGCTCAACCTTAAACATTAAATCATGCCATAAAATTATTTCATGAATGCATGTACTTAAATAAAATGTGTATCCTTCATATATATTTAATTTAATTTTTATACTAACATATAAATACTAAAATAACATTCATGCATAAAATAATTAAATATATATTTAGGACACATGCAATTTCTCATAGTTTGTACTGACTGCTGGCCCTAACACTCAAGCCCATTTTCTTAAATTCTGGCCCACTAACACTGAAACTGGCCCATTAACATACTTAAGCCCAATAATTAATTATTCTAAGCCCACTTAATTAATTAAAGCCCATTAATTTAATTAATCTAATTAGCCCAATAAAACACTTAAACTTAATAATTAACTTAAAATTAAAAATACCCGAGCCCAATTAACTTAACTCGGACCCGGACCCAACTAACTTAACCCATGACCCACGGACTTGACCCGGACCACTAACCCGACCCGGAACCCACCTGGAACCCTAGAACCCGTCGCCCTATTCCCGTCTCGGCTGCGGCTGTGAGCAGCAGCCACTCCTTGGCTGCTGCCGGCCTGCTCCGGCCGCCCCTGGCCGGAGCGCCGCCGCCCAGACGTAGCCCAAGTCTGGGCGGACCTAACCTGCACCAGCCCCCAGCCCCATGCAGCATGGACCCCCATCACCGAACCTCCTTCTCAAAACCCTAAACCTGCGCACTCCTGGAACCCGATCGAACCTAGCTTGCTTCCTGGGCTCTTTTGGTTTGAACCACTCGAGCCACTCGAGTCCAGACCACCCTCACACCACCTAGGAATCCTTGGCCAGCAGCTAGACGTACCCATGGCTTAAAAACGTGAGCATGATTCCATAAAACATGAATAAAGCGCATACATCCAACCAATTTCGATTATTTTCTGAAAGTTCTTGAATAAAATTGATGTATACACACACACACACACATGAACACTGATATAGTACAATAAAACGAAAGGAAACATGCCTTGCACTGATAAAAGAAGAGGTAGGAGCGTGTAGAACGAATCCGGGACGACTGGGCGATGACCATCAACTTGGAAACTTCAAAAACGTGGCTATGGAGTCCTTGGGGATGGCTGGTCGATGAAGAAGCTGATGAACAAAGGAGGGGGTGGCGGCCAAGGCTTGAAAACGTGGGGTTTAGGGTAGATTTAGGGTGTAATTTAAATAAAATAGGGGTTTGGTTAATTAAAATATTAATAAGGATTTTTAAATATAAAATATATAACTTAAAAACTCTAAATAAGAAGTAAAATCTGATAACTAAATTAAAATCTCGAAATATTAATTAAGGGAATTTTAAAAATACTAAAAAGTCATTATTTTGGCTTATTTTGAATAAAAACGGACTCCTAAAATTATATAAAATTAAATACTAAAAATATTGAGGAAATAAAACTCAAAATAATATTTTTGGGCTCTAAAAATGCTCATGAAATAAATTTGATAGAAAGTTGTCATCTCGTCCGTCCACGGTCCCGTCTACGCGATCAAAAACAATTCAAATACAAATAATTCATAAAAATCACTAATTATGAGTTAAATGCTTAAAAATCAATTAAATCATGCACAAATAATTCACATAAATATTTAACCCATAAATCTAAAATTTTAAATAAATAAATTCCCTAATTATGCATGCGAATTTACGTATTAAAAATACCGGGTGTTACAATTCTCCCCCCCTTAAATTGGATTTCGTCCTCGAAATTAAAGTACTTACCCGAACAACTCCGGGAAACGAGTCCTCATCTCTGCCTCGGTCTCCCAAGTAGCTTCCTCCTCCGAGTGATTCAGCCACTGAACTCTGACCATCGGTATGACCCGCGTTCTCAATCTGCGCTCCTCCCTAGCCAAGATCCGTATAGGCCTCTCCTCAAATGCTAACTCCGGAGTCAACTGAAGAGGCTCAAAATCCAACACATGTGACGGGTTCGAGATGTATCTCGAAGCATGGATACATGGAATACATTGTGCACTGCCGCTAGCCCTGGTGGTAGAGCTAAACGGTAGGCCAACGTGCCAACTCTCTCCAAGATCTCGAATGGCCCTATATATCTCGGATTAAGCTTGCCTCTCCGGCCAAATCGCACTACTCCCTTCATAGGTGACACCTTCAGGAATACGTGATCACCTACAGCGAACTCCAAATCTCGTCGTCGAGTATCTGCATAACTCTTCTGACGACTCTGAGCAGTCCTCATGCGATCCCGAATCTGTGTCACAATATCAGCTATCTGCTGCACAATCTCAAGACCAAGTAAAATCCTCTCTCCGACCTCATCCCAATGCACAGGAGATCTGCACCTCCTCCCGTACAATGCTGCATAAGGAGCCATACCTATAGACGACTGAAAACTGTTGTTATAGGTAAACTCCACTAATGGCAGTCTAGTCTCCCACGAGCCCTGAAAGTCGATGACACAAGCTCTCAGTAGATCCTCGAGAACCTGGATCACTCTCTCAGACTGACCCTCTTTCTGGGGATGGAACGCTGTACTGAACAAAAGTCTAGTCCCCAATGCAGTGTGCAAACTCTTCCAAAACGCAGACGTAAATCTCGGATCTCTGTCTGATACTATCGACACTGGTATGCCATGCAGTCTAACAATATCCTTGATGTAAAGCTCTGCATACTGTGTCAACGAGTAAGTAGTCCTCACCGGTAAGAAATGAGCTGACTTGGTGAGTCTATCCACGATCACCCAAATAGCTGTGCAACCTCTGGAACTCCTCGGTAAGCCAACTACAAAGTCCATCGTAATATTCTCCCATTTCCATTCCGGGATAGGAAGAGGTCTAAGAAGTCCTGCTGGACGCTGATGCTCAGCCTTGACCTGCTGGCAAGTCAAGCACTCTGACACAACTCTCCCGATGTCTCTCTTCATCCCGGGCCACCAATACAATAGCTGCACTGACAAACACGATACCACTGACGACTTCCGACTCAAAGCATCGGCCACTACATTAGCTTTACCCGGATGGTAGCTAATGTCACAGTCGTAATCCTTCACCAACTCCAACCATCTCCGTTGCCTCATGTTCAACTCCTTCTGAGTGGAGAAGTACTTGAGGCTCTTATGATCAGTGAAAATCTTGCACTTCTCGCCATACAGATAGTGCCTCCAGATTTTCAAAGCGAAAACCACTACTGCTAACTCCAAATCATGTGTCGGGTAGTTCTGCTCGTGAATCTTCAACTGCCTCGACGCATAAGCAATAACCTTACCACACTGCATAAGTATTGTGCCTAAACCTAGCTTCGACGCATCGGTGTATACCACTAACTCCTCATGTGGTACTGCCATCGCCAAAACCGGTGCGGTAGTGAGTGCTTCCTTCAACTGATCGAAGCTCCTCTGACAGTCTGAACTCCAAATAAACTTCGCATTCTTCTTGGTTAAGGAAGTCAAGGGTACTGCAATAGAGGAAAAATCCTTGATGAACTTCCTATAGTATCCTGCCAAACCCAAGAAACTGCGAATCTCTGAAGCATTCTTCGGAATACCCCATTTCTGCACTGCCTCAACCTTCGACTGATCCACTGCAATCCCATCTCTCGAAATAATGTGGCCAAGAAATGCCACCTGCTCGAGCCAAAACTCGCACTTGCTGAACTTGGCATACAAATGATGCTCCCTCAAAGTCTGCAAGGCTGTCTGTAGATGCTGCCTATGCTCCTCAACGCTCCTAGAGTAGATCAAGATATCATCAATGAAGACTATGATGAACTGATCAAGATACGACTGAAATACCCGGTTCATGAGATCCATGAAAACCGCTGGAGCATTGGTCATCCCAAATGGCATCACTAAGAACTCGTAATGCCCATAACGTGTCCGGAAAGCAGTCTTGGACACATCTGCCTCTCTAACTCGTAGTTGATGGTAACCAGATCGCAGGTCGATCTTGGAGAACACCGAAGCTCCCTGCAACTGATCAAATAAGTCCTCTATCCTCGGCAATGGGTACTTATTCTTCACTGTGACCCTATTGAGCTCTCGATAATCGATGCACAGTCTCATACTGCCATCCTTCTTCTTCACAAATAACACTGGAGCTCCCCATGGAGAAAAGCTAGGACGAACAAAGCCTTTCTCTAATAATTCCTGTATCTGCTCCTTCAACTCTTTCATCTCGGTAGGAGCAAGTCTGTATGGTGCCTTAGAGATAGGCACGGTGTCTGGCACTAAGTCGATGCTGAACTCCACATCTCTCACTGGTGGAATTCCTGCAACATCCTCCGGGAAGACGTCCGGAAAGTCACAAACCACCTCTATCTCTGATAATGATCTGCTAGGTGATTCTGTGGCCGTGACAATACTTGCTAGAAAAACTTGGCAACCCCGTTTCAACAACTTCCTCGCCTGAATAAGAGATATCACCTGAGGAATATCACTGCTCTGAGATTCATGAAAAGTAAAGGGGTTGCCTCCCGGCGGTTTCACTGACACTGTCCTCCGACGAAAATCAATCGAAGCTCCATTGACTGTCAACCAGTCCATACCCAATATCAAATCAAATCCACTCAATGGCAAAACCACCACATCTGCGCGAATGGAGTGCCCCTGAAGCTCCAACTCCAGTTCTCGAATGACACTAGAGGTAGAAATAATCTGTCCTGACGGCATAGTGACATCATAACCACTGTCAACAATCTCGTGTCTGATGCCTATCCGTCTGATAAACTCCAGGGAGATAAACGAATGCGTAGCCCCTGAATCTAGCAACGTAAACGTGGAGTTGCCTCCAACTAGAATTCTCCCTGCACGCAGAAGAATCCCAACAATTTCATACCACTACTAAACTTTCCCCAAAGAGTCGCTAAAACCCTTAATTCTAATCACAAGTAAAACATGATTCTTATTCTAACATGAAAATAGATAATCCAAATAACAACAATTCCACAGAAAACGAAATTCTTAACCAAAGGAAGAAATTATAAAATACTAGAGGTAAGATATACCAGTGATCAAGGAGGTGTCTGGATCTGCCTCCTCTGCCTGCATGACGAACACTCTACCAGCGGTGTTCTTCTTCCTCGGGCAGTTAGCTATCTGATGCCCTGGCTCCCTACAGTGGAAACAAACTCCTGCTCCCAACAGACAAGGTCCCGAATGCATCTTCTGACACTTCGGGCAAGTAGGAAAACCTATAGCATTAGGGGCCCCGCCCCTCAACTGCTGTGGCCTCTGCTGCTGATTCGGGCCCTTAGACGGCCCAGTAAACTGTTTCTTCGCAGGAGGCTGCGAAGATGGTCGCTGATACCCAGACTGAATCTGTCTCTTCCCCTGCTGCTCTCGCTGTATCTCTCTCCTACCCTCCTCTGACCTCAGTGCTCTACTAACTGCCGCCTCATATGTAGCGACGTCCATCATACGTACGTCATGCTTGATATCCGCCCTCAGTCCCTCCACAAACTGCCTCATCTTCTCCGGTGGACTGTCTGAAATCAGAGGCACAAAATGACAGCCCCTCTCGAACTGGCTCACATACTCAACCACTGACCTGTCCCCCTGCCGGAGACTCATAAACTCCCGGATCATGCGACTCCTCACATCCTCCGTGAAATACTTGGCGTAGAAGATACGCCTAAACTCCGCCCAAGACAGTGTAGGAAGGTGTACTCCCCTGGCAGCACCCTCCCACCAAAGAGCTGCATCTCCCCTCAACATATACGTCGCACAGTTCACCCTGTCGGCATCTGTGATCCCCATATATGCAAAGATAGACTCCAAAGAACGAATCCACCCCTCAGCCACCAAAGGATCGGTGGTACCAATGAACTCCTTCGGCCCCTTCTTCTGGAACCGCTCAGCTACATCCTCCTCATGGGACATTCTAGGACGTGAAGCCTGCTGCTCTAACAGAGCAGTAACCCCTGCCATCAAAGTAGCATTGGCCTGCTCCAATGCTGCAAGTGAGTTCTGCGGAGGTGGAGGTGGAGGTGTAGGTGTAGATTCCCCACGTCTGTTCATCGGTTTAGGAGGCATTCTGCACCACCACATATTTCTTTACGTAAATCGCCATGCATAACTAAGTGTTTTAACATTAATGCTAACTTAAATTCTTAAAAGTAAATCATGCTATAAACACTTAAAACTTACAGACCGGTAACGTGGATTTCTGAGCTCGCATAGCAGTAATGACCCCTCCAAGGACCGTGCTTTGATACCAACTGAAAAGACCCTAACTCTCTAATATAAATAAATAAGCGGAAAATTTTTTTTTTTTATACTTACTAAGTAAAGATATGTATGTACATACATGCCCATACATATATGCACAGAATAAATAGATTCAAAAATAAATAAACTAAATAAAAATGCAACCTTTAATAAATTAAATATCTGAGTCAGACATTTAATAAAATACTGACATAAGCAAAAATAAATAAAATTTGCATGCACTGAAAATATTTAAATAAAATATTCCATACTGTCAACCACTGAAAATAAATAAATAAATATATAACATGCTAAAATATTCAAAACATGCATAAAGACTCAGACGACTATCACGGTCACGGGGTCACTGCATGTCCGCTCATATGTCCTCGCCGCCGGTGGGTACCACATCCTCCTCTACGTACTCACCTGCACCATACCAGTGTAGTGAGCCTAGAGACCCAACATACTAACATAACAAGGGTTTAAAATAATTTAAATCACTTTAATAATAATACATAACATATACATGAATGAGCATGCTTAAAAAAAATATCATGACATAACATAACTTAAATTAACTTAAATATCATAATCATACATAATACATAAACATTGTTGAGCAAAGTATTTTCTAACATCGCATGGTTGTATCCATAGTGTAACCTTAAATCATACATTAAATACTGATCAGCGTGGAAACCAACGTACGTGGCGGTGACAAATCACCTCTTAAATTGGCAGTAAACTGCCCTTCAATAGTTCACATATGGGGACGAATCCCCCTCAAATTGTCACACTACTTCAACTTCCAACATAAAAATTATTTTTCTTTTGCTCAACCTTAAACATTAAATCATGCCATAAAATTATTTCATGAATGCATGTACTTAAATAAAATATGTGTCCTTCATATATATTTAATTTAATTTTTATACTAATATATAAACACTAAAATAACATTCATGCATAAAATAATTAAATATATATTTAGGACACATGCAACTTCTCATGGTTTGTACTGAACTGCTGGCCCTAACACTCAAGCCCATTTTATTAAATTCTGGCTCACTAACACTGAGACTGGCCCATTAACATACTTAAGCTCAATAATTAATTATTCTAAGCCCACTTAATTAATTAAAGCCCATTAATTTAATTAATCTAATTAGCCCAATAAAACACTTAAACTTAATAATTAACTTAAAATTAAAAATACCCGAGCCCAATTAACTTAACCCGGACCCGGACCCAACTAACTTAACCCATGACCCACGGACTTGACCCGGACCACTAACCCGACCCGGAACCCACCTGGAACCCTAGAACCCGTCGCCCTATTCCCGTCTCGGCTGCGGCCGTGAGCAGCAGCCACTCCTTGGCTGCTGCCGGCCTGCTCCGGCCGACCCTGGCCGAAGCGCCGCCGCCCAGACGTAGCCCAAGTCTGGGCGGACCTAACCTGCACCAGCCCCCAGCCCCATGCAGCATGGACCCCCATCACCGAACCTCCTTCTCAAAACCCTAAACCTGCGCACTCCTGGAACCCGATCGAACCTAGCTTGCTTCCTGGGCTCTTTTGGCTCGAACCACTCGAGCCACTCGAGTCCAGACCACCCTCACACCACCTAGGAATCCTTGGCCAGCAGCTAGACGCACCCATGGCTTAAAAACGTGAGCATGATTCCACAAAACATGAATAAAGCGCATACATCCAACCAATTTCGATTATTTTCTGAAAGTCCTTGAATAAAACTGATGTATACACACACACACACACATGAACACTGATATAGTACAATAAAACGAAAGGAAACATGCCTTACACCGATAAAAGAAGAGGTAGGAGCGTGTAGAACGAATTCGGGACGACTGGGCGATGACAATCAACTTGAAAACTTCAAAAACGTGGCTATGGAGTCCTTGGGGATGGCTGGTTGATGAAGAAGCTGATGAACAAAGGAGGGGGTGGCGGCCAAGGCTTGAAAACGTGGGGTTTAGGGTAGATTTAGGGTGTAATTTAAATAAAATAGGGGTTTGGTTAATTAAAATATTAATAAGGATTTTTAAATATAAAATATGTAACTTAAAAACTCTAAATAAGAAGTAAAATCTGATAACTAAATTAAAATCCCGAAATATTAATTAAGTGAATTTTAAAAATACTAAAAAGTTATTATTTTGGCTTATTTTGAATAAAAACGGACTCCTAAAATTATATAAAATTAAATACTAAAATGTTGGAAAACGCGGCGTTCAGATCAATTATGATTGATACCCGGTGCAGCGGAAGTTTAAAATTTTGTATGGAACGATTCCATAATGGGTATCAACCTTACGATTAAATTGTATGTGTGTAAAAATTAAATAACAATTATAAAATTTTTACCTTTAATCTCGAATCGAGATTTTGGACACCAACAGATTTCTCTGCTCTTGTTGTATATCCCTGGAACTGATGGACGAACTGTTCTTCAATCAGGTCCACGAATAGATATTTAATCCCTCTGATAGATTGCACTAGAAAATATATCAGAAGTTTCTACGAAGAGATTAACGAATTTGATCCGTTAAACCAGACTGTAATTCAAAATCACAGGCTGGATTTTTCTCGAGTAGACAGGGAGGGGGGGCGGCCACTCTTGTTAGAAAAATACTTAGGTTTTCGAAAATTGTGACCTTGTTGTCTCTAATTTCTGTACTGCAATAACTTATTTATAATGTAGGCCACTAACAACTTAGGGCCCATCAGTCATAAGTTCACCCGACAAGCAAAGCCCGCATGTTCAGAAATTAATATAAAATTCATCGTGACTCCGATTGATAAACCGATTTCACCAATGTGCACAGAAACCATTTCTGCACCTTTTAAAGTCAAGATAAATCTTTCTGAATCCGAATTCAGTGATTTCCAAAAATGGCCATCCCTATGTCATTTTAGGAAATCTTACTCCTCTACTCTTAAATAAGAAGTCCAACTTCTTCGTTCATTAAATTTAACTCTTTAAATTTAACTATCTCAACGGGGATTAAAAATCCATTACACTGTGTGACCCTCAATGGTTCAGGGATACAGCTAGCCGTGGGCTCACAACTCCTTGTGACTCGGAACAACAATTTCCGACTTGCCCATCGAATCATGGTATGAGCGCCTAGCAACATCGCCCCATGATTCCCTAGGTATCACTGATAGTGCCTGCAAGAACCAATAGATTTTGGTTAGCGTACAGTACGGTCCCTTCATCCATATATCCCGATCGAATCAACAACCATTGGTATATCGAGAGTCGCTCGAGATTCGATAACTATGCAATACATCTTGAAGATCAAATAGTGACATCGCATGTGCTACTAAGAAACCATTTCTTAAATCACATCATGTACTCTGGCCAGAGATTCGTCACACTAATATCTCCTCAGATCGCATAGGATATCCACACTCTCAAGTATGTGGTGAATCCTTGACAACAAAGCATCGACTCCTATATGTGTTGTAACTGTACCCAATCCCGACACCTGATGACCCCAATAGAGTCGGTAAACGAGTCAAAGCACAGTACTAGCATATAGAGTCTCAATGATGTCTCAAGTAGTAAGGACTAATGGTGTATAACCAAAACCGCGGACTATATCCACTCGATAAGTGATAACCACTTGGAAAGTCCGGATATGGTAGTTCGATCATTCATCATATGAATATCCATTTGCATGCTTTGAACATCTCTATGTTCCCTACCAATGAAACGTGGTACTCTGCATCGCAAATTCTAGTCTCAAGCTCGAGCGATCCTTATCCTTATTATCGGACGGCTCAATCGACTAGGAACAGTTTAGAATATACAGTGACTATAAGATGTGTTTCATGATAGACATCTCCATGTTCTACCACATCTTACATACACTATAGTATATTCAAGGTCTTTATCAAAACAACAATAGAATATCACAATATCACAATATGAAGAAAGACAAAGTCATTGCCATTAATAAAAGTGTAAATTATATTAAACAAAAAGATTGTTTATACAAAGAGTCATCAAAGCCCTTAGCCACAAGTTGGCTCACCGGGCACCCACTCTTTCAATCTCCCACTTGCCCTATAGCCAACTAGTCATACTACTTAGACCCATTGCTTCGCGATGTTTGTCAAATAATGGTCCTGGCAAGGGCTTAGTAAGTGGATCAGCGATATTGTCTGCAGAGGCCACTCTTTCGACAGTGATGTCTCCTCTTTCCACAATCTCCCGGATGATGTGGTATTTCCTTAGTACGTGTTTGGATCTTTGATGAGACCTTGGTTCCTTTGCCTGAGCAACGGCACCCGTGTTGTCACAGTACACCGGGACTGGACCAACAACTTCAGGAATGACGCCCAACTCTTGGACGAAATTCCTCATCCAAACGGCCTCTTTAGCAGCAGCTGATGCTGCAATGCAATGTATTCTGCTTCAGTGGTGGAATCCGCTGTGGTGTCCTGCTTGGAACTCTTCCAAGAGACAGCACCGCCATTGAGCATGAACACAAATCCAGAGGTTGACTTCGAGTCATCCACGTCACTTTGGAAGCTAGAGTCGGTATAGCCTTCCAATTTTAGTTCTCTTCCTCCATATACCATGAACATATTCTTAGTCCTTCGTAAGTACTTAAGAATGTCCTTCACGGCTTTCCAATGCATTTGACCGGGATTAGCTTGATATCTGCTCGTGACACTCAGAGCAAATGCTACATCCGGTCTGGTAGATATCATCCCATACATGATACTACCTATGGCTGACGCATATGGTACATGTGTCATTTTCTCTATCTCTTCATCAGTCTTGGGACACATAGACTTGGATAGAGAAACTCCATGACACATGGGTAGATGTCCTCTCTTGGACCCATCCATTGAAAACCGTTTCAATGGTGTCGATGTAGGTTGATTGAGTGAGTCCTATCATTCTCTTAGATCTATCTCTATAGATCTGTATCCCAAGAATATAGGATGCCTCACCCAAATCCTTCATTGAGAATCTACCTGATAACCATATCTTTGTTGACTGCAAAATCCCTACATCATTCCCAATGAGTAGGATGTCATCAACATAAAGTACTAAGAATGTCACAGCATCCTTAACTACTTTCTTGTACACGCATGGTTCCTCCGGATTTTTGATGAAACCAAAATCTTTTATTGTTTCATCAAATTTCTGGTTCCAACTTCTTGATGCTTGTTTTAGACCATAAATTGATCTCTGAAGCTTGCATACCTTATGCTCGCTTCCCATGGATGTGTACCCCTCAGGCTGCTTCATATAGATCTCTTCCTTAATGTCTCCATTAAGAAAAGCAGTCTTCACATCCATTTGCCATATCTCATAGTCATACCATGCAGCTATGGCAATAAGGATTCTTATGGACTTGAACATTGCAACTGGTGAAAAGGTTTCATCATAGTCAACTCCTTGTCTTTGAGTATAACCTTTTGCCACCAATCGCGCCTTGTAGGTCAATACCTTACCATCAGGCCCAAGCTTTCTCTTGTAGATCCATTTACACCCTATTGGAACAATTCCATCGGGAGGATCTACTAAAGACCAAACTTGGTTTGTATGCATCGAATCTATTTCCGACTGCATAGCTTCAAGCCATAAATTTGAATCCGCATCAGAAATTGCTTCCTTGAAGTTTCTTGGATCACATCCAACATCGGGTTCATCTTGATCCCCTTCAAGAAGAAGACCATATCGAATAGGAGGTCTAGAAGCCCTCTCGGATCTTCTAGGTACAGGCGTGTCTAGCAATGGTTCCTGAGGTGTAGGATCGTTATTTTGTATTTCTGGTTCTTCTCGAATTTTTTCGAGTTCCATCATCTCGCCTTTCTTATCCAATAAGAACTCATTCTCCAAGAAGGTGGCATTCTTTGAAACAAACACCTTTGTTTCAGCAGGATAATAGAAATAATATCCGATTGAATTCTTCGGATACCCTACAAAATAACATAAGCTGGATCGACTATCCAACTTATCTCCCACTGTCCGCTTCACGTAAGCAGAACATCCCCAAATCCTCAAGTACGAATACTTAGGAGCTTTGCCATTCCATAACTCGTATGGTGTTTTGTCCACTGCTTTAGTGTGGACGTTGTTCAACAACAATACCGCCGTTTCAAGCGCATAGCCCCAAAACGAAGGTGGAAGCTCAGTGAAGCTCATCATGGATCGAACCATGTTCAACAAAGTTCGATTACGACGCTCCGATACACCATTAAGCTGTGGTGTCATAGGAGGAGTCCACTGAGAGAGAATCCCATTCTCTTTTAGATAGTCCAAAAACTCGGTACTCAAGTATTCTCCACCTCGATCCGATCGCAGTGCTTTAATACTTTTACCAAGCTTGTTTTCTACTTCAGCCTTGAATTCTTTGAACTTTTCAAATGCTTCAGACTTATATTTCATTAAATATAAATACCCATACCTTGAATAATCATCAGTAAAGGTAATGAAGTAGGTGTGGCCATATTGAGTCCCAACTCTAAATGGACCACAAACATCTGTATGGATCAAATCCAACAGATTTTGACTACGCTCAGGTTTCCCCTTAAAAGGAGATTTAGTCATTTTTCCTTTTAGGCAGGATTCACAAGTAGGTAGAGAGTTAATATCAGACATATCAAACATGCCCTCTCCCACTAGCTTGTTCATCCTCCTTGAGGAAATATGACCTAGCCTAGCGTGCCAAAGGTTTGCCGGGTTTTGGCTATCGATTTTCCTTTTGTTTGTTGTTTCCGGTTTATCAACATAATTTATTGGAACGTCTTTTAGTTTTAAGTTGTATAGATCGTTTTCAAGTTGTCCATTTCCAATTAAACATTCATTCTTGTAAATATTGCAAATCCCATTCACAAAATTGCAAGAATAACCATCTCTATCAAGCATAGAAACAGAAATAATGTTTTTAATCAAATCCGGAACAAATAAAACATCTCTTAAAAGTAACTTAAAACCGTTCTGCAAAATTAAATAAACATCTCCCACGGCTTTTTGCTTCAACTCTGGAACCATTTTCGAGCCTCAGCTGGGTCTCACCCATCCTAAGCCTGCGACTTCTTGTCATCACCTGCAAATCATTGCAAATGTGAGATCCACATCCGGTCTCCAATACCCAAGAAGTAGTATTAAGTGAAACATTTATTTCAATATAGAACATACCCTTTGCAGTTCGCAACTGCTCTAGATATTCCTTGCAGTTACGCTTCCAATGACCGGGCTTCTTGCAGTAATGGCAAACATCCTTGGATTTTTTCATGTTTGAAGCCTTTGTCTTGTACTTCTTCTCAGGTTCGATTTTCTTGGGTGGGGCAGAACGTTTCTTACCCTTTGTACTTGGCCCCTTCTTAGCAGAAGAAGAGGAGCCCACCAAGAAAGCCGGTTTATCCTTCTTTAATGTGGATTCATATGTCACAAGCATATTGACCATCTCTTCAAGGGAGGCCTCTATCTTGTTCATATTGAAATTTACCACAAATCCGTCAAACGAAGAAGGAAGAGACAGAAGTAGTAAGTCCACGTTGAGTTCATGCTCTAACACCAAATCAAGGGTTACCAACTTCTGTATGAGCCAAATCACTCGTACCCCATGATCACGGACCGAAGTCCCTTCACGCATGCGACACGTCATTAGCTCCTTTACAGTAGCGAACCTTTCAGCCCTCGATTGAGCTCCAAAAAGATTCTTGAGTTGAACGTGAATGTCAGCAGCATTCACGGTGTCCTCAAATCGCCTCTGGAGTTCATCAGACATCGAGGCTTGCATATAGCATTTGGTCTTGATATCATGGTCCCACCATGTATCAAGCTTGGCTAACTCCTCCGGACTTACGTCAGCTGGTGCTTCCTTCGGAGGAGATTTTTCTAACACGTAGAGCATCTTCTTCGAAGTCAAGACAATCTTCAACTTAAGGAACCATTCCGTATAGTTTGCGCCAGTCAACTTATTTTGTTCGAGGATCGAGAAAAGTGGATTACGCGAATTCATCTTATGAAATACTGAAAAGAAACAGACAAATATCAGTGATTGTTTAAGCAATTTACTAAGACATAAAATAGGCAAAATTTATTTTATGAATCTCACTCCCACTATTTTAACGATTTCACTACCCTCTAGTGAAAACGGGAAACTGTTTTCCTTAGTGAGAACATGGAGTCCAATTGACAATCTATGGTCCCGAATAATATCAGCCAACCATAATTTCAAAAGGTAGAGCCCAATTGCTTCCAAAGCAACCTCCATGTTTTTACCTCATGTCCAATAAGGGCCCAATAATATGACGCCGTTTATTGTGACATGTCAAGATGACCCATCAATATTAAGTTATGATGGGAGTTCCACCCAACTTACAACATGTGTCGATCCAATGTACAGCTTTCCGACGAACGAGCCCCCCCCAATAATATGAGCCGGACCGTATCCGTGGGTAGCATCTCATACATTGATCGTTGATGGAAGGTAGGAACATTTAAACAAATTTAAATTTTCTTTATTTATCTTGATATCAATTTTAAATCATATTTAAAATGAGGGATTTTTAATTATAAAAATTTGTCTCATCATTTTTAAAATTTTGTATGCTTGTCGGATTCACACAATTTTGTCTAAAACATGCATACAACTATAATATCACATATTATATAGGATGATCGATTCCATTTCTAATCGACCCGTGGTTGCCAATCACGAGTCTTAGTCCAATCCTAGGTAATATGCAGTATGCAATGCAATCCTATTACATTTGCTTCCAATTTACATTTCTTCTGTCTTTATTGTCTGCTGGGCCCACCTCCATCTTCAAATCTTGATCTCCCACTAAATCTAATGTATTTACAATAAATAACAATGACAAGTAGGGGATACATTTTTAAGGGGTGGGAACGGGCCATAAACCAAGCCCACTTTTATTACATATGACATTCATATTGGGCCATAAACCAGGCCCATTAATAAAACCAACAACAATAAAACAAATGTAAATTCCTAACATACACCTACAAAATTGGTCATGGCAATCGATCATCCTTATCCAATAACATTTAATTCAAAATTAATTTATTGGATAACATGCAATGGCAATTTAAATTTAAAAGGATAAAATCATATTTCATACATAAAATCTTATTTTACATACAAAATCATATTTTATCTTTTTATCAAATAAAATCATATTTTATCTATAAAATCCAATTTTATACATAAAATCATATTTTACTCAATATATCCATAAGATCATATCTTATCATCAATTGTACCAAAAATAATTAATTTCAAAATTCAATTTAACGGATAAAATATTAAAATTTTCCAAAAATTCAAATTTATCCAAAAAATCAATTTTAAAATTTTCGGACTCGAACAATTCGATCCGACGCCTCGTGGACCAATCAAAACAATTTTCGATCGGACCAAAAATAGAATTTTAACATATTAAAATTTAATTTAAAAAATTAAAAATAATTTTTTCCGCGGGCCGCCCGGGACATTCCCGGGCCGGGCAGCCCGGCTGCCCCTAGGGCAGCGCCGAGCGCTGCCCTGGGCAACGCCGAGCGCTGCCCTATGCAGCGCCCAGCGCCGCACAGGGCAGCGACGATCGCTGCCCCTGCCCCGGGCAGCGATCCAATCGCTGCCCGGGTTTTTGCCCGAAAAAATATTTTTATTTTTAAAATATTTATTTTGTTTCAAAAACCGAGGCCTAAAAATTTTTTTGTACAATCGATTAATTTAATCGCTTGATCTGAGCAACCTGGCTCTGATACCACTGTTGGAAAACGCGGCGTTCAGATCAATTATGATTGATACCCGGTGCAGCGAAAGTTTAAAATTTTGTATGGAACGATTCCATAATGGGTATCAACCTTACGATTAAATTGTATGTGTGTAAAAATTAAATAACAATTATAAAATTTTTACCTTTAATCTCGAATCGAGATTTTGGACACCAACAGATTTCTCTGCTCTTGTTGTATATCCCTGGAACTGATGGACGAACTGTTCTTCAATCAGGTCCACGAATAGATATTTAATCTCTCTGATAGATTGCACTAGAAAATCTATCAGAAGTTTCTACGAAGAGATTAACGAATTTGATCCGTTAAACCAGACTGTAATTCAAAATCACAGGCTGGATTTTTCTCGAGTAGACAGGGAGGGGGGGCGGCCACTCTTGTTAGAAAAATACTTAGGTTTTCGAAAATTGTGACCTTGTTGTCTCTAATTTCTGTACTGCAATAACTTATTTATAATGTAGGCCACTAACAACTTAGGACCCATCAGTCATAAGTTCAAGCCCGACAAGCAAAGCCCGCATGTTCAGAAATTAATATAAAATTCATCGTGACTCCGATTGATAAACCGATTTCACCAATGTGCACAGAAACCATTTCTCAACCTTTTAAAGTCAAGATAAATTTTTCTGAATCCGAATTAAGTGATTTCCAAAAATGGCCATCCCTATGTCATTTTAGGAAATCTTACTCCTCTACTCTTAAATAAGAAGTCCAACTTCTTCGTTCATTAAATTTAACTCTTTAAATTTAACTATTTCAACGGGGATTAAAAATCCATTACACTGTGTGACCCTCCATGGTTCAGGGATACAGCTAGCCGTGGGCTCACAACTCCTTGTGACTCGGAACAACAATTTCCGACTTGCCCATCGAATCATGGTATGAGCGCCTAGCAACATCGCCCCATGATTCCCTAGGTATCACTGATAGTGCCTGCAAGAACCAATAGATTTTGGTTAGCGTACAGTACGGTCCCTTCATCCATATATCCCGATCGAATCAACAACCATTGGTATATCGAGAGTCGCTCGAGATTCGATAACTATGCAATACATCTTGAAGATCAAATAGTGACATCGCATGTGCTACTAAGAAACCATTTCTTAAATCACATCATGTACTCTGGCCAGAGATTCGTCATACTAATATCTCCTCAGATCGCATAGGATATCCACACTCGCAAGTATGTGGTGAATCCTTGACAACAAAGCATCGACTCCTATATGTGTTGTAACTGTACCCAATCCCGACACCTGATGACCCCAATAGAGTCGGTAAACGAGTCAAAGCACAGTACTAGCATATAGAGTCTCAATGATGTCTCAAGTAGTAAGGACTAATGGTGTACAACCAAAACCGCGGACTATATCCACTCGATAAGTGATAACCACTTGAAAAGTCCGGATAGGGTAGTTCGATCATTCATCATATGAATATCCATTTGCATGCTTTGAACATCTCTATGTTCCCTACCAATGAAACGTGGTACTCTGCATCGCAAATGCTAGTCTCAAGCTCGAGCGATCCTTATCCTTATTATCGGACGGCTCAATCGACTAGGAACAGTTTAGAATATACAGTGACTATAAGATGTGTTTCATGATAGACATCTCCATGTTCTACCACATCTTACATACACTATAGTATATTCAAGGTCTTTATCAAAACAACAATAGTATATCACAATATCACAATATGAAAAAAGACAAAGTCATTGCCATTAATAAAAGTGTAAATTATATTAAACAAAAAGATTGTTTATACAAAGAGTCATCAAAGCCCTTAGCCACAAGTTGGCTCACCGGGCACCCACTCTTTCATAAAAATATTGAGGAAATAAAACTCAAAATAATATTTTTGGGCTCTAAAAATGCTCATGAAATAAATTTTATAGAAAGTTGTCATCTCGTCCGTCCACGGTCCCGTCTACGCGATCAAAAACAATTCAAATACCAATAATTCATAAAAATCACTAATTATGGGTTAAATGCTTAAAAATCAATTAAATCATGCACAAATAATTCACATAAATATTTAACCCATAAATCTAAAATTTTAAATAAATAAATTCCCTAATTATGCATGCGAATTTACGAATTAAAAATACCGGGTGTTACAACATCAACTCAAGATATACGGATATCAACAATGCAATTCAAGAGGAATCTAAAATGAAGTGCATGTCTTTAAAGTCCGGGATTATCAAGTCTGGATAATAAAAAGGTACTCCGATTATTCTCTTCTTCTTTGATTGGGATCCCGAGGATAAAATACCACAAACAATCACACCGAACTCCCCTTTCTAGGTGGATGATGTGTACTTAGATCCTCTAGACTCTGAAGCAACTATAGAGGGTTAAGTCGGTCATTGCAGTAATTCGCCTGCCAATGCCCCCTGCTATAATTCTCAGAACGTCTAATTCAAAATGAAATAAATCATTTGGCTCAATATGAATGCAATGCAAATCATAACTCATTCAACTAAAGTCAAGCAAATTAGTTAACATGAAAGTATGTGATTTCTTCGGAACACTCGAATCAAGTCGAATTCGGGTCACTCATTCCATTCAAGTCTAAGTCATCTTATACCTCTTTTAATTCTTCTCAAGCTTCAACTCTGTAAAACAACGGATTCGGGTCACTCGTTCCATTCAAGTCTAAGTCATCTTATACCTCTTTTGATTCTTCTCAAGCTTCAACTCTGTAAAACAACAAATTACTCATTCAAAACTCATTCAAACTTCCTCAATCGATAATAATAAATCGATACTATACCGGCTTTAATCTTCAAAACGATTCAAATCCTGCAACCTCGCAACTCAACGACCTTCGAACGAATCTGTACGGAGGAAAAAAAAGATCAACAACGACGAAAAAACTCAATAGCCAAAGTTCATCAACTCAAACGGTTCAAAAATCCCAATTTCAAACCGGCGGCATAACGACTATAAACTGATCAAACCAGAAACGCAGACAGCTGTACAACATTGAAAACAACTCAAAGCAATGCTAAAACAACAATAAAGACTCAAACCCATCAAATCTCAAAACTCCAATTCTCGAAAACCACAAGAAAATTCATAACAAATCCGAACGACGCTCTATTTCAAAATCGACTGAGAATAAACGATAAGAACTAGTTCAAAAACAACATATCCGAAACTCAGTCGATTCTAACAACATCCAGAAATTGAAGTACAACTGATCGGAGAAATACTTACGATAGGACGAAGCTCTCGCAGCCGGGATCGCTAATCTGCCATTAGAAATAAATTCTAACAAACGGATCGACCGAAAACTGAAATCACAAAGCTTGGAGAAGCTTGGAGGCATCTTCAATGGAGGAAACCGACTTGGAGAGGGAGGAAATGAAGGAGAAGAAGTCAAAGCCTTCTTAAATATCTAACAATTCCCAAATTTGCATTTTAGTCCCTGAAATTTCCAAAAATTGCAAAATAGACCCTGATCAAAATCAAATCGGTTCTTGAAATCTGTAATCTCCGATTAGCTCAAATAAATTTAATTAAGATAAATTTTGGGGCGTTACAATTCTCCCCCTCTAAGAAGAGATTTCGTCCTCGAAATCAATAAGAGTCAATCACATAAGACGAGATAGAATCAAAAGACTGCAATAAGAATTCACTCCTCATAAATAAATCCAGAAATTCTGCTCCAATTCGAACTCTGTCTCTCAAATACTCCTTCAAGTCCGAAACACCATCAATGCACTTATCAAAAACTGAATTCGGTTAGTGTCGAAGTTGCTTCTAATTCTGGTCGAAACTCTGAATCATTCATCTCAAGCAATTCGACATCTCAATAATTAAAGAACATAAGAAACTCTGGTCGGTTAGTTTAGCAATACTTCGTCTGTCTATCGAAAGTCGTCTCATTCTCATCAGAAAATCCTTCTATGCTCAGTCACAAATCGAACCATATCTAGTTCCAACTCATGTGACACAGAAAATCGTCTCAAATTAATGGGGATCTTCCTCTTTTCTCGTACAACTCTTGAAAAGTGCCTTCAATAATTCATCAAATAGGTGACGTTGTACGAAGTCTCCACAAGAATCAAGGATTCTTCCAACTAGTGCTAAGTCGAGCATTACAACTCATGGCATCTCCTCTAATGTTTGTCTCGTCTGATCTGACTGTACGTCGTTATGAGGATATTGAAATAAAAATACGTTGTAATCAAACAACAAATGTCTCTTCGAAGTCTATGCCAAAAGAGCGAGCACATAGGATATATGTCTAAATCGACAGACTTCGGCAAAACAAACAATCTGACAAAATTTCCGACAAAAAATCTAACATCTAATCATGTATGAGAATCATTATGTAGGGAATTACAAAGCAGATTCATCAATCAGTCAATCATAAGAGATAGTATCTCAAACTCAGACTGCTCAGTAGTTTCATGACGAATCCATCGAAACACGATCTCCAACTCATTCTGAACCAGAATAAATTGTACTACAGACCATCTGGTCGTATTTTCTCTGCTATCAACTGCAGACAGTTCAGAACATCGGAAAAACATACCTCTAACATTGTTCTTCATCTGCTTTAACCAGAACTGACTCTGCAATCATCATATACCTTTCGATCATATGAAAGAATACTGGAAACACTAGAATGTGACAATCTCAAGATATGTTGTCTCTAAATCAGAGATATCTGGCACAACAATATGCTCAATGTTAAATAGAGCATCAACACCGACCTGAAATCTCAGGCTGGTTCAGTTTTGACTTTTCTTCATTGAACTCTGAAAAGTTGAATTAAATATCTAAAAGATCTTGATCTTCTCAATTAATTCTGATTCGGCTCGAAAGCAAAATGCTGATAGAACTCCTATCTGCTTCGAATTCTAAATCGGAAGTGCCATATACATTAATCAAGGAGAAAACCGATAGTAGATAAAATAAACATAGATATTTCGGCTCAGAGAATCCGATGTTGCATACAATCTCTCCGGTTAAAAAGGATTTCCTATCGGAAATTCCTCAGTACCTCTAATCATCTTCTCATTCTCATAATCAGTCTGTACGGCGAAACCAGTACTACAACTTCCAAGATCAGGAAAGGTTACGAAAATCCCCTCATATAAAATAGATACCAGATCTTCTAATGAAAAAGATCGCTACGAGCTCAAAATCTAGAATCAGACATTGAGTCTCGAGCGTTTTCAGCTGTTACAATGCTCAAGCAAACCAGTGACTCCTCTGTTCAAGAAAATACCTCAAATCTCAATAAGAAAAAGTGCAAGCACCGTAAGGTCATCAATACAGAAGAAATAAAAAAATAAAGAATCGCTGATCAATCACTTCTTCAATCAATAAGAACTGGTCTCATAATATTAATTCCAGACAGAAGAACATATTTTGCTGAGAAATCGGCTTCACAACCGATAAGAATCCCTCGAAGAGTCTGCGATAGAACTTTCTAATACAAGAATCTTCAAATTCCTGATAAGGACGTTGATCTAGATCAATTCATCTCGGCTCCAGTCTTGAGGTGATCGACAAAATTTCCACCTCCAGATAATATGATCGAGGAAGGACAACTCGATCCAATTAGAATTCAGACTTCGATAGAGAAAGAATAACACTGCTCGGCATGCAAATCTGCAAACAACTCTCAAGAATCTAAAAGATCAGTACGACTCTTCGAACGGATAAGAATTTCATCGATAAGAATAGTCACAATTTCGTCCAAATATCTCTGAAGGATCCGGCTCCTAAAGTTGGTACATTGCTAACTGAATTCTACGGTCATCGGTTATCCCTGAAAATCAAAGCAGCTGCTCGCTTTCTTCTAATCAGCTTACACATCCCGCGGCATTCTCAGCACTTCTCAGTTTCGGCGGTAAAAACGACTGAAATCTCATCAATCATGCTTCCATCGGTGACAGATAGATATCCATCTGATCAGTCGCAGTATTACTCTATACAATCTGGATTCTAAGTAGTTCGATTCCTGTTCAAAATACATCAAGATCAAAAATCTCGTGCTCACGAGAGTCAGGACACGATTATTTTGATCTCCAAACTTTCGGTGCCCAAAAGCTCTGTTCTGCTTACTCATGTCATTTGACGGAATCCGGATTTGAAGAGGAATAATATAGTTCGTATCACAATTAATTCATGCTTGATCAATTAAATCACAAAATCATGTAATTCAATTAAATTCTGAAATAATAAAGCATGCTCGCATGGTATTTAAACAAATCAATTTAAATAATTCAACCACATACGAGAAATCAATTCATGCGGACTCGGTCTATCCCGCTCACTTTAAAATTCAGTCCAAGATCTTATTGCTCTGATACCACTTAATGTGAGACCTCGGTTCTAATCATCTAATCTCGAGTTAAACAATAACTAATCATACATATACGATTAAAAGCAGTAAGAGATAGATTTTTTTTTTTAAAAAGAAAAGTGCCTCGCTCGATCGGTAGAATTCAACCAATCGAGCTCTACCGATCGAGCGAGCAAGTTTTCCAAAACTTTCTGCCTGGAAGAATTCCAGCGCCGCTCGATCGGTAAGATATAATTGTTCGAGAGGGCAAGCTTTTTCAAAAACAGAAACTAGGCCACAAGTCCATCGCTCGATCAGTCAAACTCTACCGATCGAGCGGTGACAGCTCTGAGCAGAAAAATAGCAGAAATTCACCAAAACTCAAGCCCAAAAAATTCAATTCCACAATGCTACAAACTCATAAAACATGCATAAAAAGTACAAGGTAGTTCTAGAGTTATACAATCTCAAACTAGCAGAACATGCTTCAGTCTAGTTTATTCAATGCAATACAATACATAACGAGTTCGAATATAATCTAAGTTCGATTACATGTTCCACT
Source organism: Henckelia pumila (assembly GCF_033568475.1). NCBI lineage: Eukaryota > Viridiplantae > Streptophyta > Magnoliopsida > Lamiales > Gesneriaceae > Henckelia > Henckelia pumila. The sequence continues at coordinate 60,687,335 of NC_133120.1, read as the reverse complement.
TCTACGACAACAAGGCCTCACTCTATCAACTCGACCACCTAGCCATGTGATCTCTGACTCGATCCTGCTCCACCTGTTGCCAAGCACACATACAAAGACAAGACAACAACCGGATAATCCGGTGAGAATAATATTCCCAGTATAATCAACAAACATGCAATATCAATTAATACATCAACTCCAGATATAAGAATATCAACAATGCAATTAAAGAGGAATCTAAAATGAAGTGCATGTCTTTAAAGTCCGGGATTATCAAGTTTGGATAATAAAAAAGTACTCCGGTTATTCTCTTCTTATTTTGGGATCCTGAGGATAAAATACCACAAAAAATCACACCGAACTCCCCTTTCGAGGTGGATGATGTGTACTTCGATCCTCTAGACTCTGAAGCAACTATAGAGGGTTAAGTCGGTCATTGCAGTAATTCGCCTGCCAATGCACCCTGCTATAATTCTCAAAACGTCTAATTCAAAATGAAATAAGTCATTTGGCTCAATATGAATGCAATGCAAATCTTAACTCATTCAACTAAAGTCAAGCAAATCAGTTAACATGCAAGTATGTGATTTCTTCGGAACACTCGAATTAAGTCGGATTCGGGTCACTCGTTTCATTCAATTCTAAGTTGTCTTATACCTCTTTTGATGCTTCACAAGCTGATGCTTTGGAGCAAATGCCAAATTATGCAAAATTCATCAAGGAGATGATGTCCAAGAAAAGGAGACTGCTAGAGAACAAGGTGGTGAATCTAACTGAAGAGTGCAGTGCAGTGCTACAAAAGAAAATGCCACAAAAGCTGAAAGATTCAGGGAGTTTTACTATTCCTTGTTCTATTGGTGGTTCTCATTTTACTAATGCACTATGTGATTTAGGGGCCAGTATTAATTTAATTTCGTTGTCTATTTACAGGGCCTTGAAGTTGGGAGAGATGAAATCGACTATTATTTCATTGCAATTAGCGGATAGAAGCATCACATATCCATTGGGTATTGTTGAAGATGTTCTAGTCAAGATGGATAAATTTATCTTTCCAGCGGATTTTGTGATCTTGGATATTGAAGCGGATCATGGTGCTCCACTGATTTTTGGGAGACCATTTTTTGCTACGGCGGATGCCAAAATTGAAGTGAAGAAGGGTGAATTGTCGATGGGTGTGGAGTGCGAACGGGTGATTTTTAATCTATTTACGAAAGCACCTAATCCACCCATCGAAGAATTGTGCTTAATTAAGCCGGTTGTGAAGAAGAAAGCGCCAAATTTATCACCAAAGAAGGCCACGAAAAAGAGAGCGAAATTTAAACGGTGGTTCGTGAAATTTATTTGGCACGTGAAAGAGAAAGGGCAGATTTAACACTGGTGAAAGTCGGGCTGACGACTATAAACCAAGCGCTACTTGGGAGGCAACCCAAGCTTTTTCTTTTTATTTTTTTTTTTGCTTTTATTTTCAGTTTATTTATTTTTGTTTTTAGATGTTTTTAAGTTTTTTTTTATTTTCATTTTTTGAGTTTTTTTTTCTTATTTTTAAAAAAAAATTTGCAGGCTCCAGCAATCTCAAATTCGAGCAAGCGGCGCGCCCGCCCCATTTATCAGAGCGCCCGCGCCTTACCTGGACGAAATTGGCGATGATTTGCGAGTTAAAGGCGCGCCCGCGCCATTATCTCGAGCGCCCGCGCCTCCTCACCGCATTAAGCTTAGCCATTAGCGCATCTTCTTTGCGCAATCGCGCGTCTCGTCCGCGCAGCACCAAGCGCAAACAAACTCAACCGCGCAGCTTCCTCTTGCGCGATTGCACAATCCCAAGCGCAAACAAAGAACTCCATCTGCGCTACTTCTGATGCTATCGCGCTTTACCTCATGCTCTCAACCATGCGCAAACAACAGCTCTCATCTGCGCATCCTTCAGCGCAAATGCGCGTCCCTAATTTCCATCTGCGCTTCACCATCTGCACCTCCACCTTGCGCAATCGTGCAGCCTACCTCCTTCACCCAGCGCAAACAACCTCTCCATCTGAGCAAATCTTGCACTAACAATTCTCATCTGCTCGCCATGTTCAAACTTTTCATCATCCAAACGAAATGGCGTGTCCACCAGCTGCCTACACAAAGAACAATACGCTACAAGATCCTACAGTGCATTCATCCTAACACTAAGCAGCTCTGCAGCGAGCAAATTCCAGGCTACAGCATACACTCTTCGCATTACACCAAAACAAGCTGTTGCACATCATGAGCAATCGCGATCCTAAATTTCCCAAGGCCATGCTCGAACTAGCTGCTACATCACCTGCTCATCACCATGCGCCTAGCCATTTTTCCTTTGCGCTTCCCAGTTGCTACTTGTAAAGCCCCGTTTTTATCTTAATTTAATTTATTTGAGTTAATCAGAGATTACAGAGTTCTCGAGCCGGTTTGATTTTGATCAGGGTCCTTTTTGCAAATTTTGGAAATTTCAGGGACTAAAACGCAAATTTTAATTTTTATATATTATCTACACATGGATTTTGATTGGAGAATCCTCCATCTTCCTCTCCAACCGTGAGCCTCCATTAGAGCCGCCCCTTTTGAGTTTTGAGTTTTCAGATTTCCTCCCGAGCTCGATCCGTCCGTTGGAATTTATTTCTGAAGGCAGATTAGTGATCACTGCAGTGAGAGCTCTGTTATATCGTAAGTTCTTCTTCGATCCGATACATTCTAGTTTTTGGATGTTGTTAGAATCGTTCTAGATTCGAGTATGTTGTTCTTGACAGAGTTCTGATCGTTTATTATCTGTCGGTTTTGAAATAGAGCGACGTTCGGAATTGTTATGATTTTTGGAAGCCATTTTCGAAAATCATGGTTTTGAGATTTGTTGGGTTTGTCTTGTTGTTGTTGTGTTAGCATTGAATCGAGTTGATATCGCTATTGAACTGCTGTCTGCGTTGTCGGTTTGTTCAGTTTATAGCCGTTATGCCGTCGGCTTGAGTTTTGGGGATTTGGAACCGTTTTTGAGTTGTTGGAACTTGGCTTAAGTTGATCTTGGTTATTGATCATTCCTTTGTCTCCGTACAGATTCGTTTGGAGGTATCAAGCCCAGAGTTAGCAGCTGTTTGACCATTTCCGAGATTTGAACAAAGAACGGTATAGAGAATTTCCTTGAACCGTTGCCTTGTTGTTGTTAGATTGTATAGTTGTTGATACAGTCTCTTTTGTAGCGTATCCAAAGTTGGAAGCTACTGCATTGAAAGGTAAAAGCAGTCATCATAGCGGGATAGCATACTCGGGACTGTGGTTCTCGAGTTTTCCCTTTTAAATCACATACTTGCATTTACACTTGTTCTAGCATGAGGAACTTGTGTCTTGTTTGATTGTATTGGCTTTTGTTAAATGACTTATGTGTTATGTTTATGTTATGCATTCATCTTGAGCCAATCTTGTTTTCAGCGGGCAGAACCGCCCTTTTTGTTTAGACGTTTGGGAACTATGATTGAGTGGCCTAGGTCGTAGTCGTTTCGCCTAGTGCTAACATACTCATTATAGTTGCTCAAAGTCTAGAGGAGTGAGATACGTGACACCACCTCGATTGGGAGAGTCGGTGAGTTGTTACGTGATCTTATCCTCGGGATCCCAAAAGCACAGCAGCAATCCCTCGTTTATCAGATTGATATCCCGGTTTAAAAGACATGCATTCATTATGTTATTATTGATTTCTTTGTTGTATTGAAAGCATGTTGATTGTTGTTTTTAATTTTTTAAATTAAATTTTAATATGTTAAAATTCTATTTTTTGTCCGATCGAAAATTGTTTTGATTGGTCCACGAGGCGTCGGATCGAATTGTTCGAGTCCGAAAATTTTAAAATTGATTTTTTGGATAAATTTGAATTTTTGGAAAATTTTTATATTTTATCCGTTAAATTGAATTTTGAAATTAATTATTTTTGGTACAATTGATGATAAGATATGATCTTATGGATATATTGAGTAAAATATGATTTTATGTATAAAATTGGATTTTATAGATAAAATATGATTTTATTTGATAAAAAGATAAAATATGATTTTGTATGTAAAATAAGATTTTATGTATGAAATATGATTTTATCCTTTTAAATTTAAATTGCCATTGCATGTTATCCAATAAATTAATTTTGAATTAAATGTTATTGGATAAGGATGATCGATTGCCATGACCAATTTTGTAGGTGTATGTTAGGAATTTACATTTGTTTTATTGTTGTTGGTTTTATTAATGGGCCTGGTTTATAGCCCAATATGAATGTCATATGTAATAAAAGTGGGCTTGGTTTATGGCCCGTTCCCACCCCTTAAAAATGTATCCCCTACTTGTCATTGTTATTTATTGTAAATACATTAGATTTAGTGGGAGATCAAGATTTGAAGATGGAGGTGGGCCCAGCAGACAATAAAGACAGAAGAAATGTAAATTGGAAGCAAATGTAATAGGATTGCATTGCATACTGCATATTACCTAGGATTGGACTAAGACTCGTGATTGGCAACCACGGGTCGATTAGAAATGGAATCGATCATCCTATATAATATGTGATATTATAGTTGTATGCATGTTTTAGACATAATTGTGTGAATCCGACAAGCATACAAAATTTTAAAAATGATGAGACAAATTTTCATAATTAAAAATCCCTCATTTTAAATATGATTTAAAATTGATATCAAGATAAATAAAGGAAATTTAAATTTGTTTAAATGTTCCTACCTTCCATCAACGATCAATGTATGAGATGCTACCCGCGGATACGGTCCGGCTCATATTATTGGGGGGGCCCGTTCGTCGGAAAGCTGTACATTGGATCGACACATGTTGTAAGTTGGGTGGAACTCCCATGGGATCGGCTCATATTATTGGGGGATCCACATGGCGACCGTCCATCACAACTTAATATTGATGGGTCATCTTGACATGTCACAATAATCGGCGTCATATTATTGGGCCCTTATTGGATATAAGGTAAAAACGTGGAGGTTGTTTTGGAAGCAATTGGGCTCTACCTTTTGAAAATTATGGTTGGCTGATATTATTCGGGACTATAAGTTTGTCAATTGGACTCCATGTTCTCACTAAGGAAAACAGTTTCCCGTTTTCACTAGAGGGTAGTGAAATCGTTAAAATAGTGGGAGTGAGATTCATAAAATAAATTTCGCCTATTTTATGTCTTAGTAAATTGCTTAAACAATCACTGATATTTGTCTGTTTCTTTTCAGTATTTCATACGATGAATTCGCGTAATCCACTTTTCTCGATCCTCGAACAAAATAAGTTGACTGGCGCAAACTATACGGAATGGTTCCGTAAGTTGAAGATTGTCTTGACTTCGGAGAAGATGCTCTACGTGTTAGAAAAATCTCCTCCAAAGGAAGCACCAGCTGACGTAAGTCCGGAGGAGTTAGCCAAGCTTGATACATGGTGGGACCATGATATCAAGACCAAATGCTATATGCAAGCCTCGATGTCTGATGAACTCCAGAGGCGATTTGAGGACACCGTGAATGCTGCTGACATTCACGTTCAACTCAAGGAACTTTTTGGGGCTCAATCGAGGGCTGAAAGGTTCGCTACTGTAAAGGAGCTAATGACGTGTCGCATGCGTGAAGGGACTTCGGTCCGTGATCATGGGGTACGAGTGATTTGGCTCATACAGAAGTTGGTAACCCTTGATTTGGTGTTGGAGCATGAACTCAACGTGGACTTACTACTTCTGTCTCTTCCTTCTTCGTTTGACGGATTTGTGGTAAATTTCAATATGAACAAGATAGAGGCCTCCCTTGAAGAGATGGTCAATATGCTTGTGACATATGAATCCACATTAAAGAAGGATAAACCGGCTTTCTTGGTGGGCTCCTCTTCTTCTGCTAAGAAGGGGCCAAGTACAAAGGGTAAGAAACGTTCTGCCCCACCCAAGAAAATCGAACCCGAGAAGAAGTACAAGACAAAGGCTTCAAACATGGAAAAATCCAAGGATGTTTGCCATTACTGCAAGAAGCCCGGTCATTGGAAGCGTAACTGCAAGGAATATCTAGAGCAGTTGCGAACTGCGAAGGGTATGTTCTATATTGAAATAAATGTTTCACTTAATACTACTTCTTGGGTATTGGATATCGGATGTGGATCTCACATTTGCAATGATTTGCAGGTGATGACAAGAAGTCGCAGGCTTAGGATGGGTGAGACCCAGCTGAGGCTCGGAAATGGTTCCAGAGTTGAAGCAAAAGCCGTGGGAGATGTTTATTTAATTTTGCAGAACGGTTTTAAGTTACTTTTAAGAGATGTTTTATTTGTTCCGGATTGATTAAAAACATTATTTCTGTTTCTATGCTTGATAGAGATGGTTATTCTTGCAATTTTGTGAATGAGATTTGCAATATTTACAAGAATGAATGTTTAATTGGAAATGGACAACTTGAAAACGATCTATACAACTTAAAACTAAAAGACGTTCCAATAAATTATGTTGATAAACCGGCAACAACAAACAAAAGGAAAATCGATAGCCAAAACCCGGCAAACCTTTGGCACGCTAGGCTAGGTCATATTTCCTCAAGGAGGATGAACAAGCTAGTGGGAGAGGGCATGTTTGATATGTCTGATATTAACTCTCTACCTACTTGTGAATCCTGCCTAAAAGGAAAAATGACTAAATCTCCTTTTAAGGGGAAACCTGAGCGTAGTCAAAATCTGTTGGATTTGATCCATACAGATGTTTGTGGTCCATTTAGAGTTGGGACTCAATATGGCCACACCTACTTTATTACCTTTACTGATGATTATTCAAGGTATGGATATTTATATTTAATGAAATATAAGTCTGAAGCATTTGAAAAGTTCAAAGAATTCAAGGCTGAAGTAGAAAACAAGCTAGGTAAAAGTATTAAAGCACTTCGATCGGATCGAGGTGGAGAATACTTGAGTACCGAGTTTTTGGACTATCTAAAAGAGAATGGGATTCTCTCTCAGTGGACTCCTCCTATGACACCACAGCTTAATGGTGTATCGGAGCGTCGTAATCGAACTTTGTTGGACATGGTTCGGTCCATGATGAGCTTCACTGAGCTTCCACCTTCGTTTTGGGGCTATGCGCTTGAAACGGCGGTATTGTTGTTAAACAACGTCCACACTAAAGCAGTGGACAAAACACCATACGAGTTATGGAATGGCAAAACTCCTAAGTATTTGTACTTGAGGATTTGGGGATGTCCTGCTTACGTGAAGCGGACAGTGGGAGATAAGTTGGATAGTCGATCCAGCTTATGTTATTTTGTAGGGTATCCGAAGAATTCAATCGGATATTATTTCTATTATCCTGCTGAAACAAAGGTGTTTGTTTCAAGGAATGCCACCTTCTTGGAGAAGGAGTTCTTATTGGATAAGAAAGGCGAGATGATGGAACTCGAAGAAATTCGAGAAGAACCCGAAATACAAAATAACGATCCTACACCTCAGGAACCATTGATAGACATGCCTGTACCTAGAAGATCCGAGAGGACTTCTAGACCTCCTATTCGATATGGTCTTCTTCTTGAAGGGGATCAAGATGAACCCGATGTTGGATGTGATCCAAGAAACTTCAAGGAAGCAATTTCTGATGCGGATTCAAATTTATGGCTTGAAGCTATGCAGTCGGAAATAGATTCGATGCATACAAACCAAGTTTGGTCTTTAGTAGATCCTCCCGATGGAATTGTTGATCCAAGAAACTTCAAGGAAGCAATTTCTGATGCGGATTCAAATTTATGGCTTGAAGCTATGCAGTCGGAAATAGATTCGATGCATACAAACCAAGTTTGGTCTTTAGTAGATCCTCCCGATGGAATTGTTCCAATAGGGTGTAAATGGATCTACAAGAGAAAGCTTGAGCCTGATGGTAAGGTATTGACCTACAAGGCGCGATTGGTGGCGAAAGGTTATACTCAAAGACAAGGAGTTGACTATGATGAAACCTTTTCACCAGTTGCAATGTTCAAGTCCATAAGAATCCTTATTGCCATAGCTGCTTGGTATGACTATGAGATATGGCAAATGGATGTGAAGACTGCTTTTCTTAATGGAGACATTAAGGAAGAAATCTATATGAAGCAGCCTGAGGGGTACACATCCATGGGAAGCGAGCATAAGGTATGCAAGCTTCAGAGATCAATTTATGGTCTAAAACAAGCATCAAGAAGTTGGAACCAGAAATTTGATGAAACAATAAAGGATTATGGTTTCATCAAGAACCCGGAGGAACCATGCGTGTACAAGAAAGTAGTTAAGGATGCGGTGACATTCTTAGTACTTTATGTTGATGACATCCTACTCATTGGGAATGACGTAGGGATGTTGCAGTCAACGAAGATATGGTTATCCGGTAGATTCTCGATGAAGGATTTGGGTGAGGCATCCTATATTCTTGGGATACAGATCTATAGAGATAGATCTAAGAGAATGATAGGACTCACTCAATCAACCTACATCGACACCATATTGAAACGGTTTTCAATGGATGGGTCCAAGAGAGGACATCTACCCATGTGTCATGGAGTTTATCTATCCAAGTCTATGTGTCCCAAGACTGATGAAGAGATAGAGAAAATGACACATGTACCATATGCGTCAGCCATAGGTAGTATCATGTATGGGATGATATCTACCAGACCGGATGTAGCATTTGCTCTGAGTGTCACAAGCAGATATCATGCTAATCCCGGTCAAATGCATTGGAAAGCCGTGAAGGACATTCTTAAGTACTTACGAAGGACTAAGAATATGTTCATGGTATATGGAGGAAGAGAACTAAAATTGGAAGGCTATACCGACTCTAGCTTCCAAAGTGACGTGGATGACTCGAAGTCAACCTCTGGATTTGTGTTCATGCTCAATGGCGGTGCTGTCTCTTGGAAGAGTTCCAAGCAGGACACCACAGCGGATTCCACCATTGAAGCAGAATACATTGCAGCATCAGCTGCTGCTAAAGAGGCCGTTTGGATGAGGAATTTCGTCCAAGAGTTGGGCGTCATTCCTGAAGTTGTTGGTCCAGTCCCGGTGTACTGTGACAACACGGGTGCCGTTGCTCAGGCAAAGGAACCAAGGTCTCATCAAAGATCCAAACACGTACTGAGGAAATACCACATCATCCGGGAGATTGTGGAAAGAGGAGACATCACTGTCGAAAGAGTGGCCTCTGCAGACAATATCGCTGATCCACTTACTAAGCCCTTGCCAGGACCATTATTTGACAAACATCGCGAAACAATGGGTCTACGTAGTATGACTAGTTGGCTATAGGGCAAGTGGGAGATTGAAAGAGTGGGTGCCCGGTGAGCCAACTTGTGGCTAAGGGCTTTGATGACTCTTTGTATAAACAATCTTTTGTTTAATATTATTTACACTTTTATTAATGGCAATGACTTTATCTTTCTTCATATTGTTATATTGTGATATACTATTATTGTTTTGATAAAGACCTTGAATATACTATAGTGTATGTAAGATATGGTAGAACATGGAGATGTCTATCATGAAACACATCTTATAGTCACTGTATATTCTAAACTGTTCCTAGTCGATTGAGCCGTCCGATAATAAGGATAAGGATCGCTCGAGTTTGAGACTAGCATTTGCGATGCAGAGTACCACGTTTCATTGGTAAGGAACATAGAGATGTTCAAATCATGCAAATGGATATTCATATGATGAATGATCGAACTACCCTATCCGGACTTTCCAAGTGGTTATCACTTATCGAGTGGATATAGTCCGCGGTTTTGGTTGTACACCATTAGTCCTTACTACTTGAGACATCATTGAGACTCTATATGCTAGTACTGTGCTTTGACTCGTTTACCGACTCTATTGGGGTCATCAGGTGTCGGGATTGGGCACAGTTACAACACATATAAGAGTCGATGCTTTGTTGTCAAGGATTCACCACATACTTGCGAGTGTGGATATCCTATGCGATCTGAGGAGATATTAGTGTGATGAATCTCTGGCCAGAGTACATGATGTGATTTAAGAAATGGTTTCTTAGTAGCACATGCGATGTCACTATTTGATCTTCAAGATGTATTCCATAGTTATCGAATCTCGAGCGACTCTGGATATACCAATGGTTGTTGATTCGATCGGGATATATGGATGAAGGGACCGTACTGTACGCTAACCAAAATCTATTGGTTCTTGTAGGCACTATCAGTGATACCTAGGGAATCATGGGGCGATGTTGCTAGGCGCTCATACCATGATTCGATGGGCAAGTCGGAAATTGTTGTTCCGAGTCACAAGGAGTTGTGAGCCCACGGCTAGCTGTATCCCTGAACCATTGAGGGTCACACAGTGTAATGGATTTTTAATCCCCGTTGAGATAGTTAAATTTAAAGAGTTAAATTTAATGAACGAAGAAGTTGGACTTCTTATTTAAGAGTAGAGGAGTAAGATTTCCTAAAATGACATAGGGATGATCATTTTTGGAAATCACTGAATTCGGATTCAAAAAAATTTATCTTGACTTTAAAAGGTGCAGAAATGGTTTCTGTGCACATTGGTGAAATCGGTTTATCAATCGGAGTCACGATGAATTTTATATTAATTTCTGAACATGCGGGCTTTGCTTGTCGGGCTTGAACTTATGACTAATGGGCCCTAAGCTGTTAGTGGCCTACATTATAAATAAGTTATTGCAGTACAGAAATTACAGACAACAGGTCACAAAATAATTTTCGAAAACCCTAATTTTATTGATTGTGGCCGCCGCCCCCTCTCCCTCTGCTTGAGAAAAATCCAGCCTGTGATTTTGAATTACAGTCTGGTTTAACGGATCAAATTCGTTAATCTCTTCGTAGAAACTTCTGATAGATTTTCTAGTGCAATCTATCAGAGGGATTAAATATCCGTTTGTGGACCTGATTGAAGAACAGTTCGTCCATCAGTTCCAGGGATATACAACAAGAGCAGAGAAATCTGTTGGTGTCCAGAATCTCGATTCGAGATTAAAGGTAAAAATTTTATAATCGTTATTTAATTTTTACACACACAATTTAATCGTAAGGTTGATACCTATTATGGAATCGTTCCATACAAAATTTTTAAACTTCCGCTGCACCGGGTATCAATCATAATTGATCTGAACGCCGCGTTCTCCAACAGCAATTTTTAGCAGCCCGAGCGCACCCCACTCTAAGAACTCAGTAGCGCCTCTGTCCAGGGCGCGCTCAAGCGGCGGTTTTTGGCCGCCCGAGCGCGGCCCTCTTAAAAAAAAAAAAAAAAAATTTCCTTTGCTTTGCTTTTAGTCCTTAGATCTTGGATGCTTAATTATTGGTTACTCTTTAATTAGATGTTTAGAACCGAGGTCTCACATTAAGTGGTATCAGAGAGTTAAGATTCTTGGTCGAACTAGAGTGAGCGGGTAGATCGAGTCTGCGTGTATTGGCTCCTCGCATGTGTTTGAATTATTTTAACTATGTACTTAATTCCATGCGAGCATGATTTATTATTGAGAATTATTGAATTACATGGTTATGTGATTTAATTTATAAAGCATGATCTACTTGAAATATAACTGTTTCTGTTATCGACTGGTATCCGGTATTCCAAGCGGTTGTAAGGGCACTGATTGTAGCGATTGAGATATCTCGTGTCCTAACCTTTGATTATCAGATGGGTCCTCGTCGAGTGATAAACAGAAACACACCGCCAGTTATCCCTGTGACTGAGCAAGCTAGCACTGAAGAGGTTTCAGTCGTTCAATCCGCCATTATTGATGGGTTCAGAAAATCCAGTTGACTGTGAAAGTTGGTTGGATGATATGGATCAGTTGTTTGATTCCATTGACTACACAGATGACCGCCGAATCAGGTTAGTAATTCATCAGCTGCGTGGTGGTGCTAAGAGCTGGTGGATCATGACAAAGAAAGCATTTGAGAGTAGAGGTACAGAGGTTACTTGGACTCTTTTTAAATCTGAGTTTTATAAGCGGTTTTTCCCTATCTCGTATCGTAAGGATAAGGGAGCAGAGTTTGCAAATCTGAAGCAAGGAAATCTGAACATTGAAGAGTACGTGGCTAAGTTTGATAGTCTGTTGCGTTTTGCACCGCTAATTGCCAGAGATGAAGAAGCTAAGGCAGATCAGTTCATCAATGGTTTGAACCCCGACGTCTTCACGTTGGTTAACACCAACAGGCCTAACAACTTTGCGGATGCCATGAATCACGCAAAGGGAGCAGAAGCAGGCTTGTGGAGGCAAAGAGGTAACCAGGTAGCACCTCAGCAACAGAGGCAGTATCAGAACCCACCATCTCAGTATCAGAATCAGCCACCGCAGCATCAGAACCAGCAGCAAAGGTATGAAGGTGGAAACAGTGGGGGAAACAGAAAGGATCAGTACAAGGCAAGAGGTAAACAGTTCAAGAGGCAGGGGAACAGTTCGTCCAGTTCCAGTGGTTCGAAGCAATTCGGTTCAGGACCGAGTTCTGGGTCATCATCCTTGTACTGCAGCAAGTGTGGAGGAAGACACTCACCGGATCAGTGTGTGGGAGTCTTCGGCAATTGTAACACATGTCAGCAACCGAGACACTTCTCTAAGGTGTGCCCTCAACGTAACAAAGATAGAGCTCAGAGTGGGAGTTCGTCTAGACCTGCAGCTCAGCCTGAGAGGCAGTCTTCTGCAGTGCACTCTTTCCAGCCTCAGCAGCAGAACCGACAGGGAGGTAACTCTAGTGCAAATCAGCCTCCGAGACAGCAAGCACGAGTCTTTGCATTGACAGAGGATCAGGCTCAGGAAGCACCTGATGATGTCATAGCAGGTAACTGTTCGATTTTCGGTTATTCTGCTCATGTCTTGATAGATACGGGTGCTTCCCATTCTTTTATCTCTGAGAAATTCGTATTATTGCATGCTTTGCCAACTGAATTGTTGTCTACAGTAGTAGCTGTTACTTCACCTTTGGGTGGAGGAATTGTTTCTGTCAGATTAGTCAGGAACTGTGAACTGTGTTTTGAAGGAAATTTGTTAGAATTCGACTGTATTGTACTTGGACTGTCGGATTTTGATTGTATTGTCGGGATAGATGCTTTAACCAAGTACAGGGCGACAGTCGATTGTTTCCAGAAAGTTGTCAGGTTCAGACCGGAAAGGGCAGACGAGTGGAAATTCTTTGGTAAGGGTTATCGATCTAGAATTCCTTTGATTTCAGTGTTATCTATGACTCGTTTGCTACAGAAAGGTGCAGAAGGATTTTTGGTGTATGCAGTTGATGTACTGAAATCTAGCCCAGCTTTGGTAGATTTACCGGTGGTTAGAGAATTTGCTGATGTGTTCCCGGAAGATGTTCCTGGTTTGCCACTTATTCGAGAAATCGAATTCAGCATTGACTTAGTGCCAGGTACTCAACCTATTTCAAAAGCTCCTTATCGTATGGCACTTGTTGAATTGAGAGAGTTGAAGGAACAACTTGAGGATTTGATTGCCAAGGGATACATCAGACCTAGTGTATCGCCTTGGGGTGCTCCGGTGCTTTTTGTTCGGAAGAAGGATGGTTCTATGCGGCTCTGTATCGACTACCGCCAATTGAATCAGGCTACAGTTAAGAACAGGTATCCTTTACCCAGAATAGATGACCTTTTTGATCAACTGCAGGGTTATTCTGTCTATTCTAAGATTGATCTGAGGTCAGGCTACCATCAGCTGAGAGTGCGAGAGGAAGATATTCCTAAGACCGCATTCAGAACGAGGTATGGTCATTTCGAGTTTATAGTCATGCCGTTCGGTTTGACTAACGCCCCAGCGGTTTTTATGGGTTTGATGAACCGTATCTTTCAGCGTTATTTAGATGAGTTCGTCATTATCTTTATCGATGATATTCTTATCTACTCGAAGAACCGTACTGACCATGCAGAGCACTTGAGAATCGTCTTGCAGCATTCCCGCAGGAGATCCGGACCCATCTTTTTCTAATTTGCCAAGTTGTCCAAGTGTGAATTCTGGTTAGATCGAGTTGTTTTTCTCGGTCATATTATTTCTGAAGATGGGATTTCTGTCGATCCCAGCAAGATTGAAGCGGTTATGAATTGGCCTAGACCTACTTCAGTGCCGGAGATCCGAAGCTTCATGGGTTTAGCTGGTTATTACCGTCGTTTCATCGAGGATTTCTCGTCTATTGCCAAGCCAATTACCCAGCTGACTCAGAAGAATGCGCCTTTTGTTTGGACTCCAGATTGTGAGGCTAGCTTTGTTGATCTGAAGAGGAGACTGACCAGTGCTTCAATTCTTTCTATTCCGAAGGGTACTGGAGGTTTCACAGTCTATTGTGATGCTTCTAACCGAGGCTTGGGTTGTGTTCTTATGCAGCATAATCATGTGGTGGCGTATGCATCGAGGCAGCTGAAACCGCACGAGACTCGTTATCCGGTTCATGATCTTGAACTAGCTGCGATCGTCTTTGCTTTGAAGATCTGGCGTCACTATCTTTATGGTGAGTCCTTCGAGATCTTTTCTGATCATAAAAGTCTTAAGTACTTGTTTTATCAGGCAGAGCTGAATATGAGACAGAGAAGATGGTTAGATCTGTTGAAAGATTTTGACTGTGAGATCAAGTATTATCCGGGGAAGTCGAATGCAGTTGCAGATGCGTTGAGCCGAAAGCTTTGTTCTTTATCTCTTTCTACTATTGGTGTTTCTCAGTTGATCGATGATTGTTGCACTTCTGGTTTAGAGTTTGAAACAGATAGGGAGACTATCAGAGTGTTTGCTATTCAAGCCGAACCGGAGTTGTTTGTTGCAATCAAAGAAGCACAGAAGTCTGAGCCGAGCATTCAGGTTTCAGTAGAGAAAGTCAGATCTGGGCATCAGTCTGAATTCTAGGTTAGAGATGAAGTCTTGTTTATGAATAACCGTCTTGTTGTGCCTGATGTTCCGGAGTTGAGACAGCGTATTCTCCGAGAGGCTCATTGCAGTCGGTTTAGTATTCATTCTGGAGGTCGTAAGATGTACAACGATCTGAAGAACCAGTTCTGGTGGAAGAGAATGAAGAGCGACGTAGCGAGGTTTGTATCTCGATGTTTGAATTGTCAACAGGTGAAAGCAGAACGGAAGCGACCAGGAGGTCTGTTGCACAGTTTATCTGTTCCTGAATGGAAATGGGATCACATTTCTATGGATTTCGTCACAAAGCTACCACGATCCGTTCGAGGATGCGATGCTATTTGGGTAGTGATCGACCGATTGACGAAGTCTGCTTGTTTTATTCCGTACAAGATGACGTATCGTCATGATCAGATGGCTGAGTTTTATGTTAGCAATGTTGTGAGATTGCATGGTGTGCCGAAGTCGATCGTTTCAGACAGAGATCCTAGATTCACTTTGCACTTCTGGCATAGTCTTCAGGAGGCACTTAGTACTCGATTGCATCTGAGTACAGCCTATCACCCTCAGACAGATGGACAGTCAGAGCGGACTATCCAGACGTTAGAGGATATGCTGCGAGCGGTGGTGCTAGACTTTGGCACTAGTTGGCAGGATTCTTTGCCTCTTGTCGAGTTTTCTTACAACAACAGCTTCCAAGCGAGTATCGGTATGACGCCTTTCGAGGCTTTGTACGGCAAGAAGTGCCGATCTCCGCTGTTTTGGGATGATTTATCCGAGTCACCAGATTTGGGGCCGGAAATTCTTCGAGATATGGCAGAGCAGGTTAAGATCATTCAGACCAGAATGAAGTCAGCTCAAGATAGACAGGCGAAGTATGCGAACGTCAGACGTAGAACTCTGAGTTTTGAGCAGGGAGACCGTGTTTTTCTTAAGATTTCTCCGTTCAGAGGCACTGTCAGATTCGGTAAGAGAGGAAAGTTATCTTCGAGATTCATCGGTCCGTATGAGATTCTCGAGAAGATAGGCGATCTTGCCTACAGACTTGCACTTCCTCCATCTTTATCTGGTATTCACGACGTTTTTCACGTCTCTATGCTGCGAAAGTATCATCCAGATCCTTCTCATGTTCTTCAGCCTGACGAAGCCGAGTTAGATGAGACTCTGAGCTACTTTGAGCGACCGATTCAGATCCTTGATCGGAAGGAGAAACAACTCAGAACCAAGTCGATCCCGTTAGTGAAAGTACAGTGGAGCCATCACGGAGTCGAGGAAGCGACTTGGGAGACAGAATCTGACATGAGACAGCGTTTTCCAAAGTTATTCAGTTGACGTGAGTTCTTCTTACTGTCTTTAGTTCTTTATTCTAGCTTATGAGTTGTGGTTCTCGTTGATTTCGAGGACGAAATCTCTTCTTAGTGGGGGAGAATTGTAAAGCCCCGTTTTTATCTTAATTGAATTTATTTGAGTTAATCAGAGATTACAGAGTTCTCGAGCCGGTTTGATTTTGATCAGAGTCCTTTTTGCAAATTTTGGAAATTTCAGGGACTAAAACGCAAATTTTGATTTTTTATATATTATCTACACATGGATTTTGATTGGAGAAGCCTCCATCTTCCTCTACAACCGTGAGCCTCCATTAGAGCCGCCCCTTTTGAGTTTTGAGCTTTCAGATTTCCTCCCAAGCTCGATCCGTCCGTTGGAATTTATTTCTGAAGGCAGATTAGTGATCACTGCAGTGAGAGCTCTGTTATATCATAAGTTTTTCTTCGATCCGATACATTCTAGTTTTTGGATGTTGTTAGAATCGTTCTAGATTCGAGTATGTTGTTCTTGACAGAGTTCTGATCGTTTATTATCTGTCGGTTTTGAAATAGAGCGACGTTCGGAATTGTTATGATTTTTGGAAGCCATTTTCGAAAATCATGGTTTTGAGATTTGTTGGGTTTGTCTTGTTGTTGTTGTGTTAGCATTGAATTGAGTTGATATCGCTATTGAACTGTTGTCTGCGCTGTCGGTTTGTTCAGTTTATAGCCGTTATGCCGTCGGTTTGAGTTTTGGGGATTTGGAACCGTTTTTGAGTTGTTGGAACTTGGCTTAAGTTGATCTTGGTTATTGATCATTCCTTTGTCTCCGTACAGATTCGTTTGGAGGTATCAAGCCCAGAGTTAGCAGCTGTTTGACCATTTCCGAGATTTGAACAAAGAACGGTATAGAGAATTTCCTTGAACCGTTGCCTTATTGTTGTTAGATTGTATAGTTGTTGATACAGTCTCTTTTGTAGCGTATCCAGAGTTGGAAGCTACTGCATTGAAAGGTAAAAGCAGTCATCGTAGCGGGATAGCATACTCGGGACTGTGGTTCTCGAGTTTTCCCTTTTAAATCACATACTTGCATTTACACTTGTTCTAGCATGAGGAACTTGTGTCTTGTTTGATTGTATTGGCTTTTGTTAAATGACTTATGTGTTATGTTTATGTTATGCATTCATCTTGAGCCAATCTTGTTTTCAGCGGGCAGAACCGCCCTTTTTGTTTAGACGTTTGGGAACTATGATTGAGTGGCCTAGGTCGTAGTCGTTTCGCCTAGTGCTAGCATACTCATTATAGTTGCTCAAAGTCTAGAGGAGTGAGATACGTGGCACCACCTCGATTTGGAGAGTCGGTGAGTTGTTACGTGATCTTATCCTCGGGATCCCAAAAGCACAGCAGCAATCCCTCGTTTATCAGATTGATATCCCGGTTTAAAAGACATGCATTCATTATGTTATTATTGATTTCTTTGTTGTATTGAAAGCATGTTGATTGTTGTATTAATTGTTATGTTGCTTTTACTGGGAATGTCGTTCTCACCGGTTATCCGGCTGTTGCTTTGTTTTGTATGTGTACTTGGCAACAGGTGGGGCAGGATCAAGTCAGAAGAGGCATGGTTAGCTCCGAGAGAAAGTTGTAGCAGTGAGACTCGGTTTAGAAGTCGTGTCAGCATGTCTACCTAGTGTTGTTAGAACATGTTTAGATAACGAACTTCATTATTATGTTGTATTGTCATGCAAGCTTTGCCGTGTTGTTATTGTGGCATGTTCTATTTTGGAGTAGTTGTTAAACTCTAGAACTTCATGTATTAATCGGAGGAACTGCATTTATAATGTATGTGTTGATTTGGATTACATTGGAATAGTTTTAGATGGAATTTCAAAGCATGTTTTCTGTTGTTCTGTTTCTGCTGTAGGGGGCGCCCGAGCTGCAATTTTTAGCAGCCCGAGCGCACCCCACTCTGAGAACTCAGTAGCGCCTCTGTCCAGGGCGCGCTCGAGCGGCGGTTTTTGGCCGCCCGAGCGCGGCCCTCTTAAAAAAAAAAAATTTCCTTTGCTTTGCTTTTAGTCTTTAGATCTTGGATGCTTAATTATTGGTTACTCTTTAATTAGATGTTTAGAACCGAGGTCTCACACTACTAATCCATGCGCACACCAGCTTTATCAGCGCAACACTCCTCTTGCATTAATCGTTAAAATGGATGTTCATGTGGTGCCTTATCAAACTCCTTCCCAATGGTATTGCGGTTGCGAGTTATTTTACTGGAAATTTTGATAACACCGGGTACTGATGCTCGGTGTCAAAGGTACATCCCTTGTTCTTTTTTTGGTTTTTAATTATTAGGGACAATGATTATATTAAGTTTTGGGGGATGAATCATTTTGTGCAATGATTTAGTTGATTAGTTGAGTTTTATTGTGTGCTTTATTAGATAAAATTTTTGTTTTAGTTTATTTGTTGTGTTAGTTGAGTTGAGTTGAATTGAAGTTGAGAAAGAAATGGATGCATGGCCAATGATGAAAATTTTTTGTTTTGTGCTATAACTGAAATCCATGATTGTCTGCCTATTTGACAAATATTTTTGAAAAAATGGAACCAATTAGATGAACAATTTCCTATATACTCTGTGATTAATACTTGAATTTGAGTTTTGAAACATACAGACATAGATATGATTGAGGCATTCTTTGAAATTTTGGGCCTGATTTTTATTGAACAAATTTTTATCCTTAGTTGCCTATTTGAGCCTACACGTATATTAGTACAATGAGGTACGGAAAAATCTGAAAAATTTGTTGAAAAAATCATCGTTTACTGCTGATGATTATTTTTTCTACACTGATCGAAATTTGTATGATTTACTTGTGGATTGAGACTTGTCTAGAACTAGTTCGGACACTCTTCGAGGCGAAATACGGGCAAAACTGTGATTAAGAATGATTTAGGCGATTTTTCTGAATTCTTTTGAGTCTTTCAAGCTGCCTATTTATGCATGTATCCCTAGTACCTTGTTTGAGCTTTATTGAAAATCGAATGACATGCGTGTAAACGTGTGATTAAACCCCCATTCGTCATTTTTTCAAGGTTCTACATTGACTACCTAATTAGCCTAAACACTAATTCCTACCTTTAAGGAAGTAATTTGAGTGCTAAAATGTTATATGCTCCTGATGTTATTTGTGAAAAATGGAATAGTGTGGTGGAGGATTTGAAAAGATGAAAAGAGGTAGTAGAAAAAAGAGTTGAAAAATGTGGTTGAAAAAATTGTGAAAGAAAGAAAAATAAGTGTGAAATTGTGAATGAAAGGAGTTGAAATTAGAGTTTGAGCATAATATAAATTACTTCTTAATTTGAATTCTTATACTTCGTTTGTAGCCATAAGCCAGGCCTTACATTAAAAGATGATTAAGTCCTATTGACCGAGTTTCAGTTGCCCAATATACTAGTGGAGAAGAGTTGCGAGAATTTAGCCTATGGACTGTTGATTGATACTTTTAATGATTATGAATTTGTGATCGAAACACGCATACACTATTATTCGTTGCATTTACCTATTTGTGAGTGTTTTTGATTTTATATCCTATATTTTGATCTCATGCTACCTTGAAAAGTCCTCATGATCTATGAATGTTTGAATTGAATTTGGACAATGGTGTTTTGAACGTGAGTTGCGGAGATTGTGAGTTTATGTGGTTATTTTGTTATGACTGAAAACTTTCAAGTGTTAGTTGGGTATGATATGATTGGATTTGAAATTTTTTTGAAATCATTGCTGAGGTCATTGCTCCATAATATTTTTTGGCTATTCATTCGTATGGGTTGAGAGATTGAGTTTTTGGAATTTATTGGTTTTAATAGTTTTGCTCGGGACTAGCAAAAGTCTAAGTTTGGGGGTATTTGATAAGTGTATTTTATACACTTAATTTATATATGATTTTAATTATTAATTGTTTGTTTCGAGCGGATTTATGTGGGTATTTTGTTGTATTTGTGTTTACAATGAATTATGGAATTTTGTGATAAAAAATGAGAATTTGTGAAGAAAATAAAAGAAAGGAAAAAGAATAAAATAAGAAAGAAGAGGCTGAGAAAAGAAAAGAAGAAGAAAGGATCGATCAGACAAAAGAGGAACAGTTATTGGGCTTTCTTGTGGGCCTTGATTGTTAGCTAGCAAAGCAAGTGCTGAAGAAGAGAAGAAAGAGAGCAAACGCGCAAGTTCCTGAAAGAAGAGAAATTGAAAGAGTCGAACTTAAAGTGCGCTCGCGCCGTTCCTAGCGCGCCCGCCCCGTTGCTGTTTGGAAAGTTTTATTATTTCGGGCAATTATTCTATTGGGCTTTTGAGTGGGCTTTTTCACACGATATAAAAGGGAATTTAATTTTTCATCTAACTTGAAGGGAGGAAGAGAGCCGCCACAACACATCACGGAAATCAAAGGGCTTTATCGTGAGATTTTGGAGAAGGAAATCTGCGCTAACTTGAAGAACGAAGACGAAGATCGATAGACCGGACACGGCGTCTATGACGGATTTGTTTCTTATTCTTTTATTCTGAATTTATGTTGAATTTTCTGAACATGATTTGTTTTATTCAGATTTTTATTATGAACAAATTTTTTATAGTCTAGAGGTCGGATGGAACCTGGTGTAGACGCTTTCATGAATTTTTGATTTTATTGAATTGAGTTTCTTCCTGATTAATTGTTTTTTTTAGAATTGATTGTTTTTTCAATTATCTGATCAATAATTGATTTGTTATATTTATTTGAAATCATTGCTCGGGAGAGAGGATTTTGAATAGGATCATTGGAAAATACACTATTAATTATTTATATAGCTCGGAAGAGTGTATAATTTTAACAGAGCTTTTAAAGAGAACATTGTTTTGTGATAGATCACTGCGATAAATTCTTAATAGGGATATTGAAATTGAATTATAGTTGATAAACATTACTTGTTGCTCGAGGGAAATAATAAACTTAAGTGTTCTTGGTTATTAATTGACTGAAATTCATGAAACTAAATTAATTAGGATTGATTATTGTTGAAACAGGTGAAATCTGTACCTCTAGACCATTTTTCTCTGATTGATATTATCTGAAAGTAGTGTGCGTGCTTATCAAAAATATCTTGATTATTTTATTTTTCTGCAAAATTCTGAGATTTTGATTTTCTAGATAAAGTTTGGACTATTTTAATTACAAGCACTAAATATTTTCATTTTACTCCCTGTGGGATCGATATCTGATTTAAATCACTATATTAAAACTTGACACTCGTACGCTTGCGAGCAATTTTCACAGACACCTATAAACCGCACTACACAGCCAAATGATACTAATATCATTAAAGAGCTCTAAAAGCCTTAACTAGGCTATTGCATACTCCTAAATATTTTTAAGAAGCAAAAGCTATACCTTCGTTCGCCGTTAGCCCTTTGCTGTCGATTGCCTCAAAACTAGGCCACAGCTCCGCTACGATGCCTGGATCGCTATGCCACTTTCGGATTCCCAATGGGACGCCTAGAATTCCCTAGATCAGAGTTAGAAGACTAAGGAATCGAGAGAGAAGGTGAATGATGTGCTTTGAAATTAATCTCGGCACCTCTATTTATAGACCACGAACGGAACGTCCGTTCCTCAACGTTGCGTCCGTTCTACCTGACGAACGTTGCGTCCGTTCTTTATCGTTGCTTCCGATGGTGCCAATGTCACATCAAGTACGTAAGCAGTGACGTATTCTGATGGCATGAACGTTGCATCCGTTCCTAGAACGTTGCTTCCGTTTTGCCTAACCCTCCGGACCATTTCTGATCATTCTGGGTCTAATCCCGGGCTCCGTTAATCCATTAGAAGTTTTCTTAATCTTGTTTATCGGTTTAATTAGCAATTACTTACTAAAACTGGGTACGAGCTACTACACTTTTGTTCAAGATAATATATGTACACACAATGACACAAATGTGTATAAGAAAGAATCATGCATAGTTATTTACAATTATAAAGATGATTATTATAATTCCAAAAAATGACATTAAAATATAAATTTTTCGTGGACTATACATTTCTTCATTAAATTAGACATATATTTACGTTAATTTGATCTAACAAATATTTGCGAGAAGTTAGTGAATAAATTAGTATAAATTAAAACATTAGCGATATTGAAAAAGAAGAATTTCAGTTCAAACATACCAGTATGGATTTCATAGTCAAATTGAGAAGACATCATCATATCAAATTAATAAAATTTGATTCTAAATTATGAAGCCAAAAAAAAATTACCGAAAAGTAAAATGCAGAACTCAAATTGATAAAAACTACACGTAGAGATATGAGATGAAAATTGATAGGAAGATTTTTAGCTTTTTATTAATAATAAACATTTGATTTTTTTAACACATTTTATCGAACATGTTGATTGCCTGTAACGCATTCACATAACTGTAATCATAATTGTCGAATAATAAAAGCTTGAAAACAAAATCTTCTGAAAACAAATAGAAGACATGGGGAAAAACAGTGGCCTAACCAACTCAACTTCTCTGCCCTTGTGTTTTTTCCCATCCAGCACCCAAAAATTTTCCAGTATGACCTCCACTTTTTACCATCTACGGCCCAGCCACTGAAATCAGAACCATTCTGCACCAACAATTTTTTTGTTGAGAAATTAATGCAGTGTTGGAAAAAAAATGATGGGATGTGAAAGAAACAAACCTATCATTTGAGGAAAATGTTGCATGAGACGGAAAGGAACCTGGTAAATAAATTAATTGTATAGTATTTTTGAAATGATGGTGCGAACAAACGTGAGCAGCATGAATATCGTGTCTTGTTAGCTTGTGGAAAACGCACCATGAATCGGCTCGGGAAGAAAAAGAAACAAATGATGACGGGTATTTTTGGATATCAATAAAACAGACTAAGACCATAGTAGTTTTTTTAAGGTTCTTACGTTTAATAAATAGTAAAAGATGCTAGCTAGCTAATACAGGTGTCACTAGCTAACTTTGCCAGCTAATTATCTGACTAGGCAACTAACCAATTCATCTCTAATTATACGTGACACGAATAATTTTTTAAATTAATATTCATGAGCAATTCTACTTAAGTCCTGGGGTGCATCATAAATTATTCCATCATCATGATCAATTAACTTACGAATTTGAAAGATTAGTCCAGAATTGTAATTTAGCCAATAAGTTTGAGAGATTGTCACTTAGAGCTCGTTTGAATTTCATAGAAATTTTTTTAAAAAGTGTTTTTTTAAGCTTTAATTTTGGGCTTTTCAAAAAGCTCTAAATTTGGCTTAAAAAAACATTTTTTTTTAAAAAAAATTGTTTTCTGGTGTAGTTTTTTATATCAAACGGGACTTTATTTCTTGAACTTGAAAGATAAAGAGTGGGGTCAACTTTTTCATGCAACTAGTTGGTAACACGTGCATCGCGTGGTTCAGTACCAAATAAGATATTTTCTAAGTACAAACATATTTTGGATATTGTAATACATAATTATTAAATTTATTTTTCGAGTGAGATATATATTTTTATTGTATGAATAATACTATGTAATAATGATGTTCAAATGATTTATGTTACGTAAATACATTTATTACAAAGTAATTAATTTTCTTTCATTTGCGAATCTTATTAATTACATTGAGCATCAAAGTAGCGGGTGAAGTATGAATTATGAAAGTTGACTTAGCTTCACATTTTTAGGAATATAAAGTAAATTTTGTCAGAAATATTTCAAACTTAAATGAAATATTTTTGTTTTTGGGTAATTTTAGTTTTTTTCGACACGAAGCCGATATGAAACTGATGCGAGACTGATGGAACGCTGACGTGTATAGTGTCACATTAGCATTTCCGATGAAAAATTACTTAAGTTGTCAAAAATTCATAAAATACGTACAAGCACTACAAGAAAAACGCAAAAAGACAACGGATTTTATCCGTTGTCGTAGGAGGTGAAAAACTGTTGTAACTGATGGTGTTGTCAAAACTGCGCCCTACGACAACGGATTTTATCCGTTGTCGTATCCCTAAAAAACAACGGATAAAATCCGTTGTCTTTGGGGGCAACGACAACGGATAAAATCTGTTGTCGTAGGCATAAATCAATTGTCTTTGAGGGAAACGACAACGGATTTTATCCGTTGTCGTAGGGGTGCAGTTTTGACAACACCATTAATTACAACAGATTTTCAATCTCTACGACAACGGATAAAATCCATTGTTTTTTTCTATATAAAAAACAAAAATAAATAAAAATTTTTATATAAATTTAAATATTATAAATAATATGAAATTTAAAATTTCATAAATAAAATTTAATATAAATTTTTTTAGTATTACAAATCACTCAAAATTAAAATTCTAATTTAATGCACACAACAAAAAAATATCGACTTCGTGCAATTGCCTCTGATAGCCTTTTTAGTGCCTCCAGTTGCCTCACGATCATCCGATACACAACTCTACTACCAAGAGCCGCATCACCTCTGCGAAGTGAGACATAGGATTCCACCAAGCTCAGCAAAATAGGCCTCGTGTACCTTTTTGGTGAGACGTACATGTTTAACTTGAAAACAGAGGCCAACAAACAATATCAAAGGCACTACCTAAGATAAGTTTGAGCAGGAATTCCTGCACAACGAAATATAATGAATGGAGGATGATATATGTCGAATAACCAAGAAAACACTAAACCTTAATAAAAACTAACTAATTCAAGTAATTAATTGGACATTACCGAAAATGCAAAATGTAAAATCGAAATACAAGAGCCAAGAACTGAAGAAATATGGTTCCCTCTTCTTCACCGATGATCTCTCTGCAGCCATTCTCAATCGTTCTTAACTTCAAAAACTTTCCAATCTTATTCTTGCTGCAACAAATCAGACGACTCTGAGTCACCCAAATTTGGACACTAAAATATATATACTAATAATAATAATAATAATAATAATAATAATAATGATGATGATGATGATAATTAAAAAAATTATACACTAGATTCAATGAGCTCGTGTATAAACAAAACCATGAACATATCCAGTTAACAAATCAAAAAACAAATTAGCCCACCCTTCCGTAAAATTGGCATAATAAAACCAAACAAAAAAGATGGAGAAGTATAAATAAAGTTAATATTTTACAACACATCGGTTGATTCTCCAAGTTTGAGTAATGTATTGTACACAAATGAGCAATTCATTACCATATTTGCAAAAGCTAACAGACACGATATGAAAAAAGTGTTTGTACCATATTGGAACTTGAACATGAAAAAAAACAAAGATAAAATAACAGGTAGTGGAATAATAATCTTGAAGAGTTCCATTTGTTTGACGCCAAAATTGGATTGGGGAGTACTATAGTGGTATTGCACCTGCATTCATAGTGATTGCACCTATATTCATAACAATTCCAAAACTCATGGAACCGAGAATGCTTACTAGTGAAATTTTTCAACGGATAAGATCTCTGAATGAAGTATGTCAAGAAGCTATCCCACTACAAGAAAAATGGCCAACGAACAGTGCCATAATTTAGTTTTAAGTATGCAGTCTCCTTACTATTGTTAGGACGAATTTGGAGCGCAAGGAAAACTTCAAGTGCCTGGAAGAAAAGAAGAGTTGGAGAAATGAATTCCATGCTTAATGAACTTGAAATTCGAATTTAAACATTCTATCAAGAATTAACTCATCATCTAAAAAAAATTCTAAGAACAGAGCCTAAGGATATGATAAATATTGGACAAAACATATTCTTTGAAGAATATTTGTTCTTTTAAAAATGAAAATAGAACATACATGTCTTGGAGGTATGTGCTTGCCACTTAGAAAGTCTAGCCGCGAGGTTCCAAAACTGTAAACCACACATTATGGAGTCACTCTTCCTGTAAGTTAGTAATCAGAAACTTGGAATTTAGAATTCTTTTGCACACAGTGAAATGGTTTCATATTGTTGTGCTATGATAGTACATTAAACAAAAAGAATGAAAGCATTTATAACTCCATCAAACATCTCAAGCCACAGAGTTAAAGGACTATTTTTTGAACCAAAGTTTACAGAAAGGGATAACTTGAAATTAAATAGATCGCCAAATAACCATTTCAACCGAGCATACCAACTCTTTAAACAGATATCCTAGATCTTGTTGTCATATAAATCAATGAATCATATAAATGCCATATCCACGTATACCACAGATCCAACCATTTTACAGCCTCAATCACCATTATAAATCCAGAATAAACTGAGATATTGAAATTTTTCCCAAAAAAAAAAAGACAATACCATGTAATCGGTGGTAATAAATGGATCATTAATGGTGACAAGCTCAATGTCATCACTCTGCAGCGCAACTCTAGCCACCAATCGTCCACTTCTTACAAATCCTGAGCTCAATGTCGAAAGAAACACACTCCACTTCACGATGGTACAGCTCTGTTATACAAAGAACACATGGCAATGGTAGCAGTGCTACAACTGATTCCTCTGTAGGATATCTTCTCGACCAAAACAGGGAAGCCCTTGCCTCGAAGGAATCCATTGAAGCCATGAAAAGTGTGGAGATAGAAAAAAAGGTGAAGATTGTGTGATTTTCTTGGAGAAGTGGCCGGTTGGTGAGGATGAGAGGCGGCGGCGTGAGGAAAGGAGCGTAGAGGAGAGAAAGGAGACGAAGGAAAATCGAAAGAAGAAGCTGGTTTATGTGAAAACCAACCAGCTTTATGTTAAATGGTTCTTTTTGGGTATGAAAATGGTTCCTTCATATAATCCATCAGTTGTTATTGAACTTCAAAATCAGCAGCTGCGGCAGCATTTACTGAGATGAAATTAAGAATAGAGGATTTAGGATTCCAATTACCAGTGTTACCTAGAAATGGGAAAAAAAATTTTGGAGGAGAGTTCCCTGATGATGTGAAATCAAAACAAATAACCATGGTTATCTTTAGTTTTGTCGTCACTCTGTCACATTTAAAATTGACCTGGAAGCATCAGGAACTAGATCAGGAGAGCATATCGGAAAGACATAAAAAAACCAGAAAAAATCATGTCAAAATGTAATGCAAAGTGCTATTACTTGATATATATAGTTTCTTTTCCAACATTGAGGATAATCTCATTCGCAATAGAAATAAAGTGCAGCATTAATTTTATGATAAATGCAAATAAAAAACGATACATATATATCACAATTGAAACTGGTACACACGTTATGGATATCCATGATGTGTAAGGATGGAGGCTGTTGTATGAAATTTTGTCCAACTTGTAGATGTATTCAAACCATAAATAGCCAACCTCAATTGCTTACGATCAGGCGGTTGTAACGATGAATGCCTTGATTGTGAATCTTCGTTTTGTCTCAGTCTCCTCCAATTTCTCCATCCAGTTTCAACCTGTAAGAGAGATAATTTGAAACTTAAAGGTCACGAGAACAAAACTCAAGTAACTGTGCATTATATGTATATACATACATACACATATTTACAAACTCGAAAATCGATCAATTAGCTAAATATGACCCATAATCCCAATAACATGAAGCTAGACCTCCAAAGACAACAAAAAATAACTATAGATCCTAAAAAAACAGTTGAAGAAAAAATCAAAATACGAAAAAAATGCAATTCAATTCAGACAAGGGGTGATGGAAAAAAAAATCTTACCTCAGAAGATTTAATGGCTTCGAGAAGCTTCAGCAAATCGCCACTTGAACTCAAGCTCTTCATTTTTAACCAAAATTTTATTTGCAAATAATGTATATATATGTCTTAATAATTCCAATTGCACATTTCCGATTTTCAAATCACCTTGTATTATACATCTACCCACAAACGGCTTGTACCTCTGAGGCTGGTCAAAACTCCTCACCAGAGACCAAACCTAAAGAAAAAAAAAACAAGAATCTAAAAAATCAACATAAGTGATGGGATCGAACTCAGATCTGAGATGGGATCGACCAAGGCCCTCAACGTAAAAGTTCGATCCAGGATTCAGAACGTCGATCTGGACAAGAGGGGAAAGAGATTCCATTTACCGACATGTTCCCGACGTTTGATCGGCAACTAGGGCACCGAGATTTTCTAGGTCTAAGGGGCGAGGCGACGGGTTGGGCTAGGCTTGGGTTTCTCTTTTCTTTTTTTTTCTTTTTCAATTTTGTAGGTATATATGTATATGTAACGTGTGTTTAAAATAACTATTAAAAAAAACAGAAACCAAAGACAACGGATAAAACAAAGTGTAGTCTTAAGCTACGTAAAACAATAAAAAAAGACAACGGTTAATAAAAACCGTTGTCGTAGGCCACAAAAGACCCGCTCATAGACAACAGTTTTTTAAAACCGTTGTCTTTGATTAAAAACCGTTGTCTAATTTCATTAAAAATGACCAACAACAACGGTTTTAGTATAAATCGTTGTTGAAAGCCAAAATACAACAGTTTTATGAAAAAACCGTTGTCTTTTAGGTGTTGTTAAAACCATATTTTGTTGTAGTGAAGACTAAAACGTATAATAAATTTGATAGCATAGAGAACCAAAATTGCAAAAAAAAAAAAAATAAAAAAATTAAACAAACAAACAAACATGACCAAAAATAGATTTTTCTCTTACTTAATTTTGCAATTAAATTTTTTAATATTTTAAAATCTCGTTAGTAAATTATATATCAAAAGAAAAAACCAGTGAGCAAATACAAGAACTGAGATTGAATATTAATTATATATACCCTACGTGCAATTAATCAATATTTAATTTATTTAATAATTTGCTCATTGCAATCAATATCCACCAGGTAAACTTTGGATATTAGGAAATCCTTATGTTTCGATATTTGCTATATATGTGAAGATTGAAATCCTAATAAACTTAACAAATTAGAGAAGATGAAAACAAACCAATACAATTTTATTTTGAGGTTTCAAACAAGAAATAGATGGAAATATCATTCCAGTGCAACAAACAAAACAATCACAAACAAACAAACAAACACAATGAAAACCTAGTCCCAAGACTAGGGTTTATGATCCATAGACCAATTTATAAAATACATGAAAATATATTCTAGGATTTTTCAGCCTGGAGAAGATAAGCATCCAAACCATAAAGAGATTTAATGATGATCCCCGTGAACTCGCCTGGATCCTGAACTTGCTCGTTTATTTTTTCGTATTCACCCGAATAAATGACTAAGGTTCCTTCATCTTTGCCACTCACAGCAAAGTGTGCTCTGAAGCTCTTGTACAGCTTCAAGATATCCCCATCAACAACACTATAAGTCATTTTTTTTGCCTCCTCGTCCACTGACTCGATCTTCTGGGTGATAGGCGTCAAAGGCACACCTGTATATATCAACAAAACTATTGGTTTAATTATTCATGCATGTTTAATTGGCTTGCTTGATAACTTTAATTTATCAGCATATATACTATTTATTCTAAAATTTTTCATGATGCAATTTTTTTTTTTTAATTCTAATACATTAAGCATCCGTACGTGAGATTGTATATGATGGTTTGGTCTTACATTTTTTGCTTCTTTCGCGATTTTGGTCATTTTACGTGGTCAAATTTCAATGTTAGCATGTGATGTTTGTTTGTTTTTTGTTTTTGTTTTTGTTCTTTTTTCTTATTCTTTTATTTCTAATTTTAGTAATTTTTCCATGGAAATATTAGTGCCGACGTTGCCATAGAAAATCTTTAAAAAAAATTAAAATCGGAAAGCATAAACTACAAGATTGGAATATATGAGACAAGGATTTCCAGTTTTTACTACGTAGAAGACCAAAATCGCAAAAAAGTTGAATAGATAAGACAAATTCTGCAATGTTCCGTATACACGAACAAGACGACACGTACCTTTTGCATAATTGATCCTACGTACAGAGCCGGGAGAGTTTCCATCTCCTTCAAGTACGGTGACACTGTCGAACACCTGAGGAAAGATTTTAGGGAACAGATTGGAGAAATCATTAATGCTCTCCCAAATCTTTTGTGGTTTCGATTTTAAGTCAGCTTCTAGTGCAAATGTGGAAGACATAATTATTTTGCACAAATCAAATAATTGCAAAAGGTGGGATGGTTTAATTTTAAGAACCCAACAAATGCCTGTATATATAGATTGATTTGTTTTCGACATGAAATATAGCACTTGCCCAGTTAAAACTGTTTCAAATAATCAACTTGTTTAAATTTATGAGGGACCTCGCTGTCGATGACAATCGAGTAGTACGAAGGGCCACTGGAACAATTTATTATATTGAACGTGATACAACTTGTATTGATTCTTTAAGATCAATAAATGAGATCTAAGAAGTTATTCGCATCATAAAATAAATAATTATTCTATCCACATGATTGATCCATTTACAATATTGATCAACGTCTAATTCATTTGTAAAAGTCAAATCATCGAACGCGGCACGTTCGTATATTTTAGAGAATGATACTTAAATTGGAGTCGTGGTTCAATTAATGTTATATTTAAAAAAAAAAAAAAAACGCGACAAAGGGTGCATAAAAAGCTCGAATTATGCATGTGGACCGACTACCGACTGCATTAATTAACCGTGCCAAAAATATAGTTTTAAGATAAGATTTTTAACTACTTTTTTAAATTATACATAGCAGAGTTCGAAAAAAAAAAATTTATACATAGCATAATTTGTTTTTTTTCACAAAAATTAATAGTAAAGCTAAATCGGTAAATCCGGTTAACCGTAAAAGAATTTTTGGTTCTGACAGGATTAAACTGTCTTTATTTTTGAATAGATGTTGTCTCTAGTGTTGGCAATACCCAAAACAAAATGCAGTAAAAATTTAAAACGTGAATAAATTTAAAATAAACAAATACTCATAGATAATTATGCACAAGTAACAAGTATTTGTGCAATGCTTTAGGGTCAAATAATCATTAGAAAATTAATCAGTTTACAAAAAGCAATACTAGTGATTTTTATGAAAAACTAATTTTCTAAACAAGATGAGAAAATAAATAACATCTTACTAAAACCAATAAGATGTTAATCCTGAATGCCGAAATAAAAAAAACAAGAAAACATCTTCAACCAACACTATTGCAAGTGTTGTTTTTATATGTTCTCAACTACTTAATAATGTTTGATGTTGTTTTGGCCCATGATGTTATTCATACAATGAAACTATGATGGGATCATAGTGACAAGATATTAACTTATTAACTAGTTTTTTTCCAAAAATAAAAATAAAAATAAAATATTACATGTTAACTATTTTCAAATAAACACAAAAAAATTGAATAATTGTATAATGTACAACAAGATGACCTAGGAACAAAACCCAATGATGATCGATGCAAATCAGAGATGGCGTACTGAAATTTTGTGGAAGATTATTTATTCCGACAGCAAATAAATTGTATGGATATGACCGAAAACCAACCCCATTCACTGTAGGCAATATAATGCGTATAGTAATGTGCTCATATCATTGAAAATAATAATCATCAGTTTGCCTATATCTTCCATGTCATTCACCTTGGACAACATACCTCAATTTTCTATTCCAAAATGTAATAGCATTTTTATGATATTCTTTTCAATATGTGTTGCGATGACCTATTCTAATGATAATGTGAAGGTCATCGTTGTTAAGTGCAGGCCCTGGAGTAGATTGACGCATTTTGAATTGCTCAACACCTGATTGGGAATTGGGACGATGCATCTCCACAATATAAGAAAATATGAGGGCAAACACATTGTCAGATATTATTATCGTATGAATCAATGATTGTTCTTACATCTGAATCATTTTTGTTGTAAACTATCCGGTTAAACTGCAAAACATAAAAGTCAATGTTACTAAAAAAAATTAAAATAAATTTAATTGTTGCAGAGTTTAAAAATTCAGTAGTACCCTAGTTCATAAAATCAAAACAATCTCTTATAATTATAACAACATGTGTTGGTGAACGAGTGTAACTAAATACATTTTTTCACTTATAATGAAAAAGATATGATTAAAATTTGGGAAAATTTTGTTATATTTTCTATTATAACAATAATTTTAAAATATTATCGTGTACCATAGGGAGCAAATAATATCTTATCAAAAATAAGATCTTATCAAAAATAGGAAAATAATATTGAGGAATTTGTATCTTGCAAAATGTAGTAACCCAAATCTCATTTTATGTAATTAGAATGACAAAACATGTTTACAGTGTTAAAACATTATTAAGGAGTTCTTATTTGGGAAGAATAAGTAGAAAATCACCCTCAGGATGCCTAAAAATGGTCAGGAGGACCCAAGGGACCCGAGTAGTTTGAAAGATCCGAACTCTAATCATGGTATGTTCGGAAGAGGAAAGGAAGTTTGGAAGGTTTGGACTTATCAAACGTGATATCTGAGCATCCAAAGAGTTAGGTCATGCGCACTGATAAGGTGTCAAGTAGGTATGGACACATGGAAATCCATGCAAGATCGGAACGTCCAAAGTAGGGATCGGACCTTCCGAAGATGTTCGGAACTACCGAACTTGAGATAGGTGCTTCCGAAGACAGGTGTCCAAAGACGTGGCATGCATGCAGGTTCGAACCTTTTTAAACCTAGGATCGGAGCTTCCAATCATGCAATATAAATCAGGGCCGAGAACTCACAATTAAGTGTGTTTAGGTTTTTGGTTTTAGTTCAGTGTATATTCTTAGAGTTTTAGCCTTATTCTCCAGGGCAAGCGATAGCGAGGGCTACGAGGCTTGTAGTGGAGCTATGCTTGGGTTAGAGCCTTCGACATCAGCGAGTTGAAGATAGACACTGTAGTGACCCTTACCCGGATCACCTACTAACAGAACTTAGGCATGCAATTAACTTAATTAAACGGATATCAGAATAAAACTGCGGAAATCATAATCATTATACAATCCCAAGTAAAGGAATCTGTAATTTATCCAAATAATATACGACCAAATCGAATAGCTGTATCAACCTCAAAACAACAGAAATAAAACCTAAACGAATCTCCAACTGGCCAACCACTGACTAGCCCCTCCTGGATCCACCCTCCTCGTCCAATCGCAAACCTGCCCCATGGAATAGGGTGTCCAAAAACACAGAGTACGAGACGTGAGCATAAAACGCTCAGTACAAGAGTCTGAGTATACGTGCATGCAAAGTGAACTCCCTATAAACTCGAGGTCAAGGATCATATAACAGAGACAGACCAGGCCCTGGTATGTAGCACGTTGTGCCGTCGCTTCAGGAGGTGGCTCCCATACCATAATACCAGTGGATATGCCAGACCCAAATCGATGGAAGTCCAACCACTAACAGGATAGGGAAAAACCCTACTAACAGACATCTCGAAGGAGATAGCTCAGTATGCAAATGAATGCAGCATAAATCAATGACATATAAACCATGCAGTCACATAATACATTCATACTCAGTCAGGATATCTCGAACAGTACTTCCGTACCTCAAATCAGTGCAAGCTCTACCAACTCTAGGTCCACGCCTATAGTCTGCTCTACACTGCCAAATGATACTACTATCATTAAAGTGCTCTAAAAGCCTTAACTAAGCTATTGCATACTCTTAAATAATTATAGGAAGAAAAATCTATACCTTCGTCCGTCGTTAGCCCTTTGATGTCGATGCCTCCAGAACTTGGGCACAACTCTGCTACGACTTCCGAACGCCTCGACGACTCCTGGGTCAAGCCTAGGAAGGCTAGAACAACTCGAAAAGACTAGAAAGTAGAGGGAAATACTTGGAATTGGCAATTGGAATTGAAGCCTCGGCCCTCTATTTATAGACAACGATCGGAACTTCCGATCCTCGATCGGAACGTCCGAACCTCGATTGGAACGTCCGATCCTGCCATCGGAGCTTCCGAAGATCCTGATCTGCCATGTGTCAAAATATCACTTGTTGACTCCGGATAGGGGTGATCGGAGCTTCCGATCCAACCACACGTCATGGATGAAGTAATATCATCGGTGCCTCTGATCGCTCATCAGAGCTTCCGATCCTGTTCGGAGCTTCCGATCGTGCCTTCGGAGCTTCCGATCCGTCCGATATCCAATTTATTTAATTTGCATTAATCTTTTAATTACTCAATTAGGGTACGGGCTACTACATTCTCCCCCACTTAAGATATTTCGTCCTCGAAATCAGATCTTAAGTACTGAATGTACTACAGAAATCAGAAACATTCTTTATTCAAATCAAACGTTTACAGAGTTTGCAACTGAATACAACTTAAGAATGAAATCAAAACAACTCAGGATGGTCTTCACGCATCCTGTCCTCAAGCTCCCAAGTAGCTTCCTCAGTGTCTCGGCGCTGCCACTGAAGTAAAATCAAAGGAATGACTTTGTTCCGTAAAACCTTATCCTTATAATCCAGGATACGAATAGGTTTCTCAACATAGGTCAAATCCTTGTCCACCTGAACCTCAGACCGCTGCAGAATATGAGATTCATCCGCCACATACCGTCGCAACAGATATACGTGGAACACGTCGTGAATACTGGAAAGATGCGGTGGCAAAGCTAGTCGATAAGCCAAATCGCCAATGCTCTCCAAGATCTCAAACGGACCGATAAACCTGGGAGATAACTTGCCCTTAAGGCCGAATCTGAGAATCTTGCGGAAAGGTGACACTCTCAGAAACACTTTCTCCCCGACATCGAACTGCAAAGGCCTACGCTTTACATTAGCATAGCTGGCCTGACGATCCTGTGCAGTCTTAATCCGTTTCTTGATCTGATCAACAATGTCTATCGCCTGCTGGATAAACTCTGGTCCCTCAGCCTGTCTCTCCCCCACTTCTTTCCAGAAGAGTGGAGTACGACAACGTCGCCCGTACAACGCCTCAAAAGGTGCCATCCCAATGCTAGTATGATAGCTGTTGTTGTACGCGAACTCGATCAAAGGCAAATGATCCTGCCAGGCTGAACCAAAATCCATGACGCATGCTCTAAGCATATCCTCCAAAGTACGGATGGTGTGCTCCGACTGGCCATCAGTCTCCGGATGATAGGCAGTACTCAAACTGAGAGTAGTACCCATCGCACGCTGAACACTCCCCCAGAATCTAGAAGTAAACCTGGGGTCCCGATCGCTAACAATGCTCACAGGCACTCCATGAAGTCGAACGATCTCCTGAATGTACAACCGTGCCATACGATCCACATTGTACTCACGGCTATAGGCAATGAAATGCGCTGACTTGGTGAGTCGATCCACCACAACCCAGATAGCATCACAGTTCCTCAGGGATACCGGCAAATGGGTCACAAAGTCCATTGTGATAAACTTCCATTTCCATTCAGGAATAGGCAGACTGTGAAGCAATCCTCTAGGTCTTCGGTGCTCTGCCTTGACCTGTTGACACACCAAACATCTCGAAACAAACTGATAAACACTGCGTTTCATTCCCTTCCACCAGAAACGAGTACGTAGATCCTTGTACATCTTGTTGCTCCCAGGATGAATACTCAATTTAGTGCGATGTGCCTGAGACAAAATCTCCTCTCGCAACTCTTCATCCTGCGGAATCACAAGCCTACCAGACAAACACAGAAAGCCATCTGACTGATAATGAAATCCAGATGAGTTACCCTCGTTAGCTAGACGAGCTAAACGCTGGGTCTTCGAGTCAGACATCTGAGCATCTCGGATCCGTGAATACAAAGCTGGCTCAGATAATATCGCAAACATCTGGATACTCTGCATACCTTTCTTATGCTTGAAGGTATAATCTGAAGTACAACAGTCACTGATCGCACTAGACATCGAACAAGTCTGAAGTGCGGATAGTCGCACCTTGCGACTCAAAGCATCAGCGGTGAGATTAGCAGCTCCCGGATGGTACTTAATCTCGCAATCATAGTTCTTAAGCAAGTCCATCCAACGTCTCTGCCTCATGTTCAACTCCGCCTGAGTGAACAAATACTTGAGACTCTTATGGTCGGTGAAGATCTCAAATTTCTCGCCATACAGATAATGACGCCAGATCTTCAAAGCGAACACAATGGCTGCTAATTCCAAATCATGGACTGGATAGTTGTTCTTGTGAAGCTTCAGCTGTCTAGAAGCGTATGCGATCAAATGCCCATTCTGAGTCAGGACACAACCTAACCCCTGAAGAGAAGCATCCGTGTATACCACATACCCTCCAGATCCTGACAGTAATGCCAACGCCGGCGCAGAAGTCAACCTCCATCGAAGCTCACAGAAGTTCTCCTCACACTCGGAGGACCACTCGAAATCAACACCCTTGCGGGTAAGCTGCGTCAAAGGTCGAGCTAGTTGAGAGAAGTTCAGAATGAAGCGACGATAATACCCTGCTAGACCCAGAAAACTACGGATCTCAGCAACTGTCGTCGGACGCGACCAATTAAGTACAGCTTCAATCTTGCTTGGATCAACAGAAATCCCTTCCCTGGATATGATATGGCCAAGAAATACTACTCGATCCATCCAGAACTCACACTTGCTCAGCTTGGTGTACAACTGCTCATCTCGAAGAGTCTGCAGTACCAATCGCAAGTGAGAAACATGATCTTCCGTATTACGCGAATACACCAAGATGTCGTCAATGAAGACCACGACAAACTTGTCCAAATACTCCCTGAAGACACGGTTCATCAAATCCATGAATATAGCCGGCGCATTAGTCAAACCAAATGGCATCACTAGGAACTCGTAATGCCCATAGCGAGTACGGAATGTAGTCTTGGCTACGTCCTGATCACGGACTCTCAACTGATGATACCCAGATCTCAAGTCAATCTTGGAGTAAACTGACGTACCCTGCAGCTGATCAAACAAGTCATCAATACGAGGCAACGGATACTTGTTCTTCACAGTGACTCGATTGAGCTGCCGATAATCAATGCACAGCCGCATCGACCCATCCTTCTTCTTTACAAAGAGAACAGGAGCTCCCCAAGGAGATACACTAGGACGAATGTACCCCTTGTCCAAAAGATCTTGTAGCTGATTCTTCAATTCATGCATCTCTGACGGAGCCAGATGATACGATGCTCGAGAAATAGGTGAAGTACCCGGCATCAACTCTATGTCAAACTCGACTTCCCTAGCAGGAGGAAAACCCGGAATTTCATCAGGAAATACATCTGGAAATTCATCTACAACAGGAATGCTCTCTATCCCAATACTCTCAGCGGACAAATCAACTGCATAGATAAGGTAGCCTTCCCCGCCAGACTCTAGAGCTCGACAGGCTCTCAAAGCTGATACCAAAGGCATCGGGGGTCGCGCTCCCTTACCATAGAAAAACCAGCTCTCACTCCCCTTTGGATGAAAGCGTACTAATCTCTGATAGCAGTCCACTGAAGCTCGATAGGTAGTCAACATATCTATTCCCAGAATGCAATCAAAGTCGTCCATCGCCAGGACCATGAGATTCGCTAACAGAATGTTACCCTCGAACTCTAAAGGGCAACCCATCACTAGACGCTTAGCCAAAGCAGATTGGCCCGTCGAAGTAGAAACAGACATCACTACGTCTAGTGCAATGCATGGTAACTTATGCCTCTTAACAAAACGTGCAAAAATGAAGGAATGAGATGCACCAGTGTCAATAAGTACAAGAGCAGGTATACCATAAAGCAGAAATGTACCTGCGATGACTTTCTCATTCTCCTCCACTGCCTGATCATGCCTCAAGGAAAACACCTGGCCAGAAGCTCGTGGCCTCAAATGAGAACTCCCAGCAGGCTGTCCCTGCGACCTCTGCTGAACGGTGGCCTGAGAACCAGACCCTGAACCAGAACCAGAACCTCCTCCCCCAGATAGTGAACAATCCCTCCGGATATGACCAGTCTCTCCACAACGGAAACAAGCTCCAGAAGCTCTGTGGCACTTGTCGAATGGATGGTTCTTTCCACAGTGATCACACTTGTCCTTCTTACCGAAACGGACAACACCTCTAGAACCAGAGGAAAAAGTAGATCCAGACTTCTTGAAAGATTGGGCACGGGGACCCAAAGAACTAGTGATGAAACTTAAAATTTGTAATTATTTATATGTTAAAAAGTGTGTTTTAAATTTTAAGTTTAATTAAAATTATGAAGTTGTATTATTTTAGTGTTATGTGTTTATATTTAAATGTTTTACTAAAATGTTGTATTTTACGGTTTGCGCAGGTTTGGTAAAAATAAAATTACTCAAGCTACAGAGGTCATAATGGAGTAACCTCAAAACCTTGTAGAATCACAAAAGAGGCATCTTCAACTTTGTAGAAGACAAGAAATTCCAAAAACTTCATTAAGATGATCAAAATAATCAAACATCAAAATGGAGATAGATTTACTTTTACTATGACCAGCTTGGAGTAAAAATATCATAAGTATTTCATATTTTATCCAAAAGGGGTGAATGAGTTGTCCAAACACATCTACACAAAATATCCTACGTGTTCTATGTTGAAAAGAAAGGCTGAATCGGTGGTCTAAGGCATCAAACATGCCAATTAAAATTGGGTCATGGTATTGACATTCAAGGAGACAAGCACCCACCAACTTTACTATTTCACATTTAATGAGCCTTGGACTCTTGCTCTCATTTGGCCTATAAATAGATGTGTTGTATAAGCTTTGTAGTATGCAAGAGTGTAGAGAATTCTTCATTTGTAAAATAA
This sequence comes from Henckelia pumila, assembly GCF_033568475.1. NCBI lineage: Eukaryota > Viridiplantae > Streptophyta > Magnoliopsida > Lamiales > Gesneriaceae > Henckelia > Henckelia pumila. Next base: position 60,648,512 of record NC_133120.1, on the reverse strand, counting down.
ATATTGTGTGTGTGAGAATAAAAGTTTGAGTGTGCAAGTTTCTCAAGTTCAAGTATGAAATTTCTTTTATCTTTATTCTTGAGTTTCATGTTAATGGAAAGCTAAATCTATTTATGTCAAGGTGAAAAGGTTTCATTGTTGGTCAAGTAAGATTGTTTATATTTTGTATATTCTTTTCTTTTCTATTTTTATTTTTACTAATTGATCTTTATTTGTAGGTATAATTTTGGATGATTTGTTGTTATCTATTTACATCAAATGCTTGGTACCTTGAATGTGGTTACCTTGATTTGTTGTCAAATATGATACAATAAATACTACAATAATTATATACTATAAATATATGTATCTATTTATAATAAAGTCATATATATTATTTAGACGATAGCGTGACACTGTCGGTTGTTCTAAATAATATATTGTGATTTGAACTAACATTTACTTTCTCGCATCTAACTTTTACTTTATCGCAACTAACATTTACTTTTCCGCAACTAACATTTACTTTCTCGCATATAACATTTACTTTTCCGCAACTAACATTTACTTTATCGCATCTAACATAAAATCATATATTTTATTTTGACGATAGCGTGGCTCTGCCGGTTGTTCTAAATGAAATATTGTGATTTGATCTAACATTTACTTTTATGTCAATTTATATTTATGCATTTATATATATTATGGGTACCATGTATTAAATATCGACTGATATTAATATAGTGGGAACTATATTATATGATATACTTGTTTAAATATTTCATTGTTCTTTTATGTTTATTCTTATTTTAGTTTCTTTTATTTATTTTTATTAAACAATCTTAAATAAACCAACAATGAACCTTTGAAACCTTGACAATTTTATAATTTGTGTATTTGAAGTTTTATAATAATATTTTTATCTATAATATATTATTGCTAAAATTAAACTTACAACATCCTCTCCGTGGATCGATCTCGTACTCACGAGTATATTACTTGCAGACAACCTACACTTGGGTGAATTACAATTTAAGTTGTAGCAAGTTTTTGGCGCCGTTGCCGGGGAGGTATAAATTAAGTTTAATTTTGTTATTATGTAAATAGTATGTTGTTTTTTATTGTATGATTGTTTGGAGTCGTAAACAAAGTGGTAGACTTGTTCGAGTAACTGAAAATATTTTAAACATGGACGATAATTCTAATAATCAAGATGATAATAATAATAATAATCATCATCAAGAACATGAACAATCAAGAACACTTAGGCACCATATGAATCCAATAAGAACTAGTACACCATCTTGTTTAGTTTTTCCTCCTGATGCATCTAATTTCAATTTTAAGCCACAAGTCATTCAACTTTTACCAAATTTTCATGGCTCAGATTCTGAAAATCCATATTTGCATTTAAGAGAATTTGAGGAGGTTTGCAACACTTATAATGATCAAAATTGTAGCATGGATACTGTTCGATTAAAGCTTTTCCCTTTTTCCTTAAAAGATAAAGCTAAAACATGGTTGCAAAATTTGAGATCAAGTTCAATAAGATCATGGGAAGAAATGCAACAACAATTTCTAAAAAAGTTTTTTCCTTCCCATAGAACAAACTCTTTTAAAAGACAAATTACAACTTTTTCTCAAAAACAAGGGGAAACATTTTATCAATGTTGGGATAGATATAAAGAGTTACTTAATACATGCCCACATCATGGTTTTGAAATATGGAGAATAGTTTCTCACTTTTATGAAGGTTTAATACCTAAAGATAGGCAAATGATAGAATTCATGTGTAATGGAACTTTTGAAGATAAAAACCCAAATGAAGCTATGGAATATTTGGAGTCATTAGCAGAAAATGCTCAAAATTGGGATAATATAGGCTCAATTGAACCACCAAGTAAAACCAATAATTCAACAAATGGAGGTGGTATTTATCATCTTAAAGATGATGTAGATGTTCAAGCTAAACTTGCATCTTTAGCAAGAAAAATCGATTCATTAGAAATGAAAAAGAGTGATCAATTAAAAAGTGTTCAAGAAGTTGTTTATCATATATGTGACACACATGATCATCTTACAAAAAATTGTCCTACTTTGCCTTCATTTAAAGAATGTCTCCATGAACAAGCCAATTATGTTAACAATTTTAAAAAACCAACATTAGATCCTTTTTCACAAACATACAATCCTGGTTGGAGAAATCATCCCAATTTTAGTTGGAGGAACGATAATAATGCACAACCTTCACAACAACCTTTTCAAAATAACCAAAATCATCAAGGTTATGCTCCTTATATCCCACCTCCAAGAAAAAATTTTGAAGATGAAATTCATGCATACATTCAAAAGCAAGAGTCTATCAATATTCAAAACATTCAATCTATGAATGATTTGAAAGAAACTCTTGCAAAATTTGCATCTGCACTTAATATTCATGAAAAAGGAAAATTTCCATCTCAACCACAACCTAATCCTAAAAATCAAAATCAAGAAAAATTTGATCAAGTAAAATCTGTTATTACTCTTAGAAGTGGTAAAATAGTTAATGATCCATATAGTGATGAAAACAAAGATCAGTCAAACTCAAAGAGTAATGATGAAAATCTTGATACTTTCGAGAAAGATGATACTTTGAGTCCTAAGATTAAGAAAGTTGATGATAAATTATCTGAAATAATATGTGAGTCAAATAAACATGTTCCTTTCCCTCATGCATTAGTTAATAATAAAAAACAAAAAAATGATTCTGATATTTATGAAGTTTTTAAACAAGTAAAAATAAATATTCCATTATTAGATGCTATTAAACAAGTGCCTTCTTATGCAAAGTTTTTAAAAGATTTATGTACTGTAAAAAGACAATTGCATGTAAAGAAGAAAGCATTCTTAACGGAGCAAGTAAGTTCTATTATTCAAAATAATTCTACCTTGAAATATAAAGATCCCGGTTGTCCAACAATTTCATGTATTATTGGAAAAAATAAAATTAAAAAAGCTTTGTTAGATTTGGGAGCAAGTGTGAATTTAATTCCTTATTCAGTTTATGAAAAGCTTAAGTTGGGAGATTTAAAACCTACATCTGTTACTCTTTTACTAGCCGATAGGTCAATCAAAATACCTAGAGGTATCGTAGAAGATGTGTTAGTTCAAGTCGATAAATTCATATATCCTGTGGATTTTATTGTCTTGGATACACAACCAATAGAAGTACATAACGAAATTCCAGTAATATTGGGACGTCCATTTCTAGCAACTTCAAATGCTTTAATTAATTGTCGAAATGGAATAATGAAATTGTCTTTTGGAAATATGACTTTAGAACTTAATGTGTTCAATTTATGTAAACAACCAAGTATTAATGAAGATGAAGATGATAATGCAATAGAAACAATTGTGGAAGAAAATATACACCAAGAAAACTTAAATCAACAATCTGAAGTTTATTTAGTGGAAAGTTTTGATTCAAAAAATGTTTTTAAATCAAAGTTATTTGAAGAAATTAATGAACTTGAAGAAGTAAAAGAAAATGATCATCCAAAACTTGAATTAAAACCCTTGCCAATAGAACTAAAATATGCTTTTCTTGGTGAAAATCAAACATATCCTATTGTAATATCTTCTACCCTCTTACCAAAACAAGAAGAAGATGTAATAACACTACTTAAAAAACACAAAAATGCAATTGGATGGACTTTGCAAGATATAAAAGGTATAAATCCTTTAATCTGCACACATAGAATTCACTTGGAAGAAAATGCTAAAACATATCAACAACCACAAAGAAGATTAAATCCACACATGAAAGAAGTTGTTAAAAATGAAGTTTTAAAACTATTAGATGCCGGAATTATTTATCCAATCTCGGATAGTAAATGGGTAAGTCCAACACAAGTAGTACCAAAAAAATCAGGCATCACTGTTATAAAAAATGAAAAGGGAGAATTATTACAAGCTAGGATTCCATCTAGTTGGCGTATGTGCATTGATTATAGAAAATTAAATGATGCAACTAGAAAAGATCACTTTCCGTTACCATTTTTAGATCAAATTTTAGAGAAAGTGGCAGGTAATCCTTATTATTGTTTTCTTGATGGGTATTCGGGGTATTATCAAATACCAATATCATTAGAAGATCAAGAAAAAACTACTTTCACTTGTCCGTTCGGAACTTTTGCTTTTAAAAGAATGCCATTTGGTTTATGTAATGCCCCGGCTACTTTTCAAAGATGCATGCTAAGTATTTTTAGTGACATGATTGAAGAATTTGTGGAAGTTTTTATGGATGATATAACTGTTTTTGGAAACTCATTTGAAAACTGTCTTAAAAATTTGGAAGAAGTTTTAAAAAGATGTGAAGAAAAAAATCTTGTTCTAAATTGGGAAAAATGTCACTACATTGTTAAATCCGGAATTGTGTTAGGGCATGTCATATCTGAAAAAGGAATTGAAGTTGATAAAGCTAAGGTTGATGTAATTGCTAATCTACCATCACCAAACACGATCAAAGAAATTCGATCATTTTTGGGTCATGCGGGATTTTATAGAAGATTTATAAAAATTTTTAGCATAATATCGAAACCAATTTCAAATCTTTTAACAAAAGATGCACAATTTGAATGGACTCAAGAATGTGAAACTGCTTTTAAAAAGATAATTAATCTTTTAACTACATCACCTATTTTACAACCTCCTGATTGGTCTTTACCATTTGAATTAATGTGTGATGCAAGTGATTATGCTGTAGGAGCCGTGTTAGGACAAAGAAAAGAAGGTAAACCTTATGTGATCTATTATGCAAGTAGAACCTTAAATAGTGCTCAAATCAATTATTCAACAACTGAAAAAGAATTACTTTCAGTAGTGTTTGCATTAGATAAATTTCGATCCTATTTAATTGGTTCTACTACTATTGTTTACACTGATCATTCTGCCATAAAATATTTATCAAATAAACAAGATGCTAAGCCGAGATTAATAAGATGGATTTTGTTGTTACAAGAATTTGATCTTGTAATAAAAGATAAAAAAGGAAAAGAAAATGTAGTAGCCGATCATTTATCAAGAATAATTTCTGAATCATCTCAAAATGAAATACCAATAAATGAAAATTTTCCGGATGATCAACTATTTTATGCTACTACTATGCCTTGGTTTGCTAATATTGTAAATTTTCTTGTGACAAATAAAATGCCTTCTCATTGGAGTTCACAAGATAAAAATAAATTCTTGAAAGAGGTCAAAAAATTTTATTGGGATGATCCTTATTTGTTTAAGTATTGTCCTGATCAAATTTTTCGACGATGCATACCCGACAATGAGGTAAGTAGTGTCATTAAATTTTGTCATTCTGAGGCATGTGGAGGTCATTTTTCGTCAAAGAAAACAGCTGCAAAAATCTTTCAATGTGGATTTTATTGGCCTTCTTTATTCAAAGATACACATTAATTTTGCAAATCTTGTGAAAATTGTCAGAAAATGGGTTCAATTTCAAAACGAAACATGATGCCTTTAAATCCAATCATGATTATTGAAATATTTGACAGTTGGGGAATAGATTTTATGGGTCCATTTCCATTATCTTTTGGATTCACTTATATTTTAGTAGCTGTCGATTATGTTTCAAAATGGATTGAAGCAATTGCATGTAGAACTAATGATCATAAAGTTGTGATAAAATTTTTGAAAGAAAATATTTTTAGTCGATTTGGAATACCTAGAGCTATAATAAGTGATGGGGGAAGTCATTTTATAAATAAATCATTTTCTTCGTTGTTAAGAAAATATGGTATTACACATAAAGTTTCTACTCCATATCACCCTCAAACGAATGGTCAGGTTGAACTTGCAAATAAAGAAATAAAACAAATTTTGGAAAAAACAGTCAATCCAAATCGAAAAGATTGGTCTTTAAGATTAAGTGATGCATTATGGGCATATAGAACTGCATTTAAAACATCATTGGGGATGTCACCATATAGATTAGTTTTTGGAAAGCATTGTCATTTACCTGTTGAAATTGAACATAAAGCTTATTGGGCAATTAAAGCGTTTAATACTAATTTAGATGATGCATCTAAATCAAGAAAATTGCAATTAAATGAACTAGAAGAATTAAGAAATGATGCATATGAAAATGCAAAGATTTATAAAGATAAAACAAAAGCATTTCATGATAAAAATATTATGAGAAAATCTTTTGAAATCGGACAAAAAGTTTTACTTTATAATTCTCGCTTGCATTTGTTTCCAGGAAAACTTAGATCGCGATGGTCTGGACCATTTATTGTTAAATTTGTCTATCCTCATGGTGCTGTTGATGTTGAAAATCCTAAAAATAATAATGTATTTAAAGTTAATGGGCAAAGACTTAAACCGTTTATAGAAAATGAAGTTCTTAATGAAGAGTTTATGCCTTTATATGATCCAACTTAATTGTTACTTATATTTTTATTTTATTTTTGCAGAATTGAGTTCACTTCCCGGTTAAGTGGCGGATAACGGTACTCCGTGACTACTTTCAGTCGGTTTTATTTCAATTTCCCAAAATAATTGAATATATATATATAATATATATTATGGATGAAGCTATCAAAAAACTTGGTAAATATTTTCCATCTGTTTCTAAAAAAGTTCTGAGAATGATTTATGAAGGCAGATGTGAAAGATTGAGAATGCTTATGCAAAAAGGAATCCCGGAGGATATTCGTCTTATAATTGAAGCCAAGGTTCGATTAGGTGGTGAAGTTCCAAAATTCTTACTTGTTCGAAATATGTCTGGACTAGGAAAAAGTACCTATGCGAAGAAAAGAAGGGCTAAAAGGTTAGATGTTTGTCATAATTGTGCCAGATGGACTTGTAATAGACAATGCAGATCTTTGGGATATGTTTCCACAAATAGAGAAGATAAAATTGATTTCATTAAGAATGGGCTGAGTAAAGAGTCATTGGATGATATCTCATTGACTCTTGAGACGCATTCTAGTGGAGATGTACAAGGTCAACTTCTCCATTTATGGAAACTATTCCAAGCGCAGCGTCATGGTGATGGTCTTGGGAATCTGACTAAAAAAGACCCTATTTGCCAATTTATAAGAAAATTGGATGGTAAGCCAACCCTCGACTCATAAATATTGAAGGAACACTGTGAGCCACAATCACATCACTGTTTATACGCATGCATGTTATTATTATATATTATTTTTTTACTATTTTCATCATTTTGTTCACATCTGTATTCCTATTTCTGTCTTATTCCTTGTTTTCCTTATAAAATCACTCAACTCTCTCTATATATTTTTTTTAAAAAAAAAAAAAAAAGAAAAAAACATGACAGGATCTTCTTCACAAAAATTGAAAAATATTTGTGTCTTTTGTGGTTCTAATACTGGAAAGAATGAAATATTTGTTGATGCAGCAATTAATCTTGGAAAAAAGTTAGCAGAGAGAAAAATTCACTTGGTTTACGGAGGAGGCAATATTGGGTTAATGGGATCTATTTCAACAGCAGCTCATCTTGGAGGTAGTCAGGTTTTGGGTATTATTCCTACAGCTTTAGCTGAAGGAAATATTACAGGTGTTACGGTTGGGGAAGAGTTGAAAGTTTCATCAATGTACGAGAGAATAACTAAAATGATAGAAAATTCTGATGCTTTTATTGCCTTACCTGGTGGTTTTGGTACTTTAGAAGAAATTTTTCATGTTGTTTCTTGGGCACAACTTAATATCCATAATAAACCTGTTGGCTTGTTGAATATTAATAACTATTATGATGGTTTGTTGACTTTTCTCGATGTAGCCGTGGAACAAAATTTTATTTCAGAAAATTCACGAAGGATGCTCATCTCTGCTTCGAATGAAGACCAATTAATTGATGATCTCCAAGCTTTTGTTCATCAACCTGATTCAGCTATAACAAAGATCAATTGGTCTCAACCAACTAGTAAGAAAAGAAAACTGGATCATTGATTCAACATGTCATGAAATGGTTTGTGTTTGTTCCTCATCTTCAATAATTCCAGGTGATATCTCTTTCATCATGTACTCTTTCTCAAAAAAAAAAAAAAAAAAAAAAAAAATTTAAAAACAATGTCATATTCAAGTTTGGGGGAGGGTTTATCTCTAAAAAAAAAAAAAAAAAAAATTTAAAATTTAAAAAAAAATATATTTCTATAATAATATTTATTTTTCTTTTTCAATGGCAGAGTAAGGAGTCAAAAACTCCTGACACGCATTAGTTTTTATTTATCATCTTATCACAATAGATTAGATTTTAATATTTCGTATATATTTAAATTGCAAACTACTAAGAAAATGAAGTTTTTTTGTATAGATGTTTATTTATTCTTCTTTTTATCAATTTAATAGAAAATATATAATTGATGGGATATAAGTTATAAATAATATATAATTGTGTGTTTTCAAATACATATTTTCTAAAACTTTTATGAGTATATAATTAAAGTGATATTGATTGAATAAATAATAACATGTATAATTGAGGGAATTAATTTGTAAAAGTGCAATAGTTACTCACATAAATTTTGTGAGTGAGGGGTAAGAATTGAGAAAACAACTTATAAGCTTTTATTGATTATTAAGAAATGGTTGATTACTAGATTAAACCCATTTTGAAAAAAAAAAAAAAAGAAAAGAAAAAAAAAAAGAAAAATGAAAATTGGCTGCAAAGTTGTTTGAAGTTTGATTGTAAAGATGTAGAGTATTAATATCTCTACTATAATTATTAATGTAATAGATTTACTTCATAAAAAATAAAAAAATAAATAAACTTTGAAAAAAAAAATGTTACATTTTCAAAGTTTATTGGAGGTATTTGATTATGTAAAAACAATTTTGCAGCCAAGCAAAAAAAAAAAAAAACAAAAAAAAAAAATGGGTTTATTCTTTGTAAATCATCCTATCTTATTTTCAATATTAGGTTATTTGATTGTCTGCTTTACTAGCCATTTTCAAAGAGTGTATAATTTCTTCCAACTCCATGAGTGAAAAACAACTATATATGAAATACTTTAACCCGAGAGAATATGGAGTTGAGACTTTTACATTAATATTCTTGATGATATACATGTTATGAAAATGATTTCTATTATCCTTTTAATTATATTATTCTCAAAGTTTTTAGAAAATATTTATGTAAAAAAAAGAAATTATATATATTTAATATTTTGATATTGTGTGAAATATATATGTATAGCCCATCCAATTACATATTGATATATTGGTTGATAATGAGATTTATAAATAAACATATGATCTCCTCACAAGTGTGTTTTTAAAATTTCAAAGTTTGCAAATTTAAATATATATATTAAGGAATAAAAATCTAACTTGTGATTTTATGATATTTTATGATATTTTATTACTAAGGGACTAGTAATTAGCCGGTTTGGGGGTGTGATGAAACTTAAAATTTGTAATTATTTATATGTTAAAAAGTGTGTTTTAAATTTTAAGTTTAATTAAAATTATGAAGTTGTATTATTTTAGTGTTATGTGTTTATATTTAAATGTTTTACTAAAATGTTGTATTTTACGGTTTGCGCAGGTTTGGTAAAAATAAAATTACTCAAGCTACAGAGGTCATAATGGAGTAACCTCAAAACCTTGTAGAATCACAAAAGAGGCATCTTCAACTTTGTAGAAGATAAGAAATTCCAAAAACTTCATTAAGATGATCAAAATAATCAAACATCAAAATGGAGATAGATTTACTTTTACTATGACCAGCTTGGAGTAAAAATATCATAAGTATTTCATATTTTATCCAAAAGGGGTGAATGAGTTGTCCAAACACATCTACACAAAATATCCTACGTGTTCTATGTTGAAAAGAAAGGCTGAATCGGTGGTCTAAGGCATCAAACATGCCAATTAAAGTTGGGTCATGGTATTGACATTCAAGGAGACAAGCACCCACCAACTTTACTATTTCACATTTAATGAGCCTTGGACTCTTGCTCTCATTTGGCATATAAATAGATGTGTTGTATAAGCTTTGTAGTATGCAAGAGTGTAGAGAATTCTTCATTTGTAAAATAAATATTGTGTGTGTGAGAATAAAAGTTTGAGTGTGCAAGTTTCTCAAGTTCAAGTATGAAATTTCTTTTATCTTTATTCTTGAGTTTCATGTTAATGGAAAGCTAAATCTATTTATGTCAAGGTGAAAAGGTTTCATTGTTGGTCAAGTAAGATTGTTTATATTTTGTATATTCTTTTCTTTTCTATTTTTATTTTTACTAATTGATCTTTATTTGTAGGTATAATTTTGGATGATTTGTTGTTATCTATTTACATCAAATGCTTGGTACCTTGAATGTGGTTACCTTGATTTGTTGTCAAATATGATACAATAAATACTACAATAATTATATACTATAAATATATGTATCTATTTATAATAAAGTCATATATATTATTTAGACGATAGCGTGACACTGTCGGTTGTTCTAAATAATATATTGTGATTTGAACTAACATTTACTTTCTCGCATCTAACTTTTACTTTATCGCAACTAACATTTACTTTTCCGCAACTAACATTTACTTTCTCGCATATAACATTTACTTTTCCGCAACTAACATTTACTTTATCGCATCTAACATAAAATCATATATTTTATTTTGACGATAGCGTGGCTCTGCCGGTTGTTCTAAATGAAATATTGTGATTTGATCTAACATTTACTTTTATGTCAATTTATATTTATGCATTTATATATATATTATGGGTACCATGTATTAAATATCGACTGATATTAATATAGTGGGAACTATATTATATGATATACTTGTTTAAATATTTCATTGTTCTTTTATGTTTATTCTTATTTTAGTTTCTTTTATTTATTTTTATTAAACAATCTTAAATAAACCAACAATGAACCTTTGAAACCTTGACAATTTTATAATTTGTGTATTTGAAGTTTTATAATAATATTTTTATCTATAATATATTATTGCTAAAATTAAACTTACAACATCCTCTCCGTGGATCGATCTCGTACTCACGAGTATATTACTTGCAGACAACCTACACTTGGGTGAATTACAATTTAAGTTGTAGCAACTAGCAGGCCTCGACTGAGGGAAAGACCTGTTCCGCCGAATGCTGTCCTCCGCCTGGTGACAACGGCTCACCAAACCCTCGTAGGACATGTCGTCGCCAACCGCCACACGGTCATGGATCTCAGGGTTAAGGCCCTGAAGGAACAGATTATATTTCATCTATGAGCTATCACCAATCTCGGGGCAATAGGATAGCAGATCAAAGAACTTCTGCTGATACTCATCGATAGACATGGCTCCTTGTCGCAGACTCAGTAGCTCGCCTGCCTTCGACTGGCGAAGTGCAGGAGGAAAATACCGCTTTTGGAAAGCTATACGGAACTCGGCCCAGGTGGCCACTCCTCTCGCCGCAATAAAGGGTGCAGAAGTAAACCTCCACCACCTGCGCACACGCCCATCCAGAAGATAGCCAAGGGTCTCCATCTTCTGCTCCTCGGTGCATTGGAAAGTCTGAAAAGTCGTCTCCATGCGGTCTAACCAGTTCTCCGCATCCTCCGGAGACTCACCTACAACTAAGGGCTTAGGACCCATAGCTAAGAATCGACGCACAGTGAAACGCTCGTCGTCATGATGACGATGACGCCGTTCTCGACGATGCTCTCGTGTTGGAAAACGCGGCTCTCTGATCAATCACGATTGATACCCGGTGCAGCGGAAGTTTAAAATTTTTATCATGGAACAATTCCATGGTGTGGGTATCAACCATTCAACGATTAAATTATTGTGTGTGTAAAATTTAAATAACAATTAAATAAATTTTACCTCAAATCTCGCAACGAGATTAATGGACACCAACAGAACAATTCTGCTCTTGTTGTCTCTCCCTGGAACCGATGAACTCCTTCAATCAGGTCCACGAACAGAGGTTTAATCCCTCTGATAGATTGCACTAGAAAATCTATCAGAAGTTTTCTGCGAAGAGATTACACGAATCTGATTCGTTATTCCTGACTGCGATTCAAAATCACAGACCGGAATTTTCTCTGTGACAGAGCAAGGGGGCGGCCGAAATATTCTTTAGAGAGACTAGGGTTTTCGATTTTTGCTCTCAAAAATTATGACCTGTTGTGTCTAATTTCTGTACTGAAATAACTTATTTATAATGCAGGCCACTAACACCTTAGGGCCCATTAGTCATAAGCTGGGGCCCGACAAGCAAAGCCCACTCGTTCAGAAATTAATATAAAATTCATCGTGACTCCGATTGATGAAACGATTTCACCAATGTGCACAGAAACCATTTCTGCACGTTTTAAAGTCAAAATAAATTTTCCTGAATCCGAATTCAGTGGTTTCCAAAAATGTCCATCCCTATGTCATTTTAGGAAATCCTACTCCCTTACTCTTATTTAAGAAGTCCAACTCCTTAGTTCATTAAATTTAACTCTTTAAATTTAACTATCTCAACGGGGATTAAAACTCCATTACACTGTGTGACCCTCAATGGTTCAGGGATACAGCTAGCCGTGGGCTCACAACTCCTTGTGACTCGGAACAACACTTTCCGACTTGCCCAACGAATCATGGTAAAGCGCCTAGCAACATCGCCCCATGATTCCCTAGGTATCACTGATAGTGCCTACAAGAACCAGTAGATTTTGGTTAGCGTACAGTACGGTCCCTTCATCCATATATCCCGATCGAATCAACAACCATTGGTATATCGAGAGTCGCTCAAGATTCGATAACTATGCAATACATCTTGAAGATCAAATTAGTGACATCGCATGTGCTACTAAGAAACCATTTCTTAAATCACATCAAGTACTCTGGCCAGAGATTTGTCACACTAATATCTCCTCAGATCGCATAGGATATCCATACTCGCAAGTATGTGGTGAATCCTTGACAACAATGCATTGACTCCTATATGTGTCGTAACTGTACCCAATCTCGACACCTGATGACCCCCATAGAGTCGGTAAACGAGTCAAAGCACAGCACTAGCATATAGAGTCTCCATGATGTTTCAAGTCGTAAGGACTAATGGTGTACAACCAAAACCGCGGACTTTATCCACTCGATAAGTGATAACCACTTGGAAAGTCCGGATAGGGTAGTTCGATTATTCATCCTATGAATATCCATTTGCATGCTTCGAACATCTCCATGTTCCCTACCAATGAAACGTGGTACTCCGCATCGCAAATGCTAGTCTCAAACTCGAGCGATCCTTATCCTTATTATCGGACGGCTCAATCGACTAGGAACGGTTTTTAGAATATACAGTGACTATAAGATGTATTTCATGATAGACATCTCCATGTTCTACCACATCTTACATACACTATAGTATATTCAAGGTCTTTATCAAAACAACAATAGTATATCATAATATAACAATATGAAGTAATATAAAGTCATTGCCATAAAAGTGTAAATAATATTAAACAAAAGATTGTTTATACAAAGAGTCATCAAAGCCCATAGCCACACAGTTGGCTCACTGGGCACCCACTCTTACAATCTCCCACTTGCCCTATAGCCAACTAGTCATACTACGTAGACCCATTGCTTCGCGATGTTTGTCAAACAATGGTCCTGGCAAGGGCTTAGTAAGCGGATCAGCGATATTGTCTGCAGAGGCCACTCGTTCGACAATGATGTCTCCTCTTTCCACAATCTCCCGGATTATGTGGTATTTCCTCAGTACGTGTTTGGATCTTTGATGAGACCTTGGTTCCTTTGCTTGAGCAACGGCACCCGTGTTGTCGCAGTACACCGGGACTGGACCAACAAATTCAGGAATGACGCCCAACTCTTGGACGAAATTCCTCATCCAAACGGCCTCTTTAGCAGCAGCTGATGCTGCAATGTATTCAGCCTCAGTGGTGGAATCCGCTGTGGTGTCCTGCTTGGAACTCTTCCAAGAGACAGCACCGCCATTGAGCATGAACACAAATCCAGAGGTAGACTTCGAGTCATCCACATCACTTTGGAAGCTAGAGTCGGTATAGCCTTCCAATTTGAGTTCTCGTCCTCCATAAACCATGAACATATTCTTAGTCCTTCGCAAGTACTTAAGAATGTCCTTCACGGCTTTCCAATGCATTTGACCAGGATTAGACTGATATCTGCTCGTGACACTCAGAGCAAATGCTACATCCGGTCTGGTAGATATCATCCCATACATGATACTACCTATAGCTGACGCATATGGTATATGTGTCATATTCTCTATCTCTGCATCAGTCTTGGGACACATAGACTTGGATAGAGAAACTCCATGACACATGGGTAGATGTCCTCTCTTGGACCCATCCATTGAAAACCGTTTCAATATGGTATCGATGTAGGTTGATTGAGTGAGTCCTATCATTCTCTTAGATCTATCTCTATAGATCTGAATCCCTAGAATGTAGGATGCCTCACCCAAATCCTTCATCGAAAATCTACCTGATAACCATATCTTCGTTGACTGCAACATCCCTACATCATTCCCAATGAGTAGGATGTCATCAACATAAAGTACTAAGAATGTCACCGCATCCTTAACTACTTTCTTGTACACGCAAGGTTCCTCCGGGTTCTTGATGAAACCAAAATCTTTTATTGTTTCATCAAATTTCTGGTTCCAACTTCTTGATGCTTGTTTTAGACCATAAATTGATCTCTGAAGTTTGCATACCTTATGCTCGCTTCCCATGGATGTGTACCCCTCTGGCTGCTTCATATAGATTTCTTCCTTAATGTCTCCATTAAGAAAAGCAGTCTTCACATCCATTTGCCATATCTCATAGTCATACCATGCAGCTATGGCAATAAGGATTCTTATGGACTTGAACATAGCAACTGGTGAAAAGGTTTCATCATAGTCAACTCCTTGCCTTTGAGTATAACCTTTCGCCACCAATCGCGCCTTGTAGGTCAATACCTTACCATCAGGCCCAAGCTTTCTTTTGTAGATCCATTTACACCCTATTGGAACAATTCCATCGGGAGGATCTACCAAAGACCAAACTTGGTTTGTATGCATCGAATCCAATTCTGACTGCATAGCTTCAAGCCATAAATTCGAATCCGCATCAGAAATTGCTTCCTTGAAGTTTCTTGGATCACATCCAATGTCGGGTTCATCTTGATCCCCTTCAAGAAGAAGACCATATCGAATAGGAGGTCTAGAAGTCCTCTCGGATCTTCTAGGTTCAGGCGTGTCCAGCAATGGTTCCTGAGGTGTAGGATCGTTATTTTGTATTTCGGGTTCTTCTCGAACTTCTTCGAGTTCCATCATCTCGCCTTTCTTATCCAATAAGAATTCCTTCTCCAAGAAGGTGGCATTCCTAGAAACAAACACCTTTGTTTCAGCAGGATAATAGAAATAATATCCGATTGAATTCTTCGGATACCCTACAAAATAACATAAGCTGGATCGACTATCCAACTTATCTCCCACTGTCCGCTTCACGTAAGCAGGACATCCCCAAATCCTCAAGTACGAATACTTAGGAGCTTTGCCATTCCATAACTCGTATGGTGTTTTGTCCACTGCTTTACTGTGGACGTTGTTCAACAACAATACCGCCGTTTCAAGCGCATAGCCCCAAAACGAAGGTGGAAGCTCAGTGAAGCTCATCATAGATCGAACCATGTCCAACAAAGTTCGATTACGACGCTCCGATACACCATTAAGCTGTGGTGTCATAGGAGGAGTCCACTGAGAGAGAATCCCATTCTCTTTCAGATAGTCCAAAAACTCGGTACTCAAGTATTCTCCACCTCGATCCGATCGAAGTGCTTTAATACTTTTACCTAGCTTGTTTTCTACTTCAGCCCTGAATTCTTTGAACTTTTCAAATGCTTCAGACTTATATTTCATTAAATATAAATACCCATACCTTGAATAATCATCAGTAAAGGTAATGAAGTAGGTGTGGCCATGTTGAGTCCCTACTCTAAATGGACCACAAACATCTGTATGGATCAAATCCAACAGATTCTGACTACGCTCAGGTTTCCCCTTAAAAGGAGATTTAGTCATTTTTCCTTTTAGGCAGGATTCACAAGTAGGTAGAGAGTTAATATCAGACATATCAAACATGCCCTCTCCCACTAGCTTGTTCATCCTCCTTGAGGAAATATGACCTAGTCTAGCGTGCCAAAGGTTTGCCGGGTTTTGACTATCGATTTTCCTTTTGTTTGTTGTCGCCGGTTTGTCAATACAATTCACTGGAACGTCTTTTAGTTTCAAATTGTATAGATCGTTTTCAAGTTGTCCATTTCCAATTAAACATTCATTCTTGTAAATATTGCAAATCCCATTCACAAAATTACAAGAATAACCATCTCTATCAAGCATAGAAATAGAAATAATGTTTTTAATTAAATCTGGCACAAATAAAACATCTCTCAACAATAATTTAAAACCATTCTGCAAAATCAAACAAACATCTCCAATGGCCGTAGCTTCAACTCTGGAACCATTCCCGAGCCTCAGCTGGGTCTCACCCATTCTAAGCCTGCGACTTCTTGTCATCACCTGCAAATCATTGCAAATGTGAGATCCACATCCGGTATCCAATACCCAAGAAGTTGTATTAAGTGACATGTTTATTTCGATATAGAACATACCCTTTGCAGTTCCCAACTGCTCAAGATACTCCTTGCAGTTGCGCTTCCAATGACCCGGCTTCTTGCAGTAATGGCAAACATCCTTGGATTTTCCATTGTTTGAAGCCTTTGTCTTTTGCTTCTTCTCGGGTTCCACTTTCTTGGGTGGGGCAGAACGTTTCTTGCCCTTCATACTTGGCCCCTTCTTAGCAGAAGATGAGGAGCCCACCAAGAAAGCTGGCTTATCCTTCTTAAGTGTGGATTCATATGTAACGAGCATATTGACCATCTCTTCAAGGGTGGCCTCTATCTTGTTCATATTAAAATTTATCACGAATCCATCAAATGAAGAAGGAAGAGATAGAAGCAGCAAGTCCACATTGAGTTCATGCTCCAACACCAAATCAAGGGTCGCTAACTTCTGTATGAGCCAAATCACTCGTACCCCATGATCACGGACCGAAGTCCCTTCACGCATGCGGCACGTCATCAACTCCTTAACAGTAGAGAACCTTTCAGCCCTCGACTGAGCCCCAAAAAGTTCCTTGAGTTGCGTATGAATGTCAGCAGCATTCACCGTGTCCTCAAATCGCCTCTGGAGTTCATCAGACATCGAGGCTTGCATATAGCATTTGGTCTTGATGTCATGGTCACACCATGCATCAAGTTTGGCCAATTCCTCCGGACTTATGTCAGCTGGTGCTTCCTTCGGAGGTGCTTTCTCTAACACGTAGAGCATTTTCTCCGAAGTTAAGACAATCTTCAACTTCCGGAACCATTCCGTATAGTTGGCGCCAGTCAGCTTGTTTTGTTCGAGGATCGAGAATAAAGGATTTCGCGAATTCATTGTATGAAATACTGAAAAGGAAAACAGACATATATCAATGATTGTTTAACAATTTACTAAGACATAAAATAGGCGAATTTAATTTTATGAATCTCACTCCCACTATTTTAACGATTTCACCACCCTCTAGTGAAAACGGGAAACTTTTTCCTTAGTGAGAACATGGAGTCCAATTGACAAACTTATGGTCCCGAATAATATCAGCCAACCATAATTCTCAAAAGGTAGAGCCCAATTGCTTCCAAAGCAACCCCCATGTATTTACCTCATGTCCAATAAGGGCCCAATAATATGACGCCGTTTAAAGTGACATGTCAAGATGACCCATCAATATTAAGTTGTGATGGACGGTCGCCATGTAGATCCCCCAATAATATGAGCCGATCCCATGGGAGTTCCACCCAACTTACAACATTTGTCGATCCAATGTACAGCTTTCCGACGGACGGGCCCCCCCAATAATATGAGCCGGACCGTATCCGCGGGTAGCATCACATACATTGACCGTTGATGGAAGGTAGGAACATTTAAACAATATTTAAATTTCCTTTATTTATCTTGATATAAATTTTAAATCATATTTAAAATGAGGGATTTTATTTATAAAAATATTTGTCTCATCATATTTAATTTATTGCATGCATTGCCGGATTCACGCAATTTATGTCTAAACATGCATACAATCATAATATCACATATTATATAGGATGATCGATTCCATTTCTAATTGACCCGTGGTTGCCAATCACGGGTCTTAGTCCAATCCTAGGTAATATGCAGTATGCAAATGCAATCCTATTACATATGCTTCCAATTTACATTTCTTCAGTCTTCATTGTCTGCTGGGCCCACCATCTTCAAATCTTGATCTCCCACTAAATCTAATGTATTTACAATAAATAACAATGACAAGTAGGGGATACATTTTTAGGGGGTGGGAACGGGCTATAAACCAAGCCCACTTTTATTACATATGACATTCATATCGGGCCATAAACCAGGCCCATTAATAAAACCAACAATAATAAAGACAAAATGTAAATTCCTAACATACACCTACAAAATTGGTCATGGCAATCGATCATCCTTATCCAATAACATTTAATTCAAAATTAATTTATTGGATAACATGCTGTGGCAATTCAAATTTAAACAAGATAAAATCATATTTTATATATAAAATCTCATTTCACATATAAAATCATATTTTATCTCTATATCAAATAAAATCATATTTTATCTATAAAATCCAATTTTACAAATAAAATCATATTTTACTTAATATATCATAAGATCATATCTTATCATCAATTGTACCAAAATAATTGATTTCAAAATTCAATTTACGGATAAAATATTAAAATTTTCCAAAAATTCAAATTTATCCAAAATCAATTTTAAAATTTACGGACTCGAACAATTCGATCCGAAATCTCGTGAACCAATCAAAAACAATTTTTGACCGGACCAAAAATAAAATTTTAAATATTAAAATTAATTTTTAAATAAAAATATAATTTTTCCCGCGGGCCGCCCGGGACACTCCCGGGCCGGCCCGCACCCGGGGCACGGGCCGGGGGCAGCCCGGCTGCCCCCTTAGGGCAGCGCCTGGCGCCGCCCCTGGGCGGCGCCGTGCGCTGCCCTGGGCGGCGCTGAGCGCCGCCCTGCGCAGCGCCCTGGGCGGCGCCGGTCGCCGCCTTGGGCGGCGCCGTGCGCCCCCTTTGGGCGGCGCCGTGCGCCGCCCGGGGCAGCAACAATTGCTGCCCCACCGGGCAGCGATCCAATCGCTGCCCGGGTTTTGCCCCGAAAAATTTTTTTTTTTTTTATTTAAAAATATTTATTTTGTTTCAAAAAACCGAGACTCAAAAATTTTGTACAATTGATTAATTTAATCGTTTGATCTGAGCAACCTGGCTCTGATACCACTGTTGGAAAACGCGGCTCTCTGATCAATCACGATTGATACCCGGTGCAGCGGAAGTTTAAAATTTTTATCATGGAACAATTCCATGGTGTGGGTATCAACCATTCAACGATTAAATTATTGTGTGTGTAAAATTTAAATAACAATTAAATAAATTTTACCTCAAATCTCGCAACGAGATTAATGGACACCAACAGAACAATTCTGCTCTTGTTGTCTCTCCCTGGAACCGATGAACTCCTTCAATCAGGTCCACGAACAGAGGTTTAATCCCTCTGATAGATTGCACTAGAAAATCTATCAGAAGTTTTCTGCGAAGAGATTACACGAATCTGATTCGTTATTCCTGACTGCGATTCAAAATCACAGACCGGAATTTTCTCTGTGACAGAGCAAGGGGGCGGCCGAAATATTCTTTAGAGAGACTAGGGTTTTCGATTTTTGCTCTCAAAAATTATGACCTGTTGTGTCTAATTTCTGTACTGAAATAACTTATTTATAATGCAGGCCACTAACACCTTAGGGCCCATTAGTCATAAGCTGGGGCCCGACAAGCAAAGCCCACTCGTTCAGAAATTAATATAAAATTCATCGTGACTCCGATTGATGAAACGATTTCACCAATGTGCACAGAAACCATTTCTGCACGTTTTAAAGTCAAAATAAATTTTCCTGAATCCGAATTCAGTGGTTTCCAAAAATGTCCATCCCTATGTCATTTTAGGAAATCCTACTCCCTTACTCTTATTTAAGAAGTCCAACTCCTTAGTTCATTAAATTTAACTCTTTAAATTTAACTATCTCAACGGGGATTAAAACTCCATTACACTGTGTGACCCTCAATGGTTCAGGGATACAGCTAGCCGTGGGCTCACAACTCCTTGTGACTCGGAACAACACTTTCCGACTTGCCCAACGAATCATGGTAAAGCGCCTAGCAACATCGCCCCATGATTCCCTAGGTATCACTGATAGTGCCTACAAGAACCAGTAGATTTTGGTTAGCGTACAGTACGGTCCCTTCATCCATATATCCCGATCGAATCAACAACCATTGGTATATCGAGAGTCGCTCAAGATTCGATAACTATGCAATACATCTTGAAGATCAAATTAGTGACATCGCATGTGCTACTAAGAAACCATTTCTTAAATCACATCAAGTACTCTGGCCAGAGATTTGTCACACTAATATCTCCTCAGATCGCATAGGATATCCATACTCGCAAGTATGTGGTGAATCCTTGACAACAATGCATTGACTCCTATATGTGTCGTAACTGTACCCAATCTCGACACCTGATGACCCCCATAGAGTCGGTAAACGAGTCAAAGCACAGCACTAGCATATAGAGTCTCCATGATGTTTCAAGTCGTAAGGACTAATGGTGTACAACCAAAACCGCGGACTTTATCCACTCGATAAGTGATAACCACTTGGAAAGTCCGGATAGGGTAGTTCGATTATTCATCCTATGAATATCCATTTGCATGCTTCGAACATCTCCATGTTCCCTACCAATGAAACGTGGTACTCCGCATCGCAAATGCTAGTCTCAAACTCGAGCGATCCTTATCCTTATTATCGGACGGCTCAATCGACTAGGAACGGTTTTTAGAATATACAGTGACTATAAGATGTATTTCATGATAGACATCTCCATGTTCTACCACATCTTACATACACTATAGTATATTCAAGGTCTTTATCAAAACAACAATAGTATATCATAATATAACAATATGAAGTAATATAAAGTCATTGCCATAAAAGTGTAAATAATATTAAACAAAAGATTGTTTATACAAAGAGTCATCAAAGCCCATAGCCACACAGTTGGCTCACTGGGCACCCACTCTTACATCTCGGTCGGCATCACCCCAACGCCCACCAATACTGCCATGAGAACTCTGGTCATCACGATTTGCCATCTACAAAAATACCTCATGATGATACTAAATCCCAAGAATACTTTTGCATGCTCTGATACCATAAATGTAGTGACCCTTACCCAGACCACCTACTAACAGAACTTAGGCATGCAATTAACTTAATTAAACGGATATCAGAATAAAACTGCAGAAATCATAATCATTATACAATCCCATGTAAAGGAATCTGTAATTTATCCAAATAATATACAACCAAATCGAATAGCTGTATCAACCTCAAAACAACAGAAATAAAACCTAAACGAAGCTCCAACTGGCCAACCACTAACTAGCCCCTCCTGGATCCACCCTCCTCGTCCATCGCAAACCTGTCTCATGGAATAGGGTGTCCAGAAACACAGAGTACGAGACGTGAGCATAAAACGCTCAGTACGAGAGTATGAGTATACATGCATGCAAAGTGAACTCCCTATAAACTCGAGGTCAAGGATCAGATAACAGAGACAGACCGGGCCCTGGTATGTAGCACGCTGTGCCGTCGCTTCAGGAGGTGGCTCCCATACCATAATACCAGTGGATATGCCGGACCCAAATCGATGGAAGTCCAACCACTAACAGATAGGGAAAAACCCTACTAACAGACATCTCGAAGGAGATAGCTCAGTATGCAAATGAATGCAGCATAAATCAATGACATATAAACCATGCAGTCACATAATACATGCATACTCAGTCAGGATATCTCGAACAGTACTTTCGTACCTCAAAACAGTGCAAGCTCTACCAACTTTAGGTCCACGCCTATAGTCTGCTCTACACTGCCAAATGATACTACTATCATTAAAGTGCTCTAAAAGCCTTAACTAAGCTATTGCATACTCTTAAATAATTATAGGAAGCAAAAGCTATACCTTCGTCCGTCGTTAGCCCTTTGATGTCGATGCCTCCAGAACTTGGGCACAACTCTGCTACGACTTCCGAATGCCTCGACGACTCCCGGGTCAAGCCTAGGAAGGCTAGAACAACTCGAAAAAACTAGAAAGGAGAGGGAAATACTCGGAATTGGCAATTGGAAATGAAGCCTCGGCCCTCTATTTATAGACAACGATCGGAACTTCCGATCCTCGATCGGAACGTCCGAACCTCGATCAGAACGTCCGATCCTGCCATCGGAGCTTCCGAAGATCCTGATCTGCCACGTGTCAAAATATCACTTGTTGACTCCGGATAGGGGTGATCGGAGCTTCCGATCCAACCACACGTCATGGATGACGTAATATCATCGGTGCCTCCGATTGCTCATCGGAGCTTCCGATCATGTTCGGAGCTTCCGATCGTGCCTTTGGAGCTTCCGATCCGTCTGATACCCAATTTATTTAATTAGCATTAATCCTTTAATTACTCAATTAGGGTACGGGCTACTACAGACACAAGTATAATTCTAGACTCTTAGTAGCTTTTAGGAGTAGATATTAGTCTAGTCAAGGTTTTTTAGATAAGTTATAGTGACATGATATTCACTTGACTTGTAGGCTTGAACTGCAGACAGTTGTTCTGCTAGACCAGTCAATTGAGGTACGTAAGTACAGACTGAGATAGTCAGCTGAGTATGCATATTTTAGTGTTGCACTATTATGTGTTGCATTATTGTATGACATATGATGCATGTTATTACTTTCCATGATATTGTATGCGGAATTGACATACCATGTTGAGTCTGTTATACTTTCGAGATAGCCAGTTGTTTTAGGGTCGTTCAGCCCTAGTATTTTCATTGTACGATCGTGTATCGTGATACATCAATTGGATTCACGGGGAAACGTGTGCAGTACCCAAGACAGTGATATTCCAAGATCAGGTTCGGTATGTGTGGCACCAGCTGGATCCTGCAGGGGCAGCGTGCGCATACTGGAGGCGCTTACGTTCTATGCACGATATTACAGTTTTTGATCCCAGTGTACCAGAACATTCATATTCCATGTTGCATGCATCATATATACCTGTATACTCATACTTTTGTACTGCGCATTAGCACTCACGTCTGTGTTGTTATCATGGACACCCCATTCGACAGTTGCAGGTTGCTCAGATGTTCGGCTTGTGCGTATTTGGTGACCAGGGCCGGTAGTTTAGATTAAGCTTTTATTCGGTATTCTTATTGATTCTATTAGGTTTTATATTGATTTTATTTGGTTTTTCAGTTAATTGTTCCGATTATATTCTGTCGGATTAGTAGTTGGTTTAATATTCTATAGTTTTCACTATTTATGATTTATTTTAAGTTAATTGCATGCTTAAGTTCTGATTATTAGGTGACCCGGGTTGGGTCACAATACAAGACAAGTTTCTTATTCCTTTCAATCTCTTTTTTTTTCATTTCGGGAAAAAAACATATACAAAAAAGTGCAAATAACTCCCCCTAAGTTCAAAAATAAATTCGGGAAAAAAACATATACAAAAAAGTGCAAATAACTCCCCCTAAGTTCAAAAATAAATTCCCTACCTGATTTTGATCATGTCAGCACTGAGTGTCGTTGATCGTGTTGGCAACACGTGATCACAACATCTAATAGGTTAGATCATTCAACAACCCTATTAGATCAGACCATTTTAAGATCGCTTAAAAACAATAGTAATTAAAGGGATTAGAGCAAACATGGATCAAAACAGATATATTAAGACTTAACAAGCTTAATAAAAACAAAAATCGTTAAAAACCAAAAATAATCTTAAACTGGTCACAATCAAAAGCTTCTTCATCTTAAGTCCCTTTAGTTCCAGAGGTTCCAACTTCAGAGGTTATTGCAGTTGGATTATCTCCTCATTTTTGTCCAAAATGGACATCCAATACTAATTGTATTTATTACTCAACTAATAAAACTTCATAGTATTCAATGTTTTCCTTTTATCGGAACATCTTCTTCTCAGCATGAGAAATCTGAGCTTGGATAGCATAGAAGTTGAGATGGATAGATGCATTAGGGAGATGATGTTGGCAGGAGCAGACTTCGTGTTGGCAACACTTGGCAAAACACCTGACCAAGGTAGGTCAATCTTGCGATTTCCATTTAGCAATTTAGGGAAAATCTTTAACATCTCATCCCCCGAAATCAAGTCTTCATCAACATCCTCATTAAAACCTTGAGACTCGAGAGTCCCAAAAATTAGAGAAGGAAAGGGGATATTGGTTGACTTGAAACCATCCTTAGCAATTTGAAGACTAATTTGCCAAATTCAAATGTGGCTTGAGTTCCAATGGCAAACAGCATGAATGCATGTCGCATTGTGATCACAATGGCATTTGTTAAAGGTGTCCAATTGCGGATACTCTCTTATGGAGCACAGAGAATAATGAAGTCAGATTCGCAATAGATAGGCGAGCTGGACATTTGGTGACGATCGGAGCTTCCGATATCACTTCAGAGTTTCCGAACGCACCCTGAGCTTCCGGACCCAAAACTATGGCTCCGATCTGTTCGGAGCTTCCGAACCCAGTTTGGACCATCCGATCTTCTCGAAGCTCAAAATCCATTCGGACTATTTTTTATTGTTCTGAATCCATTTTCAATCCCTTGAACTCATTTGAGGATCCCTTAATCATTTTTTAACCCATTAAACATAATCAAGCAATTGATTAATTTAATTTGGAGACGGGTTACTACATTCTCCCCCACTTAAGAGATTTCGTCCTCGAAATCTAAGAAACCCTGAGAACGTAACATAGACCAACTTATCACATTCACTGATAGTTCTAATTCGAAACATCTGGTCAAATAGCTTTCGACAATCTAGACCTCGCTAAAAACTACATGGTCTGCCTATCACTGAACGACATCCTGGTTCTAACCTCGCACTTCTTGTCAAAATTCAAGGTAACGCTGAATTCTACCTTCTGAAAACTGTCTTATCATCTGCAATCCCACTAGAATTGCGTAGTATTACTGACCACGGTTAACAATTCTCTTTGCTAATCGCAAGATCAGTCTTCCTCTAACATGAATCAATACGTCTCTTTAATAGCTCACACAAGATTTTAACCCGAACTCACTGTTCAATTAACTTATGCGATCCAAATCGCTCTGTGTGACACAATAGCCGCTAACTGGCTATTAACACGCTCCCTCTGATATTTAGCCCGAATATCACGAGGTTCCTGTAGTCTTCTGAATACCCACTGGATACCAACTTTAACTGAAACAGCAACGCTGACTGCGAATCTTAGCGATGACTCTTCTTGCTAAGACTGCAACTTATCATCAACTATATCCAGATACGCACAATCTCTTCCACTATCATTCGTTTGTATCAACGAGAAGACAGGATACATGTGCACTTTATCGCCAACTTGCCGGACACTGATATCGCATAGTGAGAACATCGCTGCATACCACTCATTCCTATCTGAAACCTCAGATTACATTTCTAGTGGTATGATTAAAACTTGCGGAATACTTGAACTGATTACGAACAGTCTTGATCCTAATACCTGAATCTTACTACTGGAGATATCATCCAATTGTTTCTAATGGTTATCTTGCCACGGATAATAAAATCCTGACAATTTCCTAGCATCATAGTACGTACCCTCAGTACTTATCCTACCCGATGTTGTATAACATTCCCAAAAGGAGACCAACTATGGAAACGAATGTCAAATTTTTTTCCGGCCAGCCCAAAATGCGACAACGTAGTTATCCACAATTCCCCATTGTACTGAATCTCTCATCACCTCGGAAGTACCCTACCATGGATAACAACAAATCCTCGCCAAATTGACTCTATGACTGGGATGAACCCAAAACTGGTCCACCTCGACTATATACGAAGTCCTCAATACATGCGACAATCCAGCTAACTTCCATATCAATCCTGATCGGTTTTAACATCTCAATGGCATAGCACATCAGAAACATATTGGGAGATCAGCGACAATAATCCCGCTATACCCTGAAAATCATAAGTCTCAGATGTTGTCTCATCCCACAACTAAAACAACTGATATTAACCTGTTAATGCCCATCAAAATCCAAAATCACTTGCCGACTCACGGCCCAATGACAAACTCTCGAGAATACCGCTGGAAATTCCTAAACAAAGTACTCGACTAACAGTCCCCAAAAACTATCGTCCACTAACAACCTGGAACAACTACTTAATCGCATTTCCGCAAATTGGGTCAACCATTGCTAATATCAAGCAATGCTCAGATCAAATCTGTCCCTTCCTAACAAGAAAATATTATCCTGAAACGCTACTAAATCCCAACGTCTTTATTTATCACCTGATAAATATTCAGAAGTACCTTTTTGACTGATCCCAAAATCTCCTTATTCTCCGAGGTATGACAAGGACTAAGCCATGAACCCAAGAGTCAAACTTTAACCACTCTTCGTGATCGGCAGTAACCCAAAAGTTCCGACTCCTTCATTCCAGTGGATCCCCAAATGACTAGAGAATCCTAAATCGCTTTACTACTTCGAGGCATTACCAAGGACCAAACTCCTAAGAATACCAGCTTATAGTACCGTACCAAGTACCTCCTGATTCATTGTATCCCAAGTCAATATAGATTAGGCCTAACAATCTTGTCTACTAACATTGATCCACTGCGGCTCTCACTTAGCCCAAAAAGATCAATAAAGTTTAGACAACCATTAACTCATTCTTAATTACTAGAATCTTACGCTTTCGATCAACCATCCTTGATCTTAGTGTTTCAGTCATTAATAAAAATTCCCAAAATACTTAGAATCACATGATTTCCTAATTGAGTTCATCATTCGACCTCTGAAGGAGTCAAACAATATTCATGAGTAATAACTGGCACTGATCCTGTACCAGCTTAGTTCTATTACTAAAAAATGTTCTCGTAAATTATGGAATGAATACCAAATTACGGACTCCCCGTAGATAAATTACCAATACTAGGAATCATCTGCTACCTTGGAAAATCATTGTCCCTATGAAACCTTAGACAAGATTTCTAACATAGTCAGATGATAATATTTATGAGAACCGGTACTAGTCAATCTACCTACTAGATTCACCAATCTGGTGATATTCCACCAATCCTTCTGCTCAAAACAATCACTTGTCTAGAAATATCCTTCCTAAGACTATTCTGACTCCAAAAGTATCATAGGATCTAACACCACCAAATATTTATATTTCCTTTCTCTGAACAAGTTAGATGATACTCTCAAGTATCTATTTTCACAATCCTTGTGTCAGCCTGAATATATTTACCAGAACTATCCTAGTCTAACCCATAATAGACACTCTTAGTTCTAAACTTATTCAGTAACAAGGAATAACTTCTGTCTATGACAATCCAGTCAAGATACCATCTTTTCCTTCAGTACAAACCTAGTACCAAATTTAATCCAACAACTCGGTTTTAACCAAAATTCCACTGTAAGTTATACCACTTTCTATGACTCCGTAATATATCGAGATCGAGGAAGCCTCCCCAACCGTCCCTACTGTAATATCCTTCCAAACATACTGGTATGGTCACGACTCCTCACTTCTCAATCTCAATTACTGGAGAAACCAGACGATATCCTAACTGATCAATGGAAATCGTCAATCCACTTACTAGATCTATTCGTTTAGAAATTCCTAATAACAGAACCACCTTACGTAGGATTCTCACTAGTCGAGGAATATCCATTCCAAAATCATCCCGACCACAGGAAATTCAAACTCTGTAATCAATCGAATTTCCTTGGCACTAACCCAATACCGAAACTAAATCTAATGAATTCAGCTATCACTGAATGTCATCCTGTTAGTTATACCCTTGGCTTCAACTGCGTAAAATATCAAGACTGAGGTAGCCTTCCCTAAAAGTCTATCTGGTAAAAAACCCTCCGGAAAACACTAACATAGGGTCGCGCTTCCTCACCCATCTCGAACAACCAACACAGTCCACAGCCCCTGGTATAAACTATCACCCTGCCCCTGATGAAAATCCATCATCACTCGGCAATGACCTAACAAGGTAAATCCTATCAGCTGTTCTAGAAAATCATCCAGATAAACCAAACAATAATTTAGTATGAATCATGCCCCTGACATCAATTCCAAAGTCACATACTTACCCAACCATTCTAGAAAAATTCCTAGAACTAATCACGTGGCAAGTACTTACAATCTGATTACTCAAAAGCCTATGAGTCACAATAGTTGAACACTAATCAATTGAAAAAAATTACTGGAATTATCTGTATAACCCAATACTGAAAAATCATTAAACCATTGCACCGGGTTTAATAAAACTCTTATTAAAAATTCCTAGAACTAATCACGCATAGCTACATAATGGGCTATGTTCCCGCCAGCGCTATCCTACATGAATCTCTCATCTGCATGCTTGGACATCATCATGTTCCCTACTAATGAAACATGGTACTCATATCGCAATTACTAGTCTCAAGCTCAAGCTGCTTTTATCCTTCTTGATGGCCGATGAATCGACTAGGAACGGTTTAGAATATACAGTATTCCAAATATGAGTTTCATGATTGTCATCACATGACCATCTCATATTCTTTTTACTCTTTGTATATTCAAGGACTTTATCTATGCAACTAGCATGGGTATACAGATAAAGATGTGCCATATTAATTATTTCAAAATATTATTAAAATAAAAATTTTCATACAAAGAGTTATTTTAAGAACCCTCGGCCAACACTTGGCTCGAAGGGCACCTACTCTAACAGTGGAGGTGGAGGAGCTCTCAGATGGTTGTTGCCTACCTGCTACAAATTCTTCCATCATCTCTTTATTAAGCTCATCATCAGATTTATGATCAGAAACAACATCTTTCCCTTGTTCCAGGCTTTCTAGAACTTGGGCGAGGGAGCTTCATCATCATCAGAAAATGCAATCTCCTCAGTGGAAGTTTTCTCAGTAGTAGCAAGAGGAGAAGGCTCATCATCACTGGAGGCACTGCTTTCATTAGCAGCACCATAAGAAAAAGCATAAGCAATAGCAGTATCTGAGGTTTTTATTCGGGCCACAACCTCATAGTTATCATAATCTGAGTCATTGCCAGAGGTGTTCTCAGGATCTGACAAAGATGGACGATCACCCCTGTGATATCGCCTTGATTGGGTAAAGTCTGGGTTTTACCATGCTTGCCTTTTAGAACGACGCGGAATCACTTGAGCGGAATGCACCTGGTTCAGTATAGAGAAATCGAGAAGGTTCTCCACATCAATTTCGTTCCAAGCTCTCCAGGGGCAACTGCTTCAAGTGGAATGGGTTGTTCAGGCACGTGAAAAATCGACAGAGAGGATCATGGAACTGGGATCACCGGTGTTGTAACATCGGGTGCAACATCGGTGTCCTTGAATCCCATTTCATTGCGGATATCCTTGGGATCAAAACCTTCCATGATAATTGATTACGAGGGTAATAAAAGACTAGGTTTTGTGCAGAAATTTGGAGTCCTGGAATTTTGAAGGACAAATATTGATGGAGCAAAGTAAAGAGAGAGAAGAGATTATATATACACAAGGTGAATGCAATAAACGATAACTCTCTCCCGCAACAAACCCCTCATATTCTAACATACTCAATACACTCACTTACCAACGGTAACAATAAAAAACGGGAAAAAATTTGAAATTTTTGTAAATAAATTCTACCTTAATTAATGCAATAATCCGAGATTAAAATCAGCCCATTATTTTCATAAATAACTCTACATCGGCTCAACTCCATTAAATCATTGTCAATCGAAAAATTTAATTTTTAGTAAATATGATTTTTACCAAGTTTTGTTCGTTTAGAACGTCAAACCCTAAACAAAAAATATTCACACTTATAAATTCATATGCATGTCCTATTTTATGTCTAAAACATAATGCAACACATAAATGAAATGCAGTCACATGCACATGATATGTCTATAAGTGTAGTGTTGTCTTCCGTGTTGGCAACACCTCCAGCAACGCACTAGTTTTCAAAAATTATTTGTAATTTTCACACTTAATTAGCCTTAAACAATTGCAAGTGCTCCAGAAGTGATGGCCTGCATACTAAAAGAACAATATTCATTGGACTCAATTAGGTAGTTTTTTTTCCCTTTTATTTCGATTTTTTATCAAGATTTTCGTTCATGGCATTGGTCATCAAGCTTTCCAAAAAAAAAAAAAGGACACTGAACTTGCGAAACCACTTTTCATATGGGACAAGAACATGAAATACACGGACATCCCTCAACTAATTGGTGGCTTAGTCAGAGTTCATAAAAAGGCCAAGTGTGTATATTATGCACAGAAAACTTGTTGTCAACTGGTTGATTGCAATAGAGAGAAAAACATTACACATAACAAACTGAATGGATAGATGCAATATTCCTAATGTCCTAAAAATGTGCATGCGTGTGACGTGTTGTCCCTCGTGTTGTAACATCGGAGACAACATCAGTGAATCTTCATAATGTACACATACTGAGAGACTTCCTAAGGTTGAAAATCTCTCGATGTCTAAAGCTTTAGTGAATATATCTGTCAGTTGGTTATTAGTCCCAAAAAAATCCATTCGAATCATATATTTTTCTACCAAATCTCGAATAAAGTGATGTTGAATGTCAATGTGCTTTGTGCGAGAGTGTTGAATTGGGTTCTTTGAAATGTCAATCTCGCTCGAATTATCACAATAAACATTTGGAGGCTCACTTTTAAATCGATAATCTTCTACCATTTGGTTCAACCAAAGAAGTTGTGGAAAACAACTTTCGGCTGCCACATATTCAGATTCAGCAGTCAAAAGTAACACACAATTTTGTTTACGACTATTCCATGACACCAAATTATTTTCAAGATAAAAACACCCTCATGCAATGCTTTTTCTGTCACTCAAATCCCCAACACAATCAGCATTACTAAAATAAACAAGATTGGTATTTGTCTCTCTAGTGTACTATAACCCCAAATCCAAGGTACCGAAAATGTATGTTAGATACGTTTAACAACTTTCAAATGTTTGATCTTAGGATCAGATTGGTACCTAGCACATAAACACACACTAACATGATATCATGACAACTTACAGTTAAGTACAAAAGACTTTTAATCATGCTACGATATATACATGGTGTTGTCAACACTAGCCGCAAAATCATCTTTACCCAACTTTTCACTAGAGCCCATCGGGGTTTTCATCTGCTTAGTATTGTCATTACAAAACCTTTTCACCAAATTTTTAGCATACTTACATTAACATAGATAAATACCATCATGTATTTGCTTAATTTGTAATCCGAGAAAATAACTCAATTCTTCTATCATGCTCATTTCAAAGGTGAAAGACATGCATTCAACAAAATCATCAAC
Source organism: Henckelia pumila (assembly GCF_033568475.1). NCBI lineage: Eukaryota > Viridiplantae > Streptophyta > Magnoliopsida > Lamiales > Gesneriaceae > Henckelia > Henckelia pumila. The sequence goes on along the minus strand of NC_133120.1, from coordinate 60,616,889 downwards.
ATATTTTTGAGAGGAAGAACCAAAAGTAATGTCATCCACATAAACTTGGCAAATAAGTATTTCACCTTTGGACTTTCGAATGAAAAGAATTTATCAACTTCACCTCGTTTGAAATTAATTTCAAGAAGGTATTCAGTCAACCTACCATACCATGCTCGTGGAGCTTGCTTCAAACCATAGAATGTCTTCTTAAATTTGTAGACATGATCCAAGAGCTGTGGATCTTTAAATCTCTTGGGTTGTTTCACAGACTTCTTCACTTAAAATATCATTAAAAAAAACACTTTTTCCATTTATCTATTCGAGAACAGTCTTATCGTTTAGTTACCACCGGCCATGTCTCTAAAAAAGACAATATTATCTTTAAGATTTGATGTCCTTATTATACAGCTCCCGCAGCAAACTAGATCAAATATTCAATGTCAACAGATTGACACACTAGAGCTTCTTAGGAGGTCACGTGTACCAATACTATTTTTACTAATGCACGCTTAATCCAACATACATTTAATTTATTAATTATTATTATTATTATTCATCTTGAGAATTTAAAGATAGGAAAAATATTAATTTCGGCGTCATGTTTTATGCAGTGGGGCGAGGGACATCGTTAACTAAGATATGGGCCATTGTGCCCACTCGGGACTCGAGAATTGGTGTGCATAGGCCACACTGATAAATCCAAGAAGTTTTTAGTGTTAAGAATAAACAAGAGCATTTCGATATATTTGTTAATTTCAGTACACAACTTTAATTTAAATGAAAATGCCAGAACGATGATGCTACACAATAGCAAAACATATAATAATTGAAGCAAACATTTAAATTCCATTGGTTTAGAGTGAAATGAAGGAAGCCATACGCCCAATCAAATCCTTGGCTTTGTCAGACTGAAGATCAAAAACTTGAAAGCAATGGTCCGCACCTTCAATCTCCACCACCTCCACTACTTCACCTTTCCATCCACTCTTCTTCACCTTCTCCGCATAAGCAATCGCTCTCGCTGTCAACACATCTTTCTCAGCCACACACACCATAATTCTCGAGCATCCCAGTGAGGATAAACTCGGACCTCCATCGCCAATCGGATTAATCAACGGATTGTCTATACCATTATCAGCATCAGGCCACACAAACACCCAAATTCTGTAAATTAAACTTTCTTCTATGTTTTCTTTAGGCTCGTTTCCCACCGGAGTTGATCCCCAGAAAAATGGATGCGACAGAAGTGCACCCAAGATTTTCGACTTCTCCGGTAAATCCTCTGTCCCCGCACGCATAGCTACGTAATGGGCTATGTTCCCGCCAGCGCTATCCCCGCCGACAAAGAGTTTGGTGAAATCTCCGTGATTGACGATCCATTCTTCCTTGTCGAAAGGGGTGGTTTCCTCGGTGTTATGGGCACATACCCATTTGAGGCCGTTCCAAGAATCCTCGTACGCAGCGGGGAGTGGGTGTTCCGGCGCTAGTCTGTATTCGACTGTGATGACGAGGGCCTTGGCTTCGGCGGCTAGCAGATTCAGGTACGGGTGGTCCAAGGAGGAGAAAGCGGATCCGACGCAGAATCCACCGCCGTGGAAGTAAACTAAGATGGGAAGCTTCTGAACAGAGCTTTCTGGGGTGAGTTTTGGAAGGTAAATCCGAGCAGAGACGTCAGGCGGAAAGGAGAAGATGTCTTTGGAGGATACGCCGGTGTTGGGATCCTCCGGTGAAGGGGGGATGTAGGGAGAAACAAACATGCGCTCGACGGTGCCGTCGGTGTAGTGTTTTAGGATTGGGGAGAGATCGGTGAGGATTTCTTTGGTGGGAGAGGCCATCGGACGGACACTATAGTGATGACGTGAAATCTTTTTCTTAATAATAAGCGTTTTGAATGTGTGTGTGTTGTTGGGCCAATAAGACGAGCATATAATTGTGTGTGCCAAATTGATGGACGTGGGAATACAAGATAATGTGAACTCTTCTCGTTGATTAATTTTTTTTTTTTTTTTTAAAAAAAGTTTTTTCAAAGTGTGTGTCAATAAGATAAGCATGATCTATTAGTGTGTGCTATTTTCAAAAATAAATAAATAAATAAATAAGAGTAATATTTCTGTAATACAGATATATTTATAATAATAAGTAATATTTTTGATATAAAATATAATACTTTTTAATAGATAACTCATATTAGCAGGATACTATCGCAGATTTATCAGAGATTTTTCCAGTATTGCCAAGCCTGTTACTCAGTTGATTCAGAAAAATACGCCGTATGTCTGGATAGAAGCTTGTGAAGCAAGTTTCTTGGAGCTAAATAAGAGATTGACAAGTGCACTTGTCTTGACGATTCCTTCAGGTACGAGTGATTTTGTTGTATATTGTGATATTTCTCACAGGGGACTAGGATGTGTGTTGATGCAGAGAGGCCATGTCATTGCTTATGCCTCGAGACAGTTAAAGCTACACGAAACTCGATATCTTATCCATGATTTGGAGCTTGTTCCTATCATCTTTGCATTGAAGATATGACGAAATTATCCTTACGGTGAGAAGTTTGACATTTATTCATATCACAAAAGTTTGAAATATTTATTTTCGCAGTCAGAATTGAACAATAGGCAACAAAGATGACTAGATTTACTGAAAGATTTTGATTGCGAGGTCAAATACTGTGGGACCTCGGGTTGCTAATCTCATTCTTAGGGCAATTAGTAATTAAACATCATTAATTACACAAGGAAGGATTAAGAACAAACAATTTTTTTTTAACATAGGGTGCGCTCGGTCGGTTAAAAACTGCCGACCGAGCGCCCTTTCTTAACCCAACCTTCGGGTTGGAAAATCAGGGGCTGCGCTCGGTCTGCCAAAAAGAGCAGACCGAGCTCAGCTCTGAGCAGTCCCTTGCTCTGTTTTTCAGCATCAAAGTTTTATCATTCCAATCCATATCTAACAAGTCTAGATCATGTATAAATACAAAGAACAACATCTAAACATGCATATAAGTAGATGATACACCACACTTAAGGTTTGAATCCAACAAAAGCATGAAATTATACAATATGTTCATCAATTTCTCCAAACACATCATCTAGAGTGTTTTCTAACAAGCTTTCTAGACTTAATATACATCATTTCACCTACAACAACCCGAGTCCACATCTCTAGAATCTCTCATGAGCTACCCTCGTCGACTTTGGCCAGCTCCTGCCCTATCTGTTGCCATGCACACATACAAAACAAAGCAACAGCCGGATAAACTCCGGTGAGAAATCATTCCCAGTATAATCGACACATAAAGCGTTAAATAAATCATATCAACTCTAATCATAATCGACTCAACAGTAGAGTAAATAACGCATATATCGATTAAGAATTGATTCATAAAACTCCGTTGCCATCAAGATTCGTAAACGATCTTGACATGGATATCCATCTATCGTAGTCATTCTGGACTAGAAAATAAGATCGCCTCAGATCTTGGCATAGAATCAATTCAATATACTATCATATCGTAATCATATCGACTCAAACTCAAAGATCCACTACCTGAGATGTATCGACAACATCATACAAAATCAAAACGATAAACAAGTATGTGATTTTGGCGGGACATCTCAAGAAGCTTCATTCTCGAGTTTCAAATCCCTGACTTGCAATGTCGTCTTATAACTTCTCGTTTAGTCTTGGTTCTTGACGCTTCAAATCTGAAACATAATACAAGAACACATATATCAACTCTAAGCAATGTCATAAACCAATCTGCTCAATTTCCATCCTCAAAGAACAACTTCAATCCTCAACAACTCTTCTTCGGTTCGACAGCTACAATCTCGAGCTCGTCAATCTTATCAAGCTGAAACAAGGTGATCATAAGCTCAACATATCATTAAGAATTCATATCATATTCAGTTCAAACATCACGATATCAAAACGACTTAAAATCATAAACCGACGGCGTAGCGATTTAAAATCGATAACCGAAACGATACCGACTTCGAGCCAACAATCAAATACCACATATACCAGAAAAACATCATCATAATATTCATACCAGCAGCTATATACATCGAATACAAGCTGAAAATAATGATTAAGTACAAATAACATAAACTCTTCGATCCGGTTTCGATATCGGTATATACAAACGTTCAAGAACATGCACAAGGTATAAAAATATGATCTCTGCAATATTTCAATCTTCAAAACATGCCGAAATAAACAGAAACTTACACCAAATCGAAGTCCTTGTCGCAAGGATTCCAGAACTATTTTTGGAATCAAAATCGGACGATCGAATCAAAAGTTACGGGGTTTTGAAAATCAAAAATCAAAAGAAAGTGAAGGTCTCGGCTTCTGCTCTCAAAATTATGAAGGAAATATGGAGTATACACGTGCACATGTTGAGTAATCTTTTAATAATTCTGATAACTTCAATCAATATTGTAATTTAGTCCCTTAACTCTTCAATATTTGCAATTCAGACCTCGGCCCTCTTTTTAATTTAATTTCAATCCTAAATAATTTAAGAATATTAGAATTTAAATCGAAACTCTAAATATTCTCAAATTAAATATACTCGGATTAAAATTAAATAAACTCGGATTAAATTAAATAATCCCGGGCCTTACATTTCTCCCCCACTAAGGCATGAGTTCGTCCTCGAATTCATAAACAGTATAAGTATGCAGTCTGAATACTCATAAGAATAAGAATAACATGAATTTGAATAAGAACTCACATCAGTGGAATAGATAAGGAAATCTCTGTCTCATATCATCTTCAACTTCCCATGTTGCTTCTTCAACTCCGTGCCGACTCCATTGAATCTTCACCAATGGAATGGTCTTCGTTTGGAGTTGATTTTTCTTTCGATAAAGTATCTGAATCGGTTGTTCAAAATAGCTAAGAGTCTCATCCAACTCAGCTTCATCAGGTTGCAAGATATGAGATTCGTGAGGTTGATACTTTCAAAGCATCGAGACATGAAATACATCATGTATACCAGATAAAGATGTAGGAAGAGCGAGTCGATAAGCAAGATTGCCTATCTTCTCGAGTATCTCATACGGCCCAATAAATCGTGGAGATAACTTTCCTCGCTTGCCAAATCTGACTGTGCCCCTGACCGGTGAAATCTTCAAGAACACTCTATCTCCCTGTTCAAAAGTTAATGGCCGACGTCGAACATTCGCATATCTGGCTTGTCTATGCTGCGCTGTTTTCATTCTCTGCTGTATCAACTTTACCTTCTCAGTCATCTGTCTGATCATATCTGGTCCCAATTCAGGCATCTCTGACATATCATCCCAATACAATAGCGATCAACACTTCTTCCCATACAATGCTTCAAATGGAGCCATCTCTATACTCGTCTGATAGCTGTTGTTATAAGAAAACTCCACAATTGGTATGAAATCTTGCCATGTAGTACCAAAATCAAGTACTACAGCTCTAAGCATATCCTCAAGAGTTTGAATAGTTCGTTCAGATTGTCCGTCAGTTTGAGGATGATAAGAAGTACTCAAATATAAGCGTGTACCTAGAGCTTCCTGTAGGCTATGCCAAAAGTGCGAAGTAAATCTAGGATCACGATCAAATACATTTAACTTTCGCACACCGTGCAGTCTTATCACTTCTCGAATATAGAGATCTGCCATTTTATCATGACGATAAGTCATTCGGTAGGGAATAAAACACGCAGATTTCGTTAACTTGTCAATGATCACCCAAACAACATCACATCCTGGGGATGATCGTGGTAACTTCGTCACAAAATCCATGGAAATATGGTCTCATTTCCATTCAGAAATAGATAAACTCTGCAATAGACCTCCTGGCTTCTTTCTCTCAGCCTTCACCTGTTGGCAGTCCAAACATTTGGATACAAATTCAGTCACATCAGACTTCATTTGTTTCCACCAGTACTGATTCTTCAAGTCATTGTACATTTTTCTGCCTCCGGGGTGAGTACTGAATCGAATATAATGGGATTCTTTCAAAATACTCTGTTTCAAATCTGAAAGATCGAGAACAACAATTCGGTTATTCACGTACAAAATATCATCATCACTAACCTTACTCAGACTGATGTCCTGATCTAATCATTTCAATCGACCTCTGAACATTCAAATCAGATTTCTGTGCTTCTTTGATTCGAATCAACAGTTCTGGCTCAGCACTGATAGTACAAACTCTCATCGGCCTTCTATCTGTCTCAAATATATATCCAAAAATACAGCAATCTTCAATCATATTAGATACACCTATAGTAGACAAGGATAAAGCACATACCTTCCTACTTAGGGCATCTGCTGCTGCATTTGACTTTCTTGAATAATATTTGATTTCACAATAGAAATCTTTCAATAAATCGAGTCATCTTCTTTGTCTCATGTTCAATTCAGATTGTGAAAATAGATACTTCAAACTCTTGTGATCAGAAAAGATTTCGAATTTCTCACCATATAAATAATGTCGCCAGATCTTCAATGCAAAGACGATCGCTGCCAATTCAAGATCATGAATTGGATATCTGACTTCATGTGGTTTCAGTTGTCGAGAAGCATAAGCGACAACATGTCCTTTCTGCATCAAAACACATCCCAAACCTCGGTGAGAAGCATCACAATAAACAACAAAATCACCAGTACCTGAAGGGATTGTCAAGACTGGAGCTGTAGTCAATCTTCTCTTCAGCTCTAGAAAACTAGTTTCACATGCTTCAGACCACACAAACGATGCATTCTTCTGTGTAAGCTGTGTAATAGGCTTTGCAATAGACGAGAAGTTTTGGATAAATCGACGATAATATCCTGCCAAGCCCATGAAACTTCTGATTTTTGGCACAGATGTCGGTCTCTGCCAACTGATCACAGCTTCAACTTTACTCGGATCAACTGAAATACCTTCTCCTGAAATAATATGACCCAGAAATACCACCTGTTTCAACCAAAACTCGCATTTGGATAACTTAGCATACAGTTTCTCCTCTCTCAATGTCTTCAAAACTGTTCTTAAGTGGTCAGCATGATCACACAAGTTCTTAGAGTATATCAAAATATCTTCGATAAATATGATCACGAAATCATATAGATACTTTTGAAATACTCTATTCATCAATCCCATAAATACTGCTGGTGCATTCGTTAGACCAAAAGGCACGACTATAAATTCATAATGGCCATACCTGGTTCTAAATACAGTCTTAGGGATATCTTCATCTCTTACCCTCAGTTGATGATAGTCAGATCATAAATCAATCTTCGAATATACTTACGAACCCTGCAATTGATCAAATAAATCATCTATATGAGGTAAAGGATAGTGATTCTTTACTGTTGCCTTTTTTTAATTTCCGGTAGTCAATACATAACCTCATCGATCCGTCTTTCTTTCTAACAAATAAAACCGGAGCACCCCAAGGAGAAAAACTCGGTCTGATATAACCTTTGGCTAACAGATCTTCAAGCTGTTCTTTCAGTTCTTTCAATTCAATTGGTGCCATACGGTAAGGTGCTTTTGATATGGGTTGTGTACCTGACATCAATTCAATACTGAAGTCTACCTCTCGAAATGGATGCAATCCCGGAATCTCGTCAGCGAAAACATCAGCGAATTTACTAACCACTGGCAAATCAGCCAATTTTGGGCTAGTATTCAGTACATCAACTGCGTAAATCATAAATCCCTCTGCCTCTTTCTGCAATAGATTAGTCATAAAAAGAACAGATATCAAGGGAATTCTGGCTCGTGAACCCTTACCGTAAAATTTCCACTCGTTAGCCATCTCCGGTCTGAACCTCACAATCTTCTGAAAGCAATCAACTATAGCTCTGTACTTGGTTAGCATATCGATACCGATTATACAATCAAAATCAGATAAATCGAGTACAACACAATCAATCTCAATCTCATGACCCTCAAACTCCAATGTACAATTTCTGGCAGACTTCACTAATATAATACCTCTGCCTAAAGGTGATGAAATAGACACGACAGTAGCTAAGGGTTCAACAGGAAATTCATGTAATGCAACAAATTGCTCAGATATAAATGTATGTGATGCACCAGTATCGAATAAGACATAGGCAGGATAACTAGAAATGAAACAGTTACCTACAATCATCTCATCTGGTGCAACTTGTGCTTGCTCCTCAGTCAATGCAAACACTCGAGCATGTTGCCTCTGCTGCTGGATCCCAGCTTGACTTCCTCCAGCACGGCTTTGTGAGGATGGCTGAGGTTGGAATGAATGCACTGAGGATGCTTGCCTCTCTGGTTGTGTCACTGATCGAGATGATCCAGCACCCTGTGCACTTCCAGCACCTCGCTGTGGGCATACTCTTGCGAAATGACCCGGTTGTTGGCAAATGTGACAGGTTCCAAACACTCCTCTGCACTGCTCATTGGTGTGACGTCCTCAACATTTAGAACAGTAGACATCAGAAGTACCGGATTTCTGTCCACCTCTAAACTGTCTGGATCCACTCGAACTAGAGGAGCTACTACCTGGACGTTTAAACTGTTTACTTTTACCCTTGAAGAAATTATTCTTGCCACTGCTACTACCTACTGCATCAAATCGAGGTGGTGGTGGAATCTATGGCTGCTCTTGCGGTGGTTTCATTGGCTGTGGCACAAACTGTGCTCCTCGTTGCCTCAGTATCCTTGCTTCAGCTCCCTTTGCATGATTCAGAGCATCGACAAAGTTATTTGGTCGTCCCGAATTTACAAGAGTGAACACATCTGGATTCAAGCCATTTATAAATTGATCGGCTTGAGCTTCATCACTGACAGCAATATGTGGAGTAAACTTCAATAGGCTAGTGAACTTTGCAACATATTCTTCAATATTCATCGGTTCCTGTTGCAAACTTGCAAACTCCACTCCCTTGTCCTTACGATAAGAAACAGGAGAGAATCGTTGATAGAAAGTAGTTTTAAATACCGAACATGTGATAACTGTACCTTGATGTTCATATTCCCTCTTCGTAGCTATCCACCAACTCTTTGCAAGTCCGTGTAGTTGATGAATCACCAGTCTCACACGACGATCATATGTATAATCGAGGGATTCAAATAATTGCTCAATATCCTCTAGCCAATTCTCGCAATCCACAGCATTCTCAGTTCCTTGTAACTTCGGTGGTTTGAAGGATTGAAATCGTTTAAGCAGTTTTTCCATCGGATTGGAATCACCACTCATCATATCAACAGACGTACTACCCTGTCCTACTTCAGGTGCTGTTACTGGTACCTGTGCAGCATTAGTCTGTTCTGGATGATTCACTGCCACAGTACGTCTAGTATTCGGTGCTGGTCGTGGAGGCATATCTAATAATCAACAGATTAGTGTAAAATTCAATTCCAGATATAACAAATCTGTTTCAGTCCGCCTCTGATAAGCACACAATGACTTCTCATGAGATCGAGTTCTGATTCAGTCGCAGTCAAGACATGCTTTCAATCACATCAGATAAACAAATACCATGCAATTCTTAAAGCTGTAAACCAGTTCAGATAATAAACATGCTTCAAAAATATGTAAATAAGAATAGAAGACTTGATCTACCCCGCTCATCTATTCTTAGTCCGGGAAACTTAAGCTCTGATACCACCTGTTGTGGGGCCTCGAGTTTCTAATCTCATTCTTAAGGCAATTATTAATTAAACATCATTAATTACACAAGGAAGAAATAAGAACAAACAATTTTTTTTAACCTAGGGTGCGCTCGGTCGGTTAAAAAATTCCGACCGAGCGCCCCTTCTTAACCCAACCTTCGGGTTGGAAAATCAGGGGCTGCGCTCGGTCTGCCAAAAAGAGCAAACCGAGCTCAGCTCTGTGCAGTCCCTTGCTCTGTTTTTCATCATCAAATTTTTATTATTCCAATCCATATCTAACAAGTCTAGATCATGTATAAATACAAAGAACAACATCTAAACATGCATATAAGTAGATGATACACCACACTTAAGGTTTGAATCCAACAAAAGCATGAAATTATACAATATGTTCATCAATTTCTACAAACACATCATCTAGATTGTTTTCTCACAAGCTTTCTAGACTTAATATACATCATTTTACCTACAACAACCCGAGTCCATATCTCTAGACTCTCTCATGAGCTACCCTCGTCGAATTTGGCCAGCTCCTGCCCCATCTGTTGCCATGCACACATACAAAACAAAGCAACAGTCGGATAAGCTCCGGTGAGAAATCATTCCCAGTATAATCGACATATAAAGCGTTAAATAAATCATATCAACTCTAATCATAATCGACACAACAGTAGAGTAAATAACGCATATATCGATTAAGAATTGATTCATAAAACGTCGTTGCCATCAATATTCGTAAACGATCTTGACATGGATATCCATCTATCGTAGTCATTCTGGACTAGAAAATAAGATCGCCTCAGATCTTGGCATAGAATCAATTCAATATACTATCATATCGTAATCATATCGACTCAAACTCAAAGATCCACTACCTGAGATGGATCGAAAACATCATACAAAATCAAAACGATAAACAAGTATGTGATTTTGGCGGGACATCTCAAGAAGCTTCATTCTCGAGTTTCAAATCCTTGACTTGCAATGTCGTCTTATACCTTCTCGTTTAGTCTTGGTTCTTGACGCTTCAAATCTGAAACATAATACAAGAACACATATATCAACTCTAAGAAATTTCATAAACCAATCTGCTCAATTTCCATCCTCAAAGAATAACTTCAAACCTCAACAACTCTTCTTTGGTTCGACAGCTACAATCTCGAGCTCATCAATATTAGCAAGCTGAAACAAGGTGATCATAAGCTCAACATATCACCAAGAACTCATATCATATTCAGTTCAAACATCACGATATCAAAACGGCTTAAAATCATAAACCGACGGCGTAGCTATTGAAAATCGATAATCGAAACGATACCGACTTCGAGCCAACAATCAAATACCACATATACCAGCAAAACATCATCATAATCTTCATACCAGCAGCTTTATACATCGAATACAAGCTGAAAATCATGATTAAGTACAAATAACATAAACTCTTCGATCCGGTTTCGATATCGGTATGTACAAACGTTCAAGAACATGCACAAGATATAAAAATATGATATCTGCAATATTTAAATCTTCAAAACATGCCTAAATAAACAGAAACTTACACCAAATCGAAGTCCTCGTTGCAAGGATTCCAGAACTATTTTTGGAATCGAAATTGAACGATCAGATCAAAAGTTACGGGGTTTTGAAAATCAAAAATCAAAAGAAGGTAAAGGTCTTGGCTTCTGCTCTCAAAATTTTGAAGGAAATATGGAGTATACACGTGCACATGTTGAGTAATCTTTTAATAATTCTGATAACTTCAATCAATATTGCAATTTAGTCCCTCAACTTTTCAATATTTGCAATTCAGACCTTGACCCTCTTTTTAATTCAATTTAAATCCTAAATAATTTAAGAATATTAGAATTTAAATCGAAACTCTAAATATTCCCAAATTAAATATACTCGGATTAAAATTAAAAAAACTCGGATTAAATTAAATAATCCCGGGCCTTACAAATACTATCCAGGCTAATCAATGTAGCAACAGATGCCTTGAGTAGAAAGGTATGTTCATTATCCTTGTCTACGATAGGTGTAACCAGATTAGTAGAAGATTGATATATTTCTGAATTATTATTTGAAACAGATATGCAGCCTATCAGAGTTTGTGCTATTCGAGCTGAGCCAGAGTTGTTGATACAAATCAAAGAAACACATAAAGTTGATCAGAATATTCAGAAGTCAATTGAGATAGTCAGATCTGGGCATCAATCTGAATATCAGGTCAGTGCTGATTGTATTTTGTATGTGAATAACAGAATTGTTGTTCCAAATATTTCTGATTTGAAACAACAAATATTAAAAGAGGCTCATAGTAGTAGATCCAGTCCAGTATTCATCCTGGTGGCAGAAAGATGTACAATGATCTGAAGACACAATATTGGTGGAAGCAGATGAAATTAGATATCACTGAATTTGTGTCTAGATGTTTGAATTTCCAACAGGTTAAAGCTGAAAGAAGGAAGCCAGGTGGTCTATTACAGAGCTTATCAATTTCAGAATGGAAATTGGATCACATGTCCATGAATTTCGTTACACAGCTACCACGTTCATCCAGAGGTTGCGATGCCATTTGGGTAATTATAGATAGATTGACGAAATCAGCATGTTTTATTCCGTACAAGATGATATATATACATGATCAGATGACAGATATTTACGTCAGAGAAGTGATAAGATTACATGGTGTGTCTAAATCTATCGTTTCAGATCGAGACTCTAGATATACATCACACTTTTGGGATAGTTTACAGCAAGCTCTAGGTACTCAATTGCATCTGAGTACAGCATATCATCCTCAAACAGACGGACAGTCAGAGCGAACTATCCAGACACTTGAGGATATTCTTAGAGCTGTAGTGCTAGATTTTGGCACTAATTGGCAAGATTCATTACCACTAGCATAATTTTCATATAATAACAGCTATCAGACTAGTATTGAGATGACTCCATTTGAAGCACTGTACGGAAAGAAATGTAGATCACCGTTGTACTAGGATGATATCTCAGAAGTACCTGACATTGGGCCTGATATGATCCGTGAAATGACTGAGAAAGTGAAGCTGATTCAAAAGAGAATGAAAATAGCTCAAGACAGATAAGCGAAATATGCGAATATCAGACGACGATCTCTATATTTTGATCAGGGAGACAGAGTATCCTTGAAGATTTCTCCATTTAGAGGTATAGTCAGATTTGGAAAGAGAGGAAAGTTATCTCCGCGTTTTATCGGTCCGTATGAGATTATCGAGAAGATAGACGATCTTTCTTATCGACTCGCTCTTCCTCCATCTTTGTCTAGTATTCATGATGTATTCCATGTATTTATGCTCCGGAAGTATCAGCCTGATCCTTCCCATATTCTTCAACCTGATGAAACTGAACTTGACGAGACTCTTAGCTACTTTGAGCAGCCTATTCAGATTCTTGATCGTAAAGAAAAACAGGTCAGAAACAAGACTATTCAGTTGGTCAAAGTTCAGTGGAGTCGATATGACATTAAAGAAGCAATTTGGGAGACTGAGTCAGACATGAGACAGAGATTTCTAGAGTTGTTTCATTGATGTGAGTTCTTATTCTGTATTTCTGTTATTTCATTATCTTATGTGTATATAGATTGCCTATAGAGATTGCATTCGATTTCGAGGACGAAATCATATCTTAGAGGGGGAGAAATGTAAGGCCCGAGATTATTTAATTTTAATCCGAAAATATTTAATTTGAAAATATTTAGAGTTTAGAATTAAATTCTAATATTTTTAAATATTTAGTATTGAAATTGAATTAAATCGTTTGTCCGGGGACTGAATTACAAATATGCTAAAGTTCAGGGACTAAACTGCAAATATGTTAATATATATCTTTTTCCCCACTTGTAATTTATTATCTCCAACATGAACATCTGAAGGAAAATTGGACGAAGAACAGGGATCAAACCCCACGCCATTTTCAGCCGTCTAAAGCTACGATAATTTGCGATCCGACCGTCAGAATTTCGAGCTAAATATATATTTGCGATCACTGCTCTGAGAGTTACGTTCTGATATATATTTTCTTAAGTTCTAGCATAGTTGAATTTTGAAGTGAAGATGGAATTTATTTATTCTTGGTTATATATGCACTTGAGCTAGTCAAGATTATGTATTCGAAGACGGATCGGAAAAAGACTGTCGTTTGGATTTCTTATGAATTTTAGAACATATATTGGAAATCCTTGCTTCTGAATTGTGTTGAATGTGTATGTATATTGCTGATATGTTGAAGATTATGGTGTGGTTTGATTGATATGGTGATTTAGATATCGTTTCGATTGCCGGTTTTTAGCCGTTACGACGCCGATTCGCGAATTGTCAAGACTTTGATATAATTGATTGAACCAAGCATGATTTGAGTTGGAATATAATATTGCTAGATTATATACATTACATTTCAGATTTTTGTTGAAGTTGATCAAGCTCGAAAATCCCGATTCAAACCGATTGAAAGAAAGAGTAAGGTTGCAATCATTTTCACTTGATCGATTGAAATAGTTTTGAACAGCTTTTGATTAGAGTTCTTTGCTATACATTTAAATTCCATTGGTACACACTGGGTTTACACTGAAATGAAGGAAGCTATACGGCCGATCAAATCCTTGGCTTTGTCAGACTGAAGATCAAAGACGCGAAAGCAATGGTCCGCACCTTCAATCTCCACCACCTCCACTTCACCTTTCCATCCATCCACTCTTCTTCACTTTCTCCGCATAAGCAACCGCTCTCCCTGTCAACACATCTTTCAAAATACTTGTTTATTTTTTTTCTTTTGGTTTTTTAACATTGTTAAATTTAAATTTTTATTTTATTGTTATCATTTTATTTTAGTCTTTTTCCGGTAGAAGCACTTGATACGTCAATACTATATTGATATCATATGGAACATAACAGAAAACAAAAAATTTGAAGTTAGACTTGAAGAAAATAAACACAAAAATAGAAGATTGATATTGAAATTCGACAATATGAAGTACCAAATATTTGTAAACAAGCAAAAAAACTTCGTTATGCAAATCAATTATATTATTGCTATACTAATACATTAATTTATGTTTCCCTCGTTTAATTATGATTTATGCCCATGGAGACAAGTATTTGTAAACACTACAAAAAAATTTATAATAAATAATGCTTAAAAGACAACGTTTATATAAAAAATTGTTGTTGTTTTACTTTTAACAACGGTTCAAAAAAAATCGTTGTCTTTGAACATTTTTTTAATTAAAGACAACAATTTTTAAAAATTATTTTTTTTTTCAAATCTTTTTTTATTTGCGTTCTTTTTTGTTTTTGTCAAAGGTAACGATTTTTCTAAACCGTTTTTTATGAGCGTTTTTTTTTAAATTACATTGACGATGATTTGGTAAACGGTTGTTTTCGTGTGTTTTATTAGAGCAAAAGACAACTATTTTATGGAAACCGTCGTAAATTACTAACATTTGCACACAATTATATACATACATGGCATATATTTATGAAAATATATTACGTTTGAAAAGTAGAAAAGAAAGAAAAAAGGGAAACTCATCCCCAAACTTTACATGTCAACAACCCTAAGGGCATCTCCAATGCCAATCTCTATTTTGGAGTACTCTATTCTCCAAAATACTACTATTCAATTCTCTATTTCAAAAATCTTCTCCAACCCATATTGTCTATTTTTAATAAAATGTTATATTTTATTATTTTTTAACTCCAAATTAATTAATGATTACTACAATGGAAATTGCTGAGACCCATCGACAAGAACTAATTGATGTTCAGAAAAAAAGGAATGCTTTATTGGAATGGAAAGAAGAAAATAAATTACTACAGATCAACCCTATGGACGTTGATGAATCGTTCCGTGCATACTTGCACAAAGAACAACTAAAAATTTGGAAGAAAAGAGCAGCAAAAGGGGATGGAGCCGATGGACCTTCTACTCCGTTTGGTCAATTTTTCGACGGAACTTCTCCATCCGGGCCTGATCTTCCACATTATTAGTGTGTAATCATCATTGTAGTAGAATAAAAATGTGTGTATGTTTATTGTTTACTTTTGTGTGTGTGTGTGTGTTTTTTTTTTTGTTTTGTGTTTGCTTGTTTGTTTTAAATTATCGGTACTATGTTTTTTAATGACGGTCTATTTTCTTAATGTTTTAATGTATTGCATGTTTATTTCAAGTTAATTATTATTATTATTTGTTCTCCACGATTTAATTTAGTTGTTGTTATTATTATTATTATTATTATTATTATTATTATTATTATTTGTCTTCAATATAATTTAATTATAATAAATTACAAAACATTTAATACATTTTAAAAAATATTTTTTAATAAGAATAAAATTTAAACGAACCAAAAAAAAAATAAAGAAATGAATTGAAATGGCATTTTCGTAATTAAAAATATGCTCCAAATACACTCTCCATTTCTACAGTGATTCTCCAAAATTGGAAAATCACGGTAGCCATCTCCATTTTGGAGAACCAAAATGGAGATGGATTGGAGCAAATTATATTCTCCAAAATGGAGATATTCTCCATTTTGGAGAAGGGCTGGAGATGCCCTAAGCCCCAAATCCCATCCTTAGATTTTCGCTTCATCGCCGCTGAAACCTCTGAATAAATGGTTGGCGAGCACAATATTTGTTAGCCATAATATGAAACTAAAATCTAAGCTCTAGAATCCTAAACAATCGACCTCAAAATTGCGCCTAAAAACCATTGGTACAGCTTGAAGTTTTCCAGGTTTTTAAAAGTCTTCGGCCGGTTTGTTTTGGAAAATGTGTTTGCGATTTCAGATTTAGCGTTCTAATTTTTTGTCTTTTGCCCCCTGCTCGTTTTTTTAGAGATTTCAAAACGTCCGGTTCGGAAACCATGGATGGTGGAAATTGGGATAAAACCCATTTTGGTTAAACTTGTTTTCCGCTTTTCCCAAAATTATACCTCGTCTTTTCGGGCCGTCAATTTGATCCCTAATGTTTTACAATGTTTACCACAATCGTCCCTCTTGTTTCCCGCCTTTCTAAAAATGGTACCTCATCTTTTCGGGCCGCTAATTTGGTCCTTAATATTTTCCAATGTTTCCCAAAATCGTTCCACCTATCAGTGGTCCGTTAAAATTTAACTGAAAAAATCTAATATTTGTTAAATGTTTCTGAAATGCAATCACATGATCATTTATCCCAAATCGAAATCCTAGGTTGAAGCGAATGAAGCATTTAGTTCGTGAAATAACTTCATTCCACCACCATAACCTACCACGGCTTGTCGGCAACACCTAGTAGCCACCACACACAAAAAAAAATATCACCTTTTTTCAACATACACAGTGGAGATAAAGAAATTGGGCCTGAAAATTATCGTGCTGATATCGGAAGGCTTGGGACTCGAGGAAGGATACCAGAATTGTGAACAATGACGTTGTCACATGTGTTATGAAAAAGTGTTAGTCATTAGTATGAGAATCCTTTTGGTGTACAAAAACTTGTGTACTTAGTTCTGGTGGAAAATTATGAAGCGTTTTGTGTATCAGTATGTTTCATATTATTAGATGTATCAACAGATTTAGACTGAACATCGAAAACCTGGAAGTTTGTATCATAAGTTATCGATTCTTGAGTAGAAATGGGGGTTCTCACGATGGACTTTGTGACCCATTTGCTAGTATTCTCGAGGAATTATGATACTATCAAGGTTGTGATGTATTGACTCACTGAGACAACACGTTTCGTTTCGTGTAATCGAGACTTCACTTTTGACAGTAGTGATTGATTACACATTCGGGAAATTGCGAATTTCCATGGCATACAAGTAAGCATTGTCAGGGAATGGGATTCCAGATGTATATCCAGATTCTTGGGGGGTTTTCAACATTATAAGAGTATTACTCTTGGCTTGAGAGCTTCTTATCAACCGGATACTAATGATTAGTCGGAATGCACGATTCGTACTCTTGGAGATGTTACGAGTGTGTTCTTTGAATTTTGGTCCATCTTGACAAGATCAGTTGCCATTGATTGATTTTACGTACAACAACAGTTAGAAAAACAGTAATGGAATGACATCATTTGAAGCGTTGTATGGACGATGATTTCATACTCCAATATTCTAGGAAGAAATGGGGAAAACGACAGGTTGGAGGACCAGAATTAATTCAACCGAGGGTCGATATAGCTGATTTACCAGAAAGATAATCTCTAGATTTTATTGGTCCAATTGTAATGTTGGAAAGTAAATGAGATATTGTTGGAAAACTCGGCTCTCAGATCAATCGGTATTGATACCCGGTGCAGCGGAAGTTTAAAATTTTGTATGGAACAATTCCATAGTGTGGGTATCAATCCTTTTACGATTAAATTATTTGTGTGTGTAAAAATTAAATAACTGTTATGTAATTTTTACCTTTAATCTCGAATCGAGATTCTGGACACCAACAGATTTAATCTGCTCTTGTTGTCTCTCCCTGGAACTGATGAATATTCTGTCCTTCAATCAGGTCCACGAATGGAGGTTTAATCCCTCTGATAGATTGCACTAGAAAATCTATCAGAAGTTTTCTACGAAGAGAATAAACGAATTTGATTCGCTATTCCAGACTGCAATTCAAAATCACAGACCGGAATTTCTCACGCAGAGAAGGGAGGGGGGCGACCGAATTTCTTTTGAGAGAGAGCTAGGGTTTTCGATTTTCTGTCTCTCAAATTATGACCAGTTGTGTGTAATTTCTGTACTGCAATAACTTATTTATAATGCAGGCCACTAACACCTTAGGGCCCATTAGTCATAAGTTGAGGCCCGACAAGCAAAGCCCGCATGTTCAGAAATTAATATAAAATTCATCGTGACTCCGATTGATAAACCGATTTTACCAATGTGCACAGAAACCATTTCTGCACATTTTAAAGTCAAGATAAATTTTCCTGAATCCGAATTCAGTGGTTTCCAAAAAATGTACATCCCTATGTCATTTTAGGAAATCCTACTCCCTTACTCTTATTTAAGAAGTCCAACTTCTTTATTCATTAAATTTAACTCTTTAAATTTAACTATCTCAACGGGGATTAAAACTCCATTACACTGTGTGACCCTCAATGGTTCAGGGATACAGCTAGCCGTGGGCTCACAACTCCTTGTGACTCGGAACAACGATTTCCGACTTGCCAACGAATCATGGTAAAGCGCCTAGCAACATCGCCCCATGATTCCCTAGGTATCACTGATAGTGCCTACAAGAACCAGTAGATTTTGGTTAGCGTACAGTACGGTCCCTTCATCCATATATCCCGATCGAATCAACAACCATTGGTATATCGAGAGTCGCTCAAGATTCGATAACTATGCAATACATCTTGAAGATCAAATTAGTGACATCGCATGTGCTACTAAGAAACCATTTCTTAAATCACATCAAGTACTCTGGCCAGAGATTCGTCACACTAATATCTCCTCAGATCGCATAGGATATCCACACTCGCAAGTATGTGGTGAATCCTTGACAACAATGCATCGACTCCTATATGTGTTGTAACTGTACCCAATCCCGACACCTGATGACCCCCATAGAGTCGGTAAACGAGTCAAAGCACAGTACTAGCATATAGAGTCTCCATGATGTTTCAAGTAGTAAGGACTAATGATGTACAACCAAAACCGCGGACTTTATCCACTCGATAAGTGATAACCACTTGGAAAGTCCGGATAGGGTAGTTCGATTATTCATCCTATGAATATCCATTTGCATGCTTCGAACATCTCCATGTTCCCTACCAATGAAACGTGGTACTCCGCATCGCAAATGCTAGTCTCAAACTCGAGCGATCCTTATCCTTATTATCGGACGGCTCAATCGACTAGGAACAGTTTAGAATATACAGTGACTATAAGATGTATTTCATGATAGACATCCCCATGTTCTACCACATCTTACATACACTATAGTATATTCAAGGTCTTTATCAAAACAACAATAGTATATCACAATATAACAATATGAAGAAAGATAAAGTCATTGCCATTAATAAAAGTGTAAATTATATTAAACAAAAGATTGTTTTTTACAAAGAGTCATCAAAGCCCATAGCCACAAGTTGGCTCACTGGGCACCCACTCTTTCAATCTCCCACTTGCCCTATAGCCAACTAGTCATACTACGTAGACCCATTGCTTCGCGATGTTTGTCAAACAATGGTCCTGGCAAGGGCTTAGTAAGTGGATCAGTGATATTGTCTGCAGAGGCCACTCGTTCGACAGTGATGTCTCCTCTTTCCACAATCTCCCGGATGATGTGGTATTTTCTCAGTACGTGTTTGGATCTTTGATGAGACCTTGGTTCCTTTTCTTGAGCAACGGCACCCGTGTTGTCACAGTACACCGGGACTGGACCAACAAATTCAGGAATGACGCCCAACTCTTGGACGAACTTCCTCATCCAAACGGCCTCTTTAGCAGCAGCTGATGCTGCAATGTATTCAGCCTCAGTGGTGGAATCCGCTGTGGTGTCCTGCTTGGAACTCTTCCAAGAGACAGCACCGCCATTGAGCATGAACACAAATCCAGAGGTTGACTTCGAGTCATCCACGTCACTTTGGAAGCTAGAGTCGGTATAGCCTTCCAATTTCAGTTCTCGTCCTCCATATACCATGAACATATTCTTAGTCCTTCGTAAGTACTTAAGAATGTCCTTCACGGCTTTCCAATGCATTTGACCGGGATTAGCTTGATATCTGCTCGTGACACTCAGAGCAAATGCTACATCCGATCTGGTAGATATCATCCCATACATGATACTACCTATAGCTGACGCATATGGTACATGTGTCATATTCTCTATCTCTTCATCAGTCTTGGGACACATAGACTTGGATAGAAAAACTCCATGACACATGGGTAGATGTCCTCTCTTGGACCCATCCATTGAAAACCGTTTCAATATGGTGTCGATGTAGGTTGATTGAGTGAGTCCTATCATTCTCTTAGATCTATCTCTATAGATCTGTATCCCAAGAATGTAGGATGCCTCACCCAAATCCTTCATCGAGAATCTACCTGATAACCATATCTTTGTTGACTGCAACATCCCTACATCATTCCCAATGAGTAGGATGTCATCAACATAAAGTACTAAGAATGTCACAGCATCCTTAACTACTTTCTTGTACACGCATGGTTCCTCCGGGTTCTTGATGAAACCAAAATCTTTTATTGTTTCATCAAATTTCTGGTTCCAACTTCTTGATGCTTGTTTTAGACCATAAATTGATCTCTGTAGCTTGCATACCTTATGCTTGCTTCCCATGGATGTGAACCCCTCAGGCTGCCTCATATAGATTTCTTCCTTAATGTCTCCATTAAGAAAAGCAGTCTTCACATCCATTTGCCATATCTCATAGTCATACCATGCAGCTATGGCAATAAGGATTCTTATGGACTTGAACATTGCAACTGGTGAAAAGGTTTCATCATAGTCAACTCCTTGTCTTTGAGTGTAACCTTTCGCCACCAATCGCGCCTTGTAGGTCAATACCTTACCATCAGGCCCAAGCTTTCTCTTGTAGATCCATTTACACCCTATTGGAACAATTCCATCGGGAGGATCTACTAAAGACCAAACTTGGTTTGTATGCATCGAATCTAATTCTGACTGCATAGCTTCAAGCCATAAATTTGAATCCGCATCAGAAATTGCTTCCTTGAAGTTTCTTGGATCACATCCAATGTCGGGTTCATCTTGATCCCCTTCAAGAAGAAGACCATATCGAATAGGAGGTCTAGAAGTCCTCTCGGATCTTCTAGGTGCAGGCGTGTCCAGCAATGGTTCCTGAGGTGTAGGATCGTTATTTTGTATTTCGGGTTCTTCTCGAACTTCTTCGAGTTCCATCATCTCGTCTTTCTTATCCAATAAGAACTCCTTCTCCAAGAAGGTGGCATTCCTTGAAACAAACACCTTTGTTTCAGCAGGATAATAGAAATAATATCCGATTGAATTCTTCGGATACCCTACAAAATAACATAAGCTGGATCGACTATCCAACTTATCTCCCACTGTCTGCTTCATGTAAGCAGGACATCCCCAAATCCTCAAGTACGAATACTTAGGAGCTTTGCCATTCCATAACTCGTATGGTGTTTTGTCCACTGCTTTAGTGTGGACGTTGTTCAACAACAATACCGCCGTTTCAAGCGCATAGCCCCAAAACGAAGGTGGAAGCTCAGTGAAGCTCATCATGGATCGAACCATGTCCAACAAAGTTCGATTACGACGCTCCGATACACCATTAAGCTGTGGTGTCATAGGAGGAGTCCACTGAGAGAGAATCCCATTCTCTTTTAGATAGTCCAAAAAATCGGTACTTAAGTATTCTCCACCTCGATCCGATCGAAGTGCTTTAATACTTTTACCTAGCTTATTTTCTACTTCAGCCTTGAATTCTTTGAACTTTTCAAATGCTTCATACTTATATTTCATTAAATATAAATACCCATACCTTGAATAATCATCGGTAAATGTAATGAAGTAGGTGTGGCCATGTTGAGTCCCAACTCTAAATGGACCACAAACATCTGTATGGATCAAATCCAACAGATTTTGACTACGCTCAGGTTTCCCCTTAAAAGGAGATTTAGTCATTTTCCCTTTTAGGCAGGATTCACAAGTAGGTAGAGAGTTAATATCAGACATATCAAACATGCCCTCTCCCACTTGTTCATCCTCCTTGAGGAAATATGACCTAGTCTAGCGTGCCAAAGGTTTGCCGGGTTTTGACTATCGATTTTCCTTTTGTTTGTTGTCGCCGGTTTATCAACATAATTGATTGGAACGTCTTTTAGTTTTAAGTTGTATAGATCGTTTTCAAGTTGTCCATTTCCAATTAAACATTCATTCTTGTAAATATTGCAAATCCCATTCACAAAATTGCAAGAATAACCATCTCTATCTAGCATAGAAACAGAAATAATGTTTTTAATTAAATCCGGAACAAATAAAACATCTCTTAAAAATAACTTAAAACCGTTCTGCAAAATTAAACAAACATCTCCAATGGCTGTAGCTTCAACTCTGGAACCATTCCCGAGCCTCAGCTGGGTCTCACCCATTCTAAGCCTGCGACTTCTTGTCATCACCTGCAAATCATTGCAAATGTGAGATCCACATCCGGTATCCAATATCCAAGAAGTAGTATTAAGTGAAATGTTTATTTCAATATAGAACATACCCTTTGCAGTTCCCAACTGCTCTAGATATTCCTTGCAGTTGCGCTTCCAATGACCGGGCTTCTTGCAGTAATGACAAACATCCTTGGATTTTCCATTGTTTGAAGCCTTTGTCTTGTGCTTCTTCTCGGGTTCGACTTTCTTGGGTGGGGCAGAACGTTTCTTACCCTTCGTACTTGGCCCCTTCTTAGCAGAAGATGAGGAGCCCACCAAGAAAACCGATTTATCCTTCTTTAATGTGGATTCATATGTCACAAGCATATTGACCATCTCTTCAAGGGTGGCCTCTATCTTGTTCATATTAAAATTTACCACAAATCCGTCAAACGAAGAAGGAAGAGACAGAAGCAGTAAATCCACGTTGAGTTCATACTCCAACACCAAATCAAGGGTTGCTAACTTCTGTATGAGCCAAATCACTCGTACCCCATGATCACGGACCGAAGTCCCTTCACGCATGTGACACGTCATCAGCTCCTTAACAGTAGCAAACCTTTCAGCCCTCGATTGAGCCCCAAAAAGTTCCTTGAGTTGAGCGTGAATGTCAGCAGCATTCACGGTGTCCTCAAATCGCCTCTGGAGTTCATCAGACATCGAGGCTTGCATATAGCATTTGGTCTTGATATCATGGTCCCACCATGTATCAAGTTTGGCCAACTCCTCTGGACTCACGTCAGCTGGTGCTTCCTTCGGAGGTGATTTCTCTAACACGTAGAGCATCTTCTCCGAAGTCAAGACAATCTTCAACTTCCGGAACCATTCCGTATAGTTTGCGCCAGTCAACTTGTTTTGTTCGAGGATCGAGAATAATGGATTACGCGAATTCATTGTATGAAATACTGAAAAGAAAAACAGACATATATCAATGATTGTTTAAGCAATTTACTAAGACATAAAATAGGCGAATTTAATTTTATGAATCTCACTCCCACTATTTTAACGATTTCACTACCCTCTAGTGAAAACGGGAAACTTTTTCCTTAGTGAGAACATGGAGTCCAATTGACAAACTTATGGTCCCGAATAATATCAGCCAACCATAATTCTCAAAAGGTAGAGCCCAATTGCTTCCAAAGCAACCCCCATGTTTTTACCTCATGTCCAATAAGGGCCCAATAATATGACGCCGTTTATAGTGACATGTCAAGATGACCCATCAATATTAAGTTGTGATGGACGGTCGCCATGTGGATCCCCCAATAATATGAGCCGATCCCATGGGAGTTCCACCCAACTTACAACATGTGTCGATCCAATGTACAGCTTTCCGACGGACGGGCCCCCCCAATAATATGAGCCGGACCGTATCCGCAGGTAGCATCACATACATTGACCGTTGATGGAAGGTAGGAACATTTAAACAAATTCAAATATCCTTTATTTATCTTGATATCAATTTTAAATCATATTTAAAATGAGGGATTTTTAATTATGAAAATTTGTCTCATCATTTTTCAATTTATTGTATGCTTGCCGGATTCATACAATTATGTCTAAAACATGCATACAATCATAATATCATATATTATATATAGGATGATCGATTCCATTTCTAATTGACTCGTGGTTGCCAATCACGAGTCTTAGTCCAATCCTAGGTAATATGCAGTATGCAATGCAATCATATTACATTAGCTTCCAATTTACATTTCTTCGTCTTTATTGTCTGCTGGGCCCACCATCTTCAAATCTTGATCTCCCACTAAATCTAATGTATTTACAATAAATAGCAATGACAAGTAGGGGATACATTTTAGGGGTGGGAACGGGCCATAAACCAAGCCCACTTTTATTACATATGACATTCATATTGGGCCATAAACCAGGCCCATTAATAAAACCAACAACAATAAAACAAATGTAAATTCCTAACATACACCTACAAAATTGGTCATGGCAATCGATCATCCTTATCCAATAACATTTAATTCAAAATTAATTTATTGGATATCATACATATGGCAATTTAAATTTAAACAGGATAAAATCATATTTTATATATAAAATCATATTTTACATATAAAATCATATTTTACCTTTTATTAAATAAAATCATATTTTATCTACAGAATCTAATTTTATAGATAAAATCATATTTTACTTAATATATACATAAGATCAAATCTTATCATCAATTGTACCAAAAATAATTGATTTCAAAATTCAATTTAAGGATAAAATATTAAAATTTTCCAAAAATTCAAATTTATCCAAAAATCAATTTTAAAATTTTCAGACTCGAACAATTCGATCTGATGCCTCGTGAACCAATCAAAAACAATTTTTGACCGGACCAAAAATAAAATTTTAACACATTAAAATTAATTTAAATAAAAAAATAATAATTTTTCCCGCGGGCCGCCCGGGACACTCCCAGGCCGGCCCGCACCCGTGGGCGCGGGCCGGGGCAGCCCGGCTGCCCCTTTAGGGCAGCGACAATCGCTGCCCTGGCGGCGCCTGGCGCCGCCCCTGGGCGGCGACGTGCACCGCCGTGGGTGGCGCTGTGCGCCCCTTTTGGGCGGCGCCGTGCGCCGCCCGGGGCAGCGACCGTCGCTGCCCCACCGGGCAGCGATCCAATCGCTGCCCGGGTTTTGCCCGAAATTTTTTTTTTTTTTTATTTAAAATATTTATTTTGTTTTAAAAAAAAACCAAGACTCAAAAATTTTTGTACAATCGATTAATTTAATCGTTTGATCTGAGCAACCTGGCTTTGATACCACTGTTGGAAAACTCGGCTCTCAGATCAATCGGTATTGATACCCGGTGCAGCGGAAGTTTAAAATTTTGTATGGAACAATTCCATAGTGTGGGTATCAATCCTTTTACGATTAAATTATTTGTGTGTGTAAAAATTAAATAACTGTTATGTAATTTTTACCTTTAATCTCGAATCGAGATTCTGGACACCAACAGATTTAATCTGCTCTTGTTGTCTCTCCCTGGAACTGATGAATATTCTGTCCTTCAATCAGGTCCACGAATGGAGGTTTAATCCCTCTGATAGATTGCACTAGAAAATCTATCAGAAGTTTTCTACGAAGAGAATAAACGAATTTGATTCGCTATTCCAGACTGCAATTCAAAATCACAGACCGGAATTTCTCACGCAGAGAAGGGAGGGGGGCGGCCGAATTTCTTTTGAGAGAGAGCTAGGGTTTTCGATTTTCTGTCTCTCAAATTATGACCAGTTGTGTGTAATTTCTGTACTGCAATAACTTATTTATAATGCAGGCCACTAACACCTTAGGGCCCATTAGTCATAAGTTGAGGCCCGACAAGCAAAGCCCGCATGTTCAGAAATTAATATAAAATTCATCGTGACTCCGATTGATAAACCGATTTTACCAATGTGCACAGAAACCATTTCTGCACATTTTAAAGTCAAGATAAATTTTCCTGAATCCGAATTCAGTGGTTTCCAAAAAATGTACATCCCTATGTCATTTTAGGAAATCCTACTCCCTTACTCTTATTTAAGAAGTCCAACTTCTTTATTCATTAAATTTAACTCTTTAAATTTAACTATCTCAACGGGGATTAAAACTCCATTACACTGTGTGACCCTCAATGGTTCAGGGATACAGCTAGCCGTGGGCTCACAACTCCTTGTGACTCGGAACAACGATTTCCGACTTGCCCAACGAATCATGGTAAAGCGCCTAGCAACATCGCCCCATGATTCCCTAGGTATCACTGATAGTGCCTACAAGAACCAGTAGATTTTGGTTAGCGTACAGTACGGTCCTTTCATCCATATATCCCGATCGAATCAACAACCATTGGTATATCGAGAGTCGCTCAAGATTCGATAACTATGCAATACATCTTGAAGATCAAATTAGTGACATCGCATGTGCTACTAAGAAACCATTTCTTAAATCACATCAAGTACTCTGGCCAGAGATTCGTCACACTAATATCTCCTCAGATCGCATAGGATATCCACACTCGCAAGTATGTGGTGAATCCTTGACAACAATGCATCGACTCCTATATGTGTTGTAACTGTACCCAATCCCGACACCTGATGACCCCCATAGAGTCGGTAAACGAGTCAAAGCACAGTACTAGCATATAGAGTCTCCATGATGTTTCAAGTAGTAAGGACTAATGGTGTACAACCAAAACCGCGGACTTTATCCACTCGATAAGTGATAACCACTTGGAAAGTCCGGATAGGGTAGTTCGATTATTCATCCTATGAATATCCATTTGCATGCTTCGAACATCTCCATGTTCCCTACCAATGAAACGTGGTACTCCGCATCGCAAATGCTAGTCTCAAACTCGAGCGATCCTTATCCTTATTATCGGACGGCTCAATCGACTAGGAACAGTTTAGAATATACAGTGACTATAAGATGTATTTCATGATAGACATCCCCATGTTCTACCACATCTTACATACACTATAGTATATTCAAGGTCTTTATCAAAACAACAATAGTATATCACAATATAACAATATGAAGAAAGATAAAGTCATTGCCATTAATAAAAGTGTAAATTATATTAAACAAAAGATTATTTTTTACAAAGAGTCATCAAAGCCCATAGCCACAAGTTGGCTCACTGGGCACCCACTCTTTCAGATATAGTACAGATTAGCATTACCACTATATGGGTCTAGTATCCATGATGTGTTTCATGTGTCACTATGGTGATTATTTATGGTAGATGAGTCTTACATCATACAATAATCTAAGGTATAGTGGATACAAATTTGACATTTGTGGAGAGACCATGTGTGGGGACCCCGGGTTGCTAATCTCACCTTAGGGCAATAAACGATTAATCAACAATTAATCATAGCATAAAAGAATATTCAAACCAAGAGCTAAAATATTTTTTTTTATTTTTTTTAAAATGAGCCCCTCGCTCGATCGGTAAAACTTTCCCGATCGAGCGAGCCAAAATATTCTGCTCTCGGGTCTGAACAAAAATGGCCTCGCTCGATCCGCGGGTTTTAATCGATCAAGCGGGCTCCAAATTCTGGAAATCTGCTGCAACAAATAGCTATCAAATAATACACATGTATTAACAAATAAATCCTAACTCATAAATACATCAATTCATGAATATAAACTAGGATTTACCGCATAACAACATGTACAAGATTCCTTGTTTTCTAACATGTTTGCATACAATACATTTCATCTGCTTAAAACCCGAGTCCTCACTTGCTAAAACTCTTCTTGATGCTATCCAAGCCAACTCTAGCTTGATCATGCCCCCAACCTGATGCAATGCACACATACAAACAAAGCAACAGCCGGATAGCTCCGGTGAGAATAAATCTCAGTATAAATAGCATGCATATACATCATTTAAACATATAACTAATTCACATCTTGAATTAACATAACATGCTAGCATTTATAAACACATAATCTAAACCATAGAAGTCTCTAGGTTAATGCATAAATGCAATGCATGTGCCAAGGAATAGGCTAGTAAAGCTGATACCAATAAAGCTTGGTTCTTTGGGATCCCGAGGAATAAAATAGTTCTCAAACTACCGACACTCCCATTCGAGGCAGCATCAAGTATTTTACTCCTCTGACTTTGGTGCAACTATAGTGAGTCTTCTGGCTCTGAACATAAATCCATATTCTGTGCCATGAGTCAAGCTGACTCTAGAAATAAATCTACATTCCATGCCACTCACTACAGCTCTCCAAACGTCATCTGCACTCTAGGCGATGGCTGCTCTCTGTGCTATTAAGGCTGGAGTTCAAGATGAATGCAATATAAGCTGTATGCATTAAAAGCTATAAAACACCTTGAACACTTGCTCAATAACCAACTAAGCAAAACAAAGCAGCTAATCACATAAAGATAGCAATAAATCTGCAAGCATCTCATAAAACATGTAAAACATGTTCAATACAGCAAATAATACAAATCAGCTTACACAGGTAAACATTTACATAAATGTTTTGGGAAATTCAAGAAAATAGCTATCCTGAATAATCTATCCCATTTATGTAAACGTAAACCATAACATATATAAAAACAGGAAAGTATGTGATTTTAGGCAACTCGATAAGCAAAACAATCTCGAGTTATTCTGCCCATCTTATTAATGTCTATTCATACCTGCATTTCTGATTCAAATAGCTGACACTCTGTCAGTTCTTGATCAACTACAAGCTGTCCAAATCTGACATCAAATTCTGCTTATTTCAATCAGTGCTACTTGAAGGTATTCTTGATTCAACTTCAAACGCTTTAAGTCATTCGAACTCGAACTCATCACTTAAACTTCGATAATCTTCTAGTCAAATCTGAAATAATGTATAACATATCTAAACATCAATTTCCAATCTGAATCGATGTTTCTTTAAAGCTGATACATTTCAAATCTGACTAACACAATCGGAATTCAAACCGACGTCACAACTATTCGAATTCGATAAATCTTTCGATTCAAATATCATTATACCTTCATTCTAAATATAACCACATATTCAATTCATCCACTAAACACTTGAATATGAGCTCTAGACATATAGAACGAATAACAATTCAAAATCTTGAACCGGCGGCGTAACGGATTAAAACCGGAAATTCTAAAAGCTTAAACATCAATTAGACAATCTTATAAGTATCAGAACATCCATAATTCAGCAGCCTAATCACGTGAATTGCAGCCCTCAAAATTCAGAATTTCGATAATTCTTTCAATATTCCAAAACATGTCCAAACGACGATCTTTTCTCGATCCGTCTTAGATATACTATCGTCGTATATGCTAGAACATGTTTATACAATCAAATCTTAATTCTAACAACAACATAAAATTCAAACATGGTAGAACTTCACAAAACTTACGTCAAAACGTAGCACTCGAAGCTGTGATCGCAAATATATGTTCAATCAGAAATTCTACCGGGCGGATCAAAAGATATCGGAGTTGAAAATCAAAATTTGCTTGAAACCCTTTCTTCTCCCTTCTCTCGGTCACTTGCTGAACATTCTGAAGAATTCCTGCTGATTACACGTTTTTATTCAGCCAAGTTGCAAGGAATTTGCAGTTTGGTCCCTGCACTTTGGCCTAATTGTAATTCAGTCCCCGGACAAGTGATTTAATTCAATTTCAATTCTAAATAATTTAAGAATATTAGAATTCAAGTCTAAACTCTAAACATTCTCAAATTAAATATTCTTGAATTAAAATTAAATCATTTCGGACATTATTGCATTTTAGTCCCTGAATTGCTCAATATTTGCAAATTGGCCATTTCTCGGATTTTATCCTCAAAATTCATTCTTGATATTTATCATCTTGGAATTCACATCTTAAATTCCATAAATATCAATTGCAAATATTTTTAATCTTTTAATTTAAGAATTTCGGATAATAAACTTCTTAAAATCCGAAAATCCTCAAATTAAATATTTCTGACCCGAAATTGCTATTCCACATTTCTTAACTTCTTCAAATAAATATTTTCTCATATCCGGAATTTAAATCTTAAATCCCGTCATTAAAAACTTAATATTTACGGGCCTTACACCATGCATGTTATTACTGGAAATTATTTGAATTACAGTGAAATCTTGTAAAAATGATATGAGAGAATAAGAACCTGTTGTTCTTATTCGAGTTTATTCGGTACATAAGATATGATTTCGAGGACGAAATCTCTTAAGTGGGGGAGAATATAAGGACTCGGTTCCATTTTACAAGATTAATTTGCTAACCATGTTTAGATTTAATAAAATATGGTTAAGGGATTTTATTATGATCTAATGGACCAAGAAATTGAGTTCAAAACGCCCAAAAATGGTTAATGGGCTTATTGGGCTTGGGCAGTTTGGAGGCACGAAGGAGTTTGGAGGGAGGGTGAGATCGGACGATCCGATCTAGGGATCGGATGGTCCGAAATCTCCATGGACAAGTGTCAAAAGGATTTGAACAGGTGTATCGGACGTAAGAGATCGGATGATCCGAAGAGGTATCGGACCGTCCGAACTCGCATGCATGCGACGTGGAAATCATGCAAATATCGGACCGTCCAAACCGGGGAACGGTCCGTCCGATCGAGGTCTATAAATAGGGATCCGAGGCCTCATTTTGAAATTGCCAATTCACAAATAAAACCTCTTCTTGACCCATGTTAGCTCATTTTTATGATCTTTTGGGTACTCTTAATTTAAGATTGGAGTAGATAGTAGTTTTTATATTAAGGACAGTGTCCGTAGTAGTGGCCAAGAGGCGGAGCTTTGGAGAGGTGTCCAGGAATCATAGCAAGGCTGTGCCCAATCTCCGGGGCATTCGACATCAGCCGGCTGACGCCGGACGAAGGTATAGCTTTGGATCCTTATAGAAAATAGGGAGTATGCTATAGTTTAATTAAGAATTAGCATGTTTGGTGATGTTTGGCATGTTAGATAATGCATGGTTATTATGCATTGTAGTGCTGCATGGTAGGCTTGGAACCTAGGTGGGAGCTTCTAGGATCTTCCTTATCAAGGTACGTAAGTACTGACTGAGATTGCCAACGAGTATGCATGCTTATGTGTTGCATTTATGTGATGATTATTATGGAAGCATGATCCATGTTTTACTTCTTTGAGATATTATGACTAATGTGCATTTCATATTGAGCTTGTATCTCCTTCCAGATAAGCTATGTTCTAAGGGTACTCAACCCTTGTTAAGACGTTTTGGGAATTGAGAAGTCACTCGACCGACGGGTCATTCCGACTCTAGTGTTTCCAGGAGGACATTCTTGATCCACGGCCAGTTAGGAATGAGTGGCGTATCCCGTGGTATGATCCCCAGTTTGGTACCACTCATTACCTAGCTCATGAACCGACTGTCAGTATATTTTTCCCATATATGATTATGCAGTCATTTCATTTGCATGCATCATATGCGTATTTTTATCTGTACTAGCGTACTGAGCTTTACTCAATACAAAAAAACGGCAAACGACAATGGATATCCGTTGTCGTAGGGGGTCAAAAACCGTTGTAACTGGCGGTGTTGTAAAAAGTCTAATCTACGACAATGATTTTCAATCCGTTGTATTTTCCTTCAACGACAACGGATTTGCCTTCAACGACAACGGTTTTTATCCGTTGTCATTTTCGAAAAGACAACAGATTTTATCCGTTGTCGTTACGTACAACGACAACATATTTTCATTCAACGACAACAGTTTTTCTCCGTTGTCGTTGACTTCAAGGACAATAGTTTTTCTCCGTTGTCTTTTAAAAAATTTTTAACAGCACCTACAATTACAACAATTTTAAAATAGAAAAGACAACGGATTTTATCCGTTGTCATTTTTCATATAAAAAATAAAAAAAAATTAATATACAAATTTTCAATATTATGAATAATTCAAAATTTAAAATTTCATAAATAAAATTTAATATACAATTTCAATATTACAAATCACTCAAAATTCTAATTCTAATTTTAATTCAATGCACACTAGAAAATAGAAAATAAAGCTATGGACTAATTTTTATAAATAAACTTGGAACTCTTGTTTCATCAATCATCATTGCTTCTTCACATCCACCTGTGAATCTGAAACAAAAAAGAATTTCTTATTTCTCTCTTCTATATATTCATAGGAAAAATCTAGCAAAAATACAAGTAATAACAGTAAATTTAGAACAAACAAAATACACACATAATATAAGCAAGAAAATAGAAAAAAAAATCCCAAAAATTTTGGAAATTTGATTGGTACAAGCTTTACCTGAAAATCCTGATGCATGAAAGCTTTGGAACCACCTGAAAATTAAAGGAAGACTATTCGACGAGGCGGTTGCAGGTAGTTCTCCTAGGGATCTGGAGATTAGGTGGTGACTAAGGCAGGGTTGCGGGGTCAGCCACTAGATTTTATCATGCTGACATTAGTTATTTTAGTTTTCGTAGTTTATCTTTGATTATGTTTGATTATTTCTTAATTTCATGCTTAAGATTCTGATTAGTAGGTGATTCTGGCGCGGGTCACTACAAGTATTTTCAGCATGCTTATGTCCTCACTCACACACACCTTGCAAAATTTTCCAAGGGTTCACCAATCCTAAAATTGCTCAAGTCAAGCACGAATAACTTTGGAGTTCTTATGTGATGAGCTCCCGAAAGAAGATGCCTCTTCTTGATATGATTTATACATATCAAATCTTTTGTACCTTTTATTCCGGTGTGGAATCTGTTCATTCATGTCACTTGTCGCCCATTCTTTTTGGTGGGATTTCCATATTTCAGATATTAACCACCCATATTACGGACCATGTACCGCCCTAGGACTTTTTGGCTCTGGGTGTCACACACACCGTCTTAATCGCAATGATTAAATAAAAAAGACGGTTGTAAGTCAACCCTCTAGGTTTTTCCACATATGTTGCAACACCTAGCCGCAACACCAGTCAAAATTCAATGTGCATGAATGCGTCAACACTTGAAAATTGGAGTAATCAAAAAGCTGATGAAGATGGAATCTCATATGTCCAAAAACTATATGATGATTTATATGTTGATTGGATCATAAGAAACAAGTTGAATACTTCTCTCTCAAATGAAAAAACTGAGCTAAAGGCTGCTGTTGCTAAACTAGAAGTAATTCTAAGAAAGAAGGATTTGGAACTATACAGAATCAAGGATGAGCTTGGCAAGGCAACCACAACTCTAGCTAGAATCAATTCAAAACCAAGATTGATTCTATTTTGATGATGGGCAAAGATGATAAGACATGTCTAAGTTTTGAAAACAACACGTTTGAAGTTGGTGAGTCATCGAAACCAACCTTTTTCATCAAAAAGAGCAGTCATTCTTCAAGTGCATCTAAAGTGGCTCATACGACTAAACATGCTCCACAAAAAGTACAAGCCTCTGTTTCAAAAATCGAATCAAAGCAAACACCAATTTGTGTTTCATTACTGATACAAGCCTATTCATATCAAACCCTACTTCTTTAAGCTCAGGTATGACTACATGTACTGGAATTATAATCAGATGTTTCCACTAATGTTGACCAACACCTGCCGCAACACCTTTAAAAAATGACCTACTGTGAAAAAGGTTTGCTTTCCAAAAGATAAACTTCACTTTAATGTTGTTTACATCTCTTTGAAAACTAAAATTATAGGTCATTGGTACTTTGATAGTGCCAGTTCACATCACATGACAGGTTCAAAGAAAAATCTCACGGATTATGTTGAACAAAAAGTGGAAAAGTGACTTATGTAGGTGAATCCAAGGGCATAACTATTGGAAAGGGTACATTGAATGTGGATGAACTTCCCAAGCTTTGCAATGTGCAATGTTGGAATTAGGTTTTGTTGTTTGAAAAAACATAAAGATATATTCAAGAAGTCAAGAAGAAGAAGTTTAAGTTTAAGCATTCCAATCATATATGAAGCTCAAGACCAATTGAAGAAACCAGTTCATATGTCCAGTCCAAATATCAAGACTACTCGAGAAATTTATTGCAAGGATATACTGGCATATAAGACCAACTGTTTCTACAAGATTACATTAACCAACTGAGATACAAAATGAGAACAATTCAAATTCAAATATAAGGGACGTTGATAGGTTCAAACATCTCTATTAAAATATGTGCAACCTCATTTAAAGCTTTCATAAAGACATGCTGAAGATCTTGAAAAAGATGAAGACAAGCATTAAAGAAGATCAATTCGAACGTTGCAAAGACGTGTATGTTGATATAAATGAAGAATGAAGATAAAATGAAGAGTGTACAGACATAGTTATAAGACAACAAGAAATATACGAAGAAAGAAAAGACAAGATACAAGATGTCAAAAGCATTCTTCGAGAACTCTAAAAAGAATCATCTTGTTTGCTCATATCGCCCAATCAAATTGATACATCAGAACTCTGAAGATCATAAAGGTCCAATAATCAACTCTCAACTGCCTTTTTTTTTACGACGAGTTGATCTATTATCTGATTCTAAGGATTCATTCATTTTTGTATTTAGACTGTTAGGACGTGGCGTCTTAACTAAGTTGTATGCTAGGAGTTTCGATCTAGGAAAGGGTAAGTCCTAAGATTGGAGTGAGTTTTATACAAGACGTTGTTTAAAATAAAAGTCTTCTAGTGAATCCTTCACTTGTGAAAGAATGGGTGATGTAGGAGCAGTTAAGTCTCCGAACATCCATAAACATATCCGTATTATTTACATACTAGTTCATCTATCATATATTTGTTCAACCTGTTAGTTGACCTGTTTCCACACATATATTTGTTGGCCAATTAACATTGACATACGAGAAAGATAAGAGTTCGGTTGCTAACAACAACTTAGCTAACATTTGAAATTTTCATCTTGAACTACTCTTCGTAGTTCTAAAGAGCAGTCCGAAATCAATATTAACAAGTGGCATTAGAGCAGGTTCTTTATCATTTTTGAACATCTGTACATGGCTGCTTTCACTGAGATTGCTAAAAATTTCTGTTACACTACCATGGACAATTGCTGAAGCAAAACAATGGAAACGTGTTCTACTGCTAAGAATTTTTTTTGCAACAGTTGATTAAGCAAGTCAATAGTAAGAAGACTGAGCAGGCCAAGAATATTCCAATAAAATATGTTGAAGAATCTTGTTGTTCATCAAGTTCAAATGAAGAAGAAGATAGTTGTTTCATGGCTCATGGGGATATTCCTTCTACAAGTGAACAACTGATTACTCATTCATCTTCAAGCAAACAGGTATTAAGTTTTAACTCTACCGATTTTACACAAAAAATAATTAGCTAATTCACTGCACGAAATGACTGATGAATATAAAAAATTATGTTTAGCATTGAAAGAAGTTAAGGAAAAACAAAATGAACTGCCAAACAAAACTGATTTAGAAGTAGAGATTGTTAAGATTAGAGCTAAAAATAATGAATTACAGGTTGAGAAACAACAATTGAAATCAGAAAATTTAAAATTAACGGAGCTGATTCAACCCTAGAATAAGTCGTCAATCACTTTAAATACAATACATAAACTGCAAAGACCATGTAATGATAGGACTGGTCTAGGTTTTAAAGAAGATACAAGTAGTTCTGAAGGCGATACAAGACCAAATTTAAACATGTGTAAAGAAAAATATATTCATTTTTTTAAACCTATGAATACACTTTCTTTACAGAAAGAGGACATAGTTGAGAAGTGGAACAATATTCAAAAATTTGGAATTGGTTATGTTCCACAAAGCTCCTGTGAAAAGCAGGACTGGAAATCTAGTAAATAATACACAATCATAAATCACATGAGAGATCAGTTCAAAATAGATACAAGAAAAATTATAATGCAAAAACAGTGAAACCACATATTTCAACACAAGCTCAATCTTGTTCATGATTTAATGCACATTATAAGCATCACAAACACAAAAACACAAAGCATGAACTTTATGAGATACAAAAAATAATCGACATGTCAGGATGATTCAAGTATGGATTTTCAAAGGACTAATCCTTTAAGGACCCACTTAAATTTGGGTACCATAGACAAGTTTGTGAAAATATTTGCAGGTGTCAAAAGAATAGATTTCAATTTTAGGGGGAACTGCAGATAGAGGAACTTCTAATTGATACAAGAAGACTGCTAGATCAAATGCATTTTGTAGCATCTTTTGACACACCAAAATAAAAACTAAGGTTTCTTACTCACATAAATATTTCATTATATGTTTAAATTTTGATATTTTGCTAAGTATTAAAAGAATTAAAGTTTGAAATTATGCAAAATAGATAAAATTTATTCATAAATCATAATTCAAAGAGTACAATAGTAGATTTTCCATTCAACTGACATTTTACAAAAAGATATCCAGGAGACCAGTTCACCTAAAGCTATATTCTGGAAATCTTGAGAATAGATGATTTTATCTAGGGTCTTAAGCTCCTTAATAAGCTTAAAATGAAATATACTATCTTCTAAAAAAATTTCTTCAGAGTCAGATATATCAAGTTGTTTAAACTTTTTTCCAATTTTGGCAAGTCTCTCAGCTATGGCTGGTTGATATGGAATAACTTTATGAGTCCCAGTTCATATGTCCAGTCCAAATATCAAGATTGCTCGAGAAATTTATTACAAGTATATACTGGCATATAAGACCAACTGCTTGTACAAGAATACATTAACCAACTGAGATACAAAATGAGAACAATTCAAATTCAAATATAAAAGGCGTTGATAGGTTCAGAGATCTCTATTAAAATATGTGCAACCTCATTTAAATCTTTCATAAATACATGCTGAATATCTTGAAGACAATGAAGACAAGCATTAAAGAAGATCAATTCGAACTTTGCAAAGACGCGTATGTTTATATAAATGAAGAATGAAGGTAAGAAAAAGAGTGTAAAGACACATATATAAGACAACAATAAATATGCGAATAAAGAAAACACAAGATACAAGTTGTCAAAAGCATTCTTCGAGCACTCTAAAAAGAATCATATTGTTTGCTCATCTCACCCACTCATATTGATACATCAGATCTCTGAAGATCATCAAGATTCAAGAATCAACTTTCAGCTGCATAATTTTTTATGAGAAGTTGATCTATTGTCTGAATATAAATATTCATTCATTGTTTTATTCGACTGTTAGGACGTGGTGTCTTAACTAAGTTGTATGCTAGGAGTTTCGATCTAGGAAAGGGTAAGTCCTATAATTGGAGTGAGTTGTATATGAGACGTTGTATAAATCAAAGTCTTCTAGTGAATTTTTTCGTTGTGAAAGAAAGGGTAACGTAGGAGCAGTTAAGTCTCCAAACATCCATAAACATATTTGTGTTATTTACATACCAGTTCATCTATCATATATTTGTTCAATCTTGAAAGGAATATTAATTCCTTGAAATATCTTGCCTAAATCGTGAATAGATTTGAATTAAGTATTTTGCCTTCTAGACAAAGATATGCTAGGTTTAAATATTTTAAGCTATTATCGAAAATCTATGGATAGATATTTACCTAGATTAATTAATATCTTGATAAGAAATTATTGTGTATTATTGTTATTAAATATTATCGAGATATTATTGATTGTGTTCAAAAGATTCTTATTCCTAACAAAGACTTATTTTCTTAATTGTCTAGGACTCTAGCTACAAGGAAGTTTTTTCCATGCTTAGACTCTCATCTATAAGTAAAAATTTCCTGCGCACAAACAAACGTGAACTTCAAAGGAGAATTCAAATAGCTTTCACAGAAAATAACATTGAAGAATTCGAAGATTCTGAAGAAGTTTTGTAGCCGTCGTTGTTGCTTGTCCCCATGGAGCCGTTGGTGTTGAAGACATCGGAGAAAACACTGTGGGAATAGTGTTGTCCGAAGATTTTTTGTGTAACTTCAAATTTAGGCTACGGGAGTTGAATCTGATTTTTTTTACTCTGTTTATTTAGGATGCAAGTTTGATTTCTCAACTTGTTGAGAAATTTAGGATTTATTGATTTTTCGTAAAATCACTAGTATTGCTTTGTAAGACTGATCTTACTTTTTCTAGTGATATTTAGCCCTAAGGCATCCGAAAAAACTCATGCAAAATTAATTTCTTGTGTTATTTGTTTTTGTTTATTTTACGTATTTATTACCGCTGCACTGTGTTGTAATTGATATTGTAACACTGCAGATAACACTGACTCTTGATTTTATCCTACAATTGTAATACAATTTATGTCAAGTGGTATCAGAGTCAACTCTTGACTCTACTAAGAGAGATTCTGGTTATTTTTGTTTTGTAGGTTTATCATGGACGTGCCGGTGGCTAACGTCATACTCCGACCACCGAAAGTCAATAATTCAGATTTATGTGAAGATTCAATTTCTTTGATCATCCAAAATTTTGAAGATTATTTGAAGAGAAAAAAAAAAGAAAGTTGGACAACAATCTAAGCACCCTAGTTTTTCTGCTTCTGAAAATCTTTTAAGGGGGTCACCTACTCGAGAACCATCTCGACCAAGGTATGCTGTTAATTATGAATCTAATACCAAGAATTTTGATTTTGTAAAATGCAGGGAATGCAATGGATATGGACACGATGCAATTGAATGTGCAAATCAACCCCACAAAGGTATGACTGTTTTCTTGAGTGATGATGACTATGACAATGATCAAGAACAGAATAATGAATAAGATCATACCTCCCTGGCTACATTGTTGAAAGAAAAGAGGTGTTTTCAAGTCAACTCAGTGGGTGTTTCCTCCGGTGTTGCAACACCAGGCCGCAATACCAGTGAAAAATCAGTTTGTTTGAATACATCTACTCTTGGTAATTTTGGTGATCAGGAAGCTGTCAATGATGATATAACTCTAGAGTGTGTACAAAAACTTTATGAGGAGTTGTATGCTGATCGGATCAAACAGAACAAGTTGAACACAACTCTCTCTAAAGAAAATTTTGATTTGAAGTATGCCATGGATAAGCTTGAAGTGATTATAGGTAAGAAAAATATTGAATTCTCCAAGAATAAGGGGGAGCTTGAAAAGGTAACTCTAAAACTTGATAAGTTTAATTCAAGTATATCTAAGCTTGATTTTATAATGGGTAAAGATGGTAAGGCTGGTCTGGGGGTTAGAAAACAGAGTTTTTGAAGTTGGAGAATCATAAAAAAACAACTGTATTTTGAAAGAAAGTAGAAATACTTCTAGCAGACCCAATGTCGCTCCGCCATTCAATAATTCTCCATCAAAAGAGCGTGTTCCTCCTCAAAAGCCGAAGCAATGGAAGCGCCATTTTATGTGTCATTACTGTTTCAAACCCAATCAAATCAGGTCTTTTTGTTTCAAGACCAGGAATGACTGCATGTATTGGAAGTCAAAGCTGATGTTGCCCCCTGCGTTGCACAATACCAGACGCAACACCTCCATAAACAGACCCACAACAAAGAAAATTTGGGTACCAAAGTTTAATTTTGAGTGTTTTATTGTTTATACTTCCTTGAAAACGAACATTGCAGGTCACTGGTACTTTCATAGTGGAAGCTCACGCCACATGACAGGTTCGAAAGAACATCTCATAGACTGTATTGAACAAAGATGTGGTAAAGTGACTTACGAAGGTAGTGCAAAAGGAAAGATTGTTGGCAAAGGAACACTGAACGTGGAAGGATTTCCAAATTAAACTTCACAATGTGTTATATGTCAAGGGACTAAACTCAAACTTGATATCTATTAGTCAATTGTGTGATGATTATTTTCATGTCAAGTTTGATAAAAATACTTGTAAGGTTTTTGATAATGCTAACATTTGTGTTTTGGTAGGTACAAGATCAGCAGATTACTACCAACTTGGAGAGGAACTTTCCTACAACCACATGAAAGTGGATGATCTTGATTTATGGCACCAAAAGATGTGTCATGTAAATTTGAAGACATTTAAAAATCTGTGTAAGTATGAAGCTGTCCGAGGTATGTCTATTTTGAATTCTGGAGTTCTATATGTTTATGGTGTGTGGGGACCTCGGGTGCTAATCTCAATTCTTACAATACAATCAGTTTTAAACGGATAATTAAATATAATTATCTAACAATATTCAATCTGAATATTTAATCAAATATGACTTACAAATGATCAATCTGATCTAATCAACAAAAGTGTAAGCCAATTTTTTTTTTTTTAAAAAAAATGTTGCATGCGCGGGCGCGCATGGCCGTTGGCCTTCGGGCACCAGGGCTGCGTGGCCGTGCCGCTCGGGCGCGCATGCCCTGCGGGTCTGCACTCCAAAAATTCAGCTCCTGCTTTTCTAAGAATTTCTGATCAGTTTATAACATTCTAAACTTCTCAAATCAATTCTATAAAGATCTAGGTACAAGATTCAAGATATAACATGAAGTTTAGAGAATAAGAATCTCATACATGTTACTAAGGTGCAATACAATAAACTCAAATCTAAGTTTTCAAATCCCAAAGCCCACATATATATCTTCGTCTCGATCTATCCAAGTTCTGTCTGACTCGCTCTTGCCACAACATGATGCAATGAACACATACAAACAAAGCACCTGCCGGATAATTTCGGTGAGAAATATCTCAGTATGAACGACATGTATATAAAACATATAGGCATAGCAAAATCATGCAATTCATGTCATAGCTCATTTCTAAATCAAATGCATATATATATATATATACATATAAGAATATTCTCTTCTTGCATTAATAACTATCAATGTTTTTTCTATAGAAATAGTATAAATACAAAACATGCTATCTATCGAAGGACTTCTCAATCCTCAAGTGATCTCAATAGCCAAACATATAGTTTCAATCCTATCATATCTTATTCTATCATAAATTCTAACATCTTGATAATCAATTCTGAAAACAAGTATTCTCATATCATTTCAACACATTCAAATCTTGAATGGAATATCATAGCATACTATCATTCACAAAGCATAAGCTATTGAAATGAATATAAACATATACCAATCTGGAA
Organism: Henckelia pumila; assembly: GCF_033568475.1. Lineage (NCBI taxonomy): Eukaryota > Viridiplantae > Streptophyta > Magnoliopsida > Lamiales > Gesneriaceae > Henckelia > Henckelia pumila. The sequence goes on along the minus strand of NC_133120.1, from coordinate 60,575,611 downwards.
TTTCAAATCATAATCTGCTATCATTTTCATAGATATCATAGAACCCCATAGCAATCTCTAGGCTATCTCATAAATGCAATGCAGATAGAAAGAAAAGGGTTCGAAAATATTTCATAATCAAATCTGAAATCATCTCTTTGGGATCCCAAGAAAAAGAGCACAACAAGTCTCCCACCTACTCTCCCGATCAGGGTGGTGATGAGCTCTTATTTCCTGGACTATGGACACTATACTGGAAACTCTGGCAGTTGGAATCAATCTGTTTCCTAGCCACTCATATATAAGTCCAAACATCCAAAATCTTTCTTTTCAAATATGGTATCAAGTTTCGAAATAATTGTGGCTCAAGATGAATGCATTTAAATCTATAAGCATTCTACCACAAACAAAAAGATGTATAACAATCTGTACCATCAATCTAAACAAGGAAATCATGTTTAAATTAAACACCTTTATTTAACAAACAACTAGATCAACTAAGTCAATTAGATCTAGTAAAATCATGTAGCATTAAACAAGATCAAATTATCATGCACGTATGTGATTGAATAAACTCGAAAACCACCACGTTCTTGAGTTATTCTTCCTATCGGGACTAATGTCGAATCATACCTCTATTTCTTGATTCATCTCTGAACTCTTGCCATTCTCAATCAACCACAATCCTCCAAAATTCTGCTCATTCAAACCTTGCTAGTTCAAGCTCTAAGTTGCTCCAACTCTTGGTTAAACTTCTTGCCGACTCGAACTCGTCGACTCGGAATCGATATATTTTACTTCAAGTCTGAAATGAAGTGTTTATAACTCAAGTATTAGCATTCAATCTCATCTAAATCTCATATATGCTTAAAAACTTCAAGACTTGATAATATAACCGAAATTCAAACCGGCAGCGTAACGATTCAAAATCAGTATTTCTAACAACTTATACATCATCTTATCTATCTTATTCAATCAATATCAATCTCATTCCAAGCTCTATCACACGAATTCAGCAGCCCAACAATTTCAGAATTTCCAAAAATCTTGCAAAAATCATAAACACGTTCAAACGATGATCTAAACTCGTTACGGAAAGAGAAGGTTCCCGTCTGGCTATCTTCTTCTCAGATGAGAGTAAGCATGACAACTAAGGCATAAAAAAATGGTTGTCTTTCCGAATTCATAAGTTTGGCGACTTATTTGTCTCATTCAGTGTGTCTCCAACATTTTTATGCTTTTTCGATCCGACTTAGATATGCTATCGTTGTATATTCTAGAACACGTTTATACAATAAAATCTTAATTCTAACAACATTTTAAAATTTAGACTTGGTAAATCTTAATAAAATTTACGTCAAAGTGTAGCACTCGAAGCCACGTTCGCAAATATACGATCAATCTGAAATTCTACCGTCTGGATAAATTTCTATCAAATTTGGACTAAATAAATCGGCCATGGAAGCTTGGAATCTGCTTTCTCTCCAAAGTTTTGCTGCAAAATATGATGGAAAACATGGAGGATACACGTTTGTATATATTATGCCAAGTGTAATCCCACTTGCAAGAAAATTGCATTTTGGCCCTCGATTTCTTCCTTATTTGTAATTCAGTCTTTCATCAATTCTTTCCTCTAATTTAATCCTTTTTATATCCAAACTCAAAATATAAATCTTAAATCCCATATATAATCAAGTCAAACATTTTATTCTTTTAATTTAAGAATTCCAAAATTTAAATCTTAATATCCGCAAATCCTCAAATTAAATATTTTTTACTCGGAATTAAATCTCTAATTCCGTAAATTCTACAAATTAATATTTTTCAATATTTGAATTTAAATCTCAAATCTCATAATTAATTATTTAATATTTTTGGGCCTTACAATTCCTCCACTCTAAGGAATGATTTCGTCCTCGAAATCGCATTCAATCTTACTACTGAATCTCGTAAGCTGTATTGAAACGCCTAATACTAATAAATACGGAATTTTTTTTTAAAAAAATAATACTACTATACATACATGCCCATACATATATGTATATAAAATTAACATACTTTTTCTTAAATAACCTGAAAAATATTAAATAAATAAATCCTTAAAAATGTTTCATGCATCAATTTAAAATAATAAACAATGCTGCTGAAAAATCTCATATGCGGAAACAATAATAAAATAAAACATGTTTCAAAATTCAACATAATAAACTAAATAGCTGCGACGGTCACGGGGTCCACTGCTCCGTGAGCTCATAAGTCCTCACCACCGGTAGGAGCTATATAAACGTCATCATGCTCACCTGCACCATATAAGCGTAGTGAGCCTAGGGGCTCAACATGTCTAATCCTTTATAACAAGGTTAAAAATAATGCATCACATAATTACTAATACATATACATGTACATGAGCATGCATGGAAATATTTTCATCACATCATAAAACTGCTGAATCATAAACTGTATCATAACCATAATCATAACCATATTATTTTTTCATCATATATAACATAATTGAGCAATGATTTTAAAACCTGCAGATGGTCCTATCCATAAGTGTGACGCTCATGTGTCGACTGATCAGTCTCATGAACCAACGTACGATGGCAGTGATAAATCACCTCCTATGGTAGTAAACTACCGAATCATATGGTGGATAACCACCCATATGGTAGTAAAACTACCGAATCATATGGTGGAAAATCACCCCTATGTCACACATACTTCAATTTCCACCAAAATATTTTATTGCTCATCATTTACATAATTATATACATAAAAAATTTCATGAATGCATGTGTGACGACCCGAGTTCTAATCTCTCAATAAACATTAATCAACAATAATAGACAACAATCAATGTCTAAACAAAAGAATTAAAAAAAAAATTTAAAAAATAAATTGCTCTGCGCACGCGCGAGCATCACCCCTCGCGCGCGCGCAAGCCAATTGGACCGAGGCCCCCTGGCTTGGCCCACGCGCGCGCGAGCAGTAGCTCGCCCGTGCGCAGGCCAATCAGCCAGAACTTGGCTGCACTCTGCTGCTGTTCAAAAATTGAGTTCATGCATCCCTTTGATTCAAGATCATCTCCTACCAAGGTATAGACATGGTATAATCAATAGCAACATCTATCATGCTATACAAGGAATACAATTAGATCACTCCAAGGCCTTAAAACATAACCAAGATGCATCAAGATACACAAGAAGCTATATACAATTCAAGTTCAAGATACATCATATTGTTTTCAAAGGACTTACAACATCTCACATGTTCTAAATACAATAACAAGATCATAATATCATCATCAACAAGTCTCGATACTATAACTATAACATAATTATGTTCAAGGTTCAAATATACATCATGACAGCTCATTCAACTTCTAACTCGGATCATCACGCTATGTTCAACTCATCCCTTGTTTGTTAAGCACACCTTTGCCCGGTTCCACTCCCTCCTATTGCAATGACACATACAACAAAACAATAGCCGGATAACTCCGGTGAGAAATAGATTTCCCAGTAAAAGCAACTAAACATGCATAACAACATATATCAAGATCATGATATAGAAGTAAGTACAATGCATGTTTTCAAAACAAGGTTCATTTCGTCATTCGTCGATTGGGATCCCGAGAAGTAGATATCATAACTAATCCACCGACTCTCCCGATCGAGGTGGGGTTACTTATCTTGCTTCTCTAGACTTTGAAGTAATCATATATGCAAATCAGACGCTAGGCTAAAACAACCACCCAGGCCATACATATACGACTCCACAAATCGTCTATTCGAACGTTTCCGTTCATTTCAAAATCAAGGAATAAGTCTTCAAGATGAATGCAACATATATCATCATCAAGGAATTCATAACATCAAAACTTATTCAACAACTCAAATAAAAACACATAAGAGCAATTAAGCAAACAAGTATGTGATTTAGGGGAAACTCGATACAAACCATCTCGAGTTGTAATCCCATTCAAACCATAGTTCACTTTTACCTTTCAAATGTGATGTTTGGGATGCCTTCTAACTTGTTCTAGCTTGTCCAAATCTGTACCATACAATCCCCAAATCTATATCAAAAAGCTGCTCACTCCTCAAACAAACTTCAAGGCAAAACTCTACCAACCTTGTGCTTTCTTCTATTGGTTTCAGAGGCGATGTTTTCAAACTCAATGTGTCCTGTTTATATACTGAAAACATAGCATACAACCAAGGAAATATCAGCTATGATACACCTCAATAGCAGCTCAAGAACAAGCTAGCAAAACATTGCAAATCAAGAGTTTGACGGCATATCGATATAACTCGGCGATTCCGAACATAGCAACAACATTTCTAACATGTATATCAGCTGTTGAAGCTTCACAACCAACATATCAGTAGGTATAAGAATCAAATCATAGTTGGGAATTCATAAGAACATGATATACAAATCACTCTTCAACCCAACTTCAAGATTATACAAGATAAAATCTCAACAACACAATTTCATAACAATATCTGATATCTGTCCATTTCGAAATCTCAAACCCTGAAGAACAAAGAGGAAACTTACATCAAATCGAAGGTTTCGTCGAGAAGATTCCAAAACATCTTTCGGAATCGAAATCGGATAACCGTAGCTCAAGATATCACAATTTGAAAGATTAAGAAAAACTTGAAAAATTCTGCTCTCGGTTCTTCCTTTTTCCTTGTCTGAAATCTGATGAATTATGTGCTATTCACACGTGTACATGCTGAATAATACATAAAATTCTGATAACTCAAAGATAATTGCACTTTAGCCCCTCAAGACCTCAATAATTGCAATTCAGTCCTCACATTCTCATGTTATTCAATTTCAATCCTAATCAATTTAAGAATATTAGAATTTAAATCAAAACTCCAAATATTCCCAAATTAATAATTCTCGGATTAAAATTAAATAATTCTGGGCGTTACAATTCTCCCCCACTAAGACACGATTTCGTCCTCGAAATCCGACAGTAATATCAACAGATCATATAACATATATCAGATAACAGAAAACAAAAGGAAACTCACATCATTGAAACATCTCTGGATATCGTTGTCGCATATCTGATTCTGTTTCCCAAGTAGCTTCTTCAACACCATGACGACTCCACTGAACTTTCACAAGTGGAATAGTCTTGGTTCGTAGTTGCTTCTCTTTTCGATCAAGGATCTGAATTGGCTTTTCAAAATAACTCAAGGTGTCGTCGATTTCAGCCTCATCAGATTGAAGCACATGAGATTCATCAGCAAGATATTTTCGAAGCATCGATACATGAAAAACATCATGTATTCCAGATAAAGATGAAGGTAAAGCCAATCGATAGGCAAGATTGCCTATTTTCTCCAGAATTTCATACGGACCAATATATCGTGGAGACAACTTCCCTCGCTTGCCAAATCTGACAGTGCCTCTGAACGGAGAAATCTTCAAAAATACACGATCCTCCTGTTCAAAAGACAAAGGTCGACGTCGAATGTTGGCATATTTCGTCTGTCTATCTTGAGCTGTCTTCATTCGTTTCTGAATAAGCTTCACCTGATCATTCATATTACGTATCATATCAGGACCAGTATCAGGTACTTCAGAAATATCATCCCAGTACAAAGGAGATCGACATTTTCTTCCGTATAAAGCTTCAAAAGGAGCCATTCCTATACTCGATTGATAGCTGTTGTTGTACGAGAATTCACAAAGAGGTAGTGATTCTTTCCAACTAGTGCCAAAATCAAGCACTACAGCTCTCAACATGTCCTCCAATGTCTGAATAGTACGCTCTGACTGTCCGTCAGTCTATGGATGATAAGCTGTGCTCAAGTGTAACTGAGTACCCATAGTACTCTGTAAACTGTGCCAAAAATGTGATGTGAATCGAGGATCACGATCCGATACAATAGATTTCGGCACTCCGTGCAATCTGACAACTTCACGGACATAAATCGCTGCCATCTGGTCGTGTCTATACGTCATACGATAAGGAATAAAACACGCTGATTTCGTCAATCTGTCAATAATCACCCAGATAGCATCACAGCCTCTAGAAGATCGAGGTAATCTAGTCACAAAGTCCATGGAAATATGATCCCATTTCCATTCCGGTACAGACAAACTCTGTAACAATCCAGGCGGTCTTTTCCTCTCAGCTTTCACCTGTTGGCAATTCAAACATCGAGCTACAAAATCAGTGACATCAGTCTTCATTTGCTTCCACCAATACTGAGCTTTCAGATCATTATACATCTTCCTACCACCAGGATGAATACTGTAACGACTACAATGCGCCTCTTTCAGTAGTTGTTGACGTACATCAGAAATATCAGGCACTACTAGGCGATTGTGAATGTAAAGAAGATCATCTCTAACCCGGTATTCAGATACATGCCCTGATCTAACTTTCTCAATCGAGTTCTGGACATTCTGATCAAGTTTCTGAGCATCTCGAATTCTTACCAATAAAGCTGGTTCAACTTGAATTTGATAGAGTCGTAATGGCTGATAATTTGTATCAAATACTAATCCAGATAAACAACAGTTTTCAATCAAATTCGATACACCAATCGTCGATAAGGATAAAGAACATACCTTTCGACTCAATGCATCTGCTGCTGCATTCGATTTTCCTGGATAATATTTAATTTCGCAGTCAAAGTCTTTCAGCAAATCCAGCCATCTTCGCTGTCTCATATTCAGTTCTGACTGAGAAAACAGATATTTCAGACTCTTGTGATCAGAATAGATTTCAAACTGTTCCCCGTACAGATAATGTCGCCAAATCTTCAAAGCAAATACAATGGCGGCCAATTCAAGATCATGAATCGGATATCTGGTCTCATGAGGCTTCAATTGTCTCGAGGCATAAGCAATTACATGACCTCGTTGCATTAGAACACAACCTAAACCTTGGTGAGATGCATCACAATAAACAGTGAAACCACCAGTACCTGAAGGAATCGTCAAGACTGGTGCACTGGTCAATCGTTTCTTCAACTCCAGAAAACTGGATTCACAAGCATCAGACCAGACAAATGGAGTATTCTTTTGAGTTAACTGAGTAATCGGCTTTGCAATACTGGAAAAATCTTTAATGAATCGACGATAATACCCAGCCAATCCCATAAAACTACGAATCTCAGGAACAGATGTCGGTCTCGACCAACTGATCACTGCTTCTACTTTACTTGGATCCACAGAAATACCATTTCCAGATATAATATGTCCAAGAAAGAAAACCTGTTTCAGCCAAAACTCGCATTTTGACAGTTTAGCATACAATTTCTCAGCTCTTAAAGTCTTCAATACTGTTCTCAGATGTTCAGAATGATCAATCAAATTCTTTGAATATATCAGAATATCATCAATAAAGATAATCACAAAATCATCTAGTTACTTCTGAAATACACGGTTCATTAAAGCCATAAACACAGCTGGAGCATTCGTCAAACCAAACGGCGTAACTATAAACTCATAATGGCCATACCTGGTTCTGAATGCAGTCTTAGGAATATCAGAATCCCTAACTCTCAGCTGATGGTATCCAGATCTCAGATCGATCTTGGAATAAATAGAAGAACCCTGCAACTGATCAAATAAATCATCAATACGAGGCAAAGGGTATTTGTTCTTTACCGTAGCCTTGTTCAGTTGCCGGTAATCGATACACAATCGCATCGAACCGTCCTTCTTTCTAACAAACAGTACTGGAGCTCCCCAAGGAGAAACACTGGGTCGAATGTATCCCTTGGCCAGTAAATCTTCTAACTGTTCCTTCAATTCTTTCAGTTCAACTGGTGCCATTCGATAAGGTGCTTTCGAAATCGATGCAGTTCTTGGCATCAGTTCTATGTTGAAATCAATCTCTCGATACGGAGGTAATCCTGGAATCTCATCAGGGAAAACATCCGCGAACTCACTAACCACTGGCAAATCAGCCAGGTTCGGGCTAGTTTTCAACACATCAACTGCATAAACAAGAAATCCCTCTGCTCCTTTCTGCAAAAATCGGGTCATAAATAATACAAAAATAAGAGGAATTTTGGCACGTGAACCCTTACCATAGAACTTCCATTCTCCAGCCATTTCAGGTCTGAATCTTACTATCTTCTGGAAACAGTCTACGGTAGCTCTGTACTTGTTCAGCATATCAATTCCCATAATACAGTCGAAATCAGACATACCAAGTACGAAGCAATCTATCTCAATTTCATTACCCTCATACTGTAGTAAACAATTCTTAACTATCTGAATCGAGATAAGACCCCTCCCCAAAGGAGAAGAAATAGATACTACAGCAGGTAATGTTTCAACAGACAAAGCATGCAATGCAACAAATTTGGTAGATATAAACGTATGGGATGCACCTGTATCAATCAAGACATATGCGGGATAACAATAAAGAGAACAGTTACCTGCTATCACGTCATCTGGTGCTCCCTGTGCCTGTTCCTCCGTCAGTGCATAGACATGAGCCTGCTGTCTCTGTGGCTGACTGCCTGCCTGACTTCCTCCTGGCCTCGACTGTTGCTGAGGTGGTGATGGTTGAAAGGAATGGACAGAGGAGGCTTGCCTCGCGGGTTGAGCCACTGATCGTGATGACTCTGCACCTCGTGCCTGTCCAGCACCTCTCTGAGGACATACTCTCGCAAAATGGCCAATCTGATGGCATATATGGCATCTCCCAGATACACCTCGACACTGATCAGTTGGATGTCCTCCACCACAAGTGTTACAGAATACACCTGACTTCTGTTTCGTACCACTGGAACTTGAAGAACTGCTTCCAGATTTCTTAAATTGTTTTCCTCTAGCTTGCAAATATCCCTTCTTGCCACTGCTACTGCCACCATTGTCAAATCGAGACGACTGTTGCTGTGTTGAAGCTGAAGGTTGTGACTGTCTCGGAGGCTGTGCAATATACGAAGCTCCTCGCTGCTGTATCAAGCCAGCTTCTGCTCCTTTGGCACTGTTCAAGGCATCAGCAAAATTATTCGGTCGCCTTGTATTCACCAGTGTAAAAACATCAGGATTCAGTCCATTAATGAACTGATCAGCCATAGCTTCGTCACTGTCTGCAACATGTGGAGCAAAACGTAGAAATGTAGTGAATTTTGCAACATAATCTTCAATATTCAAGTTTCCCTGCCTCAGGTTAGCAAATTCGGCACCCTTGTCTTTACGATAAGATACCGAAAAGAAACGTTGATAAAACTCTGTCTTGAAGACATTCCAGGTCAAAATAGTTCCTCTACGCTCCAGAGATTTCTTTGTTGTGAACCACCAGCTTTTAGCAACCTCATGCAACTGATGACCAACAAGTCTGACTCTTCGTTCATCACCGTAGTCAAGTGAATCAAATAACATTTCTATGTCATCAAGACATCCCTCACATTCAACTGCATTCTCAGTACCTTTCAAAGTTGGCGGCTTATAGGATTGAAAACGTTTCAATAGTGTTTCCATGGGAGTTGCAGTCATATCTGTCATATCTCGCGATGTACTGCCCTGTTCATTACTCGGAACTGCAGTTGCAGGCACTATCGGTGTGACAACTGTCGGTGGAGTATGAACTATCTGTTCTGGTAGAGAAATAGGAACATGGGGTCTCAGAGGAGGTCGGCCTGGTCTTCGAGACATATCTGATTATCAAAATGCTTAGAATACCAAATCATCAAATTATCTCAGTCCTCCTCTGATCATCTTACCTCTGATCAAGACTCGGTTCTGATTCAATCTTAAATAAATAATCACAATCTTCAAATAAAACATGCTTCCAATCAATTCAGATAATCAGGTAGCATGTCATAATTCATCAAGATACATGCCTCTATCAGTTCAGATATTCCAATAAGCATGCATCTTTAATCATCGTAATCATACTTTCAAATAAAATAAATACAACATCTTGTAATAAAATACTTGAAAGTAAATCATGCTAGCATTTAAAACATGTAATTCAATCACGTAATTAACTCATATCATGATAAAAACAAAACATAAATAAGTAAGGCAGAAGACTCGATCTACCCCACTCACTGTCTATCTAAGTCCAGAATGTTCTTGCTTTGATATCACATGTTGTGACGACCCGAGTTCTAATCTCTCAATAAACATTAATCAACAATAATAGACAACAATCAATGTCTAAACAAAAGAATAAAAAAAAAAATTTTTTTTTTTAAAAATAAATTGCCCTGCGCACGCGCGGGCATCACCCCTCGCGCGCGCGCAAGCCAATGGGACCGAGGCCCCCTGGCTTGGCCCGCGCGCGCGCGAGCAGTAGCTCGCCCGTGCGCAGGCCAATCGGCCAGAACTTGGCTGCACTCTGCTGCTGTTCAAAAATTGAGTTCATGCATCCCTTTGATTCAAGATCATCTCCTACCAAGGTATAGACATGGTATAATCAATAGCAACATCTATCATGCTATACAAGGAATACAATTAGATCACTCCAAGGCCTTAAAACATAACCAAGATGCATCAAGATACACAAGAAGCTATATACAATTCAAGTTCAAGATACATCATATTGTTTTCAAAGGACTTACAACATCTCACATGTTCTAAATACAAAAACAAGATCATAATATCATCATCAACAAGTCTTGATACTATAACTATAACATGATTATGTTCAAGGTTCAAATATACATCATGACAGCTCATTCAACTTCTAACTCGGATCATCACGCTATGTTCAACTCATCCCTTGTTTGTTAAGCACGCCTTTGCCCGGTTCCACTCCCTCCTATTGCAATGACACATACAACAAAACAATAGCCGGATAACTCCGGTGAGAAATAGATTTCCCAGTAAAAGCAACTAAACATGCATAACAACATATATCAAGATCATGATATAGAAGTAAGTACAATGCATGTTTTCAAAACAAGGTTCATTTTGTCATTCGTCGATTGGGATCCCGAGAAGTAGATATCATAACTAATCCACCGACTCTCCCGATCGAGGTGGGGTTACTTATCTTGCTTCTCTAGACTTTGAAGCAATCATATATGCAAATCAGACGCTAGGCTAAAACAACCACCCAGGCCATACATATACGACTCCACAAATCGTCTATTCGAACGTTTCCATTCATTTCAAAATCAAGGAATAAGTCTTCAAGATGAATGCAACATATATCATCATCAAGGCATTCATAACATCAAAACTTATTCAACAACTCAAATAAAAACACATAAGAACAATTAAGCAAACAAGTATGTGATTTAGGGAAAACTCGATATAAACCATCTCGAGTTGTAATCCCATTCAAACCATAGTTCACTTTTACCTTTCAAATGTGATGTTTGGGATGTCTTCTAACTTGTTCTTGCTTGTCCAAATCTGTACCATACAATCCCCAAATCTATATCAAAAAGCTGCTCACTCTTCAAACAAACTTCAAGGCAAAACTCTACCAACCTTGTGCTTTCTTCTATTGGTTTCAGAGGCGATGTTTTCAAACTCAATGTGTCCTGTTTATATACTGAAAACATAGAATACAACCAAGGAAATATCAGCTATGATACACCTCAATAGCAGCTCAAGCACAAGCTAGCAAAACATTACAAATCAAGAGTTTGACGGCATATCGGTATAACTCGGCGATTCCGAACATATCAACAACATTTCTAACATGTATATCAGCTGTTGAAGCTTCACAACCAACATATCAGCAGGTATAAGAATCAAATCATAGTTGGGAATTCATAAGAACATGATATACAAATCACTCTTCAACCCAACTTCAAGATTATACAAGATAAAATCTCAACAACACAATTTCATAACAACATCTGATATCTGTCCATTTCGAAATCTCAAACCCTGAAGAACAAAGAGGAAACTTACATCAAATCGAAGGTTTTGTCGAGAGGATTCCAAAACATCTTTCGGAATCAAAATCGGATAACTGTAGCTCAAGATATCACAATTTGAAAGATGAAGAAAAGCTTGAAAAATTCTGCTCTCGGTTCTTCCTTTTTCCTTGTCTGAAATCTGATGAATTATGTGCTATTCACACGTGTACATGTTGAATAATACATAAAATTCTGATAACTCAAAGATAATTGCACTTTAGCCCCTCAAGACCTCAATAATTGCAATTCAGTCCTCACATTCTCATGTTATTCAATTTCAATCCTAATCAATTTAAGAATATTAGAATTTAAATCAAAACTCCAAATATTCCCAAATTAATTATTCTCGAATTAAAATTAAATAATTCTGGGCGTTACAGCATGCACTGAAAATATGTCCGTAATATATATTTAATTAATTTTTCATAATATACTTAAAATAGACTTCATGCATAAAAATAATTAAATATATATTCCGGACTTATTTATTTTTCATGGGTTGGTCCAGACTGCTGATCACTCACTTTAAGCTCATTAAACTTAAATAAAAGCCCAATAATCATATCTTAGCCCAAATAACTTAATTAACTTAACTGGGCCTAAATAAATTATTTAAGCCCTTTAACTTAATTAAATCCAATAAAATTCTAGACTGGCCCAAAATCCACCGACTGGCCCAATAATTCTCATAGGATTCCAAGCCCATAAAAAGTATTAGGCTAACTTAAATAAATTATTTAAGGCCTAAATAAAATTATTTGGAGGCCCAAATAATTTTCTAACTATTTATTAAAGCCCAAAAAACCAAATAAACTCATAATCAATTAAAAATTAAAATACCCGAGCCCGGCCCACCTAACCCGGACCCAGACCTAACTGACCCGACCCAATTTTAACCTGACCTGACCCAGGATCCTACCCGACCCAGAACCCACCCAAAACCCATACACCGAAGCCCCCTACCCCAGCTGCTCTCGGCTGCGTGCAGCAGCCCTTCAAGGGCTGCTGCCGCTCCAGTCCGGCCACGACTGGCTGGACCGCCACCGGCAGGACCTTCCCAAGATCCTGTCGGTTCTAACCTGGCCATGGGTCGGCTGGTTCTTGGCCCTGTATGCACCCCAAACCCTAACTTGCAAACCCTTGGACCCAGAACTGATGCAGCTCAACTCCAGCCGTGTTCCAGCCTTAACCACCCAACCAAACCCAGCCTAGGGACCCTAAGACCCCCCTCTGAACCGTGGACCAGCAGCCATGCATGCCCATAACCATAAAAACGTGAGTCAATGCCATACAACATGCAAAACGTGAGAAAATCAAACTCCAAGAGTAAAAACATGGACATGCTAAAGCTTAATCATAAATATCCAATAAAAATCTGACATGAAAAGAATAATAGCTTATGTGGTGTTCAAGAAAAGAATTACACATGCCTTTTAAATTTATAGACGAAGGTTGATGCGTTTATGGATCTCCGGGACGACGAACGGACCAAAATCTTCAAAGATGGAGCTTGGTTGGATCGGCTATGGTGTTTTCTGCTGAAGAAACATGAGGGAAAAGGTGGAGGGGAGGGTTGTCGGCTGATGGAGATTGTGGTGGGGTGTGAGGTATGTTTAGGTTTAAATAAATAGGTTAATAATTAAAAATAATATGTATCTAGATAATATACCTAAAAATATATAATTAAAACTCTCTTATAAAAATAATAATCTGATGAAAAAGCCTTAAACTCGAAATACTTAATTAGGCTAATTTTAAAAATCAATAAAAGTCAATAAATGGACTAATTTTGGCAAAAAAATCAACCCTTAAATAAATATATAATTAAATACTAAAATTTTCTTGACAAAATACCTTAAAATATTATTTTAAGGCTCATAAAACTCATAACATATTTTTGGCTAAGAATTTTGGTATCTCGTCCGTCCACGGTCCCGTTTACGCGATCAACTCAATAAAATTCTCAAAAATCTAAAAATACCATAACTGCGGGTTAAATGATAAATAAATTTAAATCATGCATATAATTCACATAATAACACATAAATGCCATTTAACCCAATATAAATTTTAAATAATTATTTTCCCTAATTATGCATGCAAATTTACGTATTAAAATTTTCGGGTGTTACAATTCTCCCCCCCCCCCCCCCTTAAATTAAATTTCGTCCTTAAAATTAAAGTGCTTACTCGAATAACTTCGGGTAGAGAGTCCTCATGTCTGCCTCGGTCTCCCAAGTGGCTTCCTCCTCGAAATGATTCTGCCACTGGACTTTGACCATCGGTATGACCCGCGTCCTCAATCTCCGCTCATCTCTGGCTAAGATACGAACAGGCCTCTCCTCAAATGCTAGATCTGGTGCTAACTGCAAAGGCTCGTAATCCAACACATGCGTCGGATTAGAGATGTATCTCCGAAGAATGGATACATGGAAAACGTTGTGCACTGCTGCAAGCCCTGGCGGTAGTGCTAAGCGGTATGCCAAAGTGCCAACTCTCTCCAAGATCTCAAATGGCCCAATATATCTCGGATTCAACTTGCCTCTGCAACCAAATCTCATCACCCCTTTCATAGGTGATACTTTCAAAAACACATGATCACCTACTACAAACCCAAGATCTCGTCGTCGAGTATCAGCATAACTCTTCTGACGACTCTGAGCTGTCCTCATACGATCCCGTATCTGTGTCACAATATCGGCAGTCTGCTGTACAATCTCGGGAACAAGTAAAATCCTCTCGCCAATCTCATCCCAATGCACTGGCCATCTACATCTCCTCCCGTAGAGAGCTGCATAAGGAGCCATACCTATAGACGACTGAAAACTGTTTTTATAGGTAAAATCCACTAATGGCAGTCTAGTCTCCCAAGAGCCCTGAAAATCAATGGCACAAGCTCTCAGTAGATGCTCAAGAATCTGGATCACCCTCTCCGACTGACCATCTGTCTGGGGATGGAACGCTGTACTGAATAATAGCCGAGTCCCCAAAGCTGTGTGCAAACTCTTCCAAAATGCAGAGGTAAATCTCGGATCTCTGTCCGATACTATCGACACTGGTATGCCATGAAGTCTAACAATCTCCTTGATTTAAAGCTCCGCATACTGCGTCAATGAGTAAGTAGTCGTCACGGGCAAGAAATGAGCTGACTTGGTGAGTCTATCCACGATCACCCAAATAGCTGTACATCCTCTAGTACTCCTCGAAAGGCCAACTACAAAGTCCATCATGATGTTCTCCTACTTCCACTCCGGAATGGGTTGAGGCTTAAGTAACCCTGCAGGACGCTGATGTTCTGCCTTGATCTGCTGACAAGTCAAGCACTCTGATACAAATCGGCCAATATCTCTCTTCATGCCGGGCCACCAATACAATGACTGCAAATTTCTATACATCTTCGTACTTCCGGGGTGAATGGAATACGGAGATGTATGAGCCTCTGTCAAGATCTCAATCCTCAACTGATCAACGTTCGGTACCCATATACGACCACGGTACTGAATGATACCTTCAACAACTGTATAGAGAAGCCCGCCCTTGGCTTCATCTCTCTGCCTCAATCGCTGCAACTCCTCATCTGTAGGCTGTCCAACTCTGATACGATTCCGAAGATTCGGCTGTACCACTAACACTACCAAAATCGGTGCCTGACCGCTCGAGTACAACTCCAGCTCGAATCTCTGAATCTCCTCCTGAAGTGGCAACTGAACTGTCACACATGATACCACTGAAGTCTTCCGACTCAACGCATCAGCCACTACATTAGCCTTACCCGGATGGTAGCTAATGTCACAGTCATAATCCTTAACTAATTCCAACCATCGGCGCTGTCTCATTTTCAACTCCTTCTATGTGAAGAAGTACTTGAGACTCTTGTGGTCTGTGAAAATCTTGCACTTCTCACCATACAGATAGTGCCTCCAGATTTTCAAAGCAAAAACCACTGCTGCTGGCTCCAAGTCATGCGTCGGATAGTTCTGCTCATGAATCTTCAACTGTCTCGATGCATAGGCAATGACTCGGTCACTCTGCATCAATACAGCGCCCAACCCAAGCTTAGACGCGTCCGTGTAAACCACTAACTCCTCATGTGGAACAGGCATCGCCAACACTGGTGCAGATGTGAGTGCTTCCTTAAGCCAATCAAAGCTCCTCTGACAGTCTCAACTCCATATAAACTTCGCATTTTTCTTGGTCAAGGAAGTCAAGGGTACTGCAATAGAAGAAAAACCCTTGATGAACTTCCGGTAGTAGCCTGCTAAACCCAAGAAACTGCGAATCTCTGAAGCATTCTTCGAAATTCCCCAATCCTGCACTGCCTGCACTTTCGTCTGATCCACCGCTATCCCATATTTCGAAACTATATGGCCAAGAAATTCCACATGCTCTAGCCAAAACTCGCACTTACTGAATTTCGCATACAGTCGATGCTCCCTCAAAGTCTGCAATGTTGTCTGCAATTGTTGTCCATGCTCCTCAATGCTCCTCGAGTAGATCAAGATATCATCAATAAAGACTATGATAAACTGATCTAAGTACGGCTGAAATACGCGGTTCATGAGATCCATGAAGACCGCTGGAGCATTGGTCAATCCAAACGGCATTACTAAGAACTCGTAATGCCCATAGCGTGTCCGGAAAGCAGTCTTGGTCACATCTGCATCTCTGACCCTCAACTGATGATAGCCAGATCGCAGATCGATCTTAGAGAAAACCGAAGCTCCCTGCAACTGATCGAACAAATCCTCAATCCTCGGCAGTGGATACTTGTTCTTCACAGTGACCCTGTTGAGCTCTCGGTAATCGATACAAAGTCTCATGCTACCATCCTTTTTCTTCACAAACAACACTGGAGCTCCCCTAGGAGAAAAGCTAGGACGAATAAAGCCCTTCTCCAACAAATCTTGAATCTGCTCCTTCAACTCTTTCATCTCAGTAGGAGCAAGTCGATACGGTGCCTTAGAGATATGCACAGTACCTGGTATCAGATCAATACTGAATCCACCTCTCTAGCTGGTGGGACTCCCGAAACGTCCTCCGTAAAGACATCTAAAAAGTCACAAACCACCTCTATGTCTGACAATGATCTGCTAGGTGGTTCTGATGAAGTGACTACACTGGCGAGAAACCCCTGGCAACCACGTATCAATAACTTCCTCGCACGTGTATAAGAGATAACAGGCGAGATCTCACTGCTCGAAGATGCATAGAAAACAAACTGGTCGCCTACCACTGGTTTCACTGCCACTGTCCTCTGCAAAAAATCAATCACTGCTCCGTTGACTGACAAACAATCCATACCCAAAATCAGATCGAATCCAGTCAATGGTAAAACCACAAAATCTGCTCTGATAGTATGTCCCTGTAACTCCATCTCCAAATCTCTGCAGACGCTAGTGGTAGTAAGAATCTGACCAGACGGCATAGTGACATCGTAACCTGTAACAGCAACCTCAGGCTTGATGCCTACCCGCCTGATAAACTCTAGGAAGATGAACGAATGCGTAGCTCCTGAATCTAGCAACGCAAACGTGGAATTTTCTCCCACTAGAATTCTCCCTGCACGCAGAAAATCCCAACAATCGCATACTAAACTTACTTTTCTCCCAATACAAGTTACAAAATATTTCTCTTAATTAAACACGAATAAAATGAACATCCTAATCTAACCAAACAAACAGATAATTCATGCAATTTAAAATCATGAAGTAAATTCCCAAAAATTTCTTAAAAGAAGAAGTTTAGGAAATACCGGTGATTAAGGAGGTATCTGGGTCTGCCTCCTCAGCCTGCATGACGAACACCCGCCCAGTGGTGTTCTTCCTCTTCGGGCAGTTATATGAAACATGCCCTGGCTCCTTGCAAACATATCATACATTGGACCCCACTAGACACTTCCCGGTGTGCGGCTTTTGACACTGTGGGCAGATCGGAACTCCTCCAGTATTAGGGGCCCCGCCCCTCTGCTGCTGCTGTAGCTGACGCCCCTGAGGCCTCTGCTGCTGTCCTTGCTGATTCGGCTCCTTAGACGGCCCAGTATATGGCTTCTTCGCAGGAGGCTGCGACGTCGCCCTCTGATATCCTGGCTGAAACTGCCTCTTACTCTGCTGCTCTCGCTGCATCTCTCGCCTCCCTTCCTCAGAACGTAATGCTCTGCTAACTGCCGCCTCATAAGTAGTGACATCCAACATGAGAACGTCATGTTTGATGTCAGCCCGCAAACCATCCACAAATTGCCTCAACTTATCCGGCACACTGTCAGCAATAAGAGGCACGAAACGACACCCTCTTTTGAATTGGGTGATGTAATCCACCACAGACTTGTCTCCCTGGCAGAGACTCATAAACTCCCGGATCATGCGACTGCGCACATCCTCAGTGAAATACTTGGCATAGAACATGCGTCTAAACTCTATCCAAGTCAATGTAGGTAGATTCACACCTCGAACCGCACCTTCCCACCAAGAGGCTGCATCACCTCTCATCATATACACTGCACACTTCACCCTGTCAGTATCAGTGATCCCCATGTAGTCAAATATGGACTCCAGTGATCAAATCCACCCCTCAGCAATGAGTGGATCAGTGGTGCCGACAAACTCCTTAGGTCCCTTCTTCTGGAACCGCTCGGCAACATCCTCATCATGTGTGAGCCTAGGACATGCCGCTTGCTGCTCCAATAGAGCAGTAGTCCCAGCCATCATGTTAGCATTGGCCTGCTCCAATGCTGAAAGCGGATTCTGCGGAGGTGGAGGTGGAGGTCACCCTCGCATATTCATTTGTCTCGGAGGCATTCTGCACCACCACATATTTTTTTTACGTAAATCGCAATGCATAACTAAGGGTTTCAAAAGTCTTACTAAACATAAAATACTTAAACTTAATACATAAGCTCCTTCTAAATCTTATTAAAGCATTAAAAACTTACGGACCGATAGTGAGATTTTTGAGCTTCACGTGACAGTAGACACCCTCCAAGGAATTTTTTTTTTTTTTAAAAATAATACTACTATACATACATGCCCATACATATATGTATATAAAAATAACATACTTTTTCTTAAATAACCTGAAAAATATTAAATAAATAAATCCTTAAAAATGTTTCATGCATCAATTTAAAATAATAAACAATGCTGCTGAAAAATCTCATATGCGGAAATAATAATAAAATAAAACATGTTTCAAAATTCAACATAATAAACTAAATAGCTGCGACGGTCACGGGGTCCACTGCTCCGTGAGCTCATAAGTCCTCACCACCGGTAGGAGCTATATAAACGTCATCATGCTCACCTGCACCATATAAGCGTAGAGCCTAGGGGCTCAACATGTCTAATCCTTTATAACAAGGTTAAAAATAATGCATCACATAATTACTAATACATATACATGTACATGAGCATGCATGAAAATATTTTCATCACATCATAAAACTGCTGAATCATAAACTGTATCATAACCATAATCATAACCATATTATTTCTTCATCATATATAACATAATTGAGCAATGCTTTTGAAACCTGCAGATGGTCCAATCCATAAGTGTGACGCTCATGTGTCGACTGATCAGTCTCATGAACCAACGTACGATGGCGGTGATAAATCACCTCCTATGGTAGTAAACTACCGAATCATATGGTGGATAACCACCAATATGTTAGTAAAACTACCGAATCATATGGTGGAAAACCACCCCTATGTTACACATACTTCAATTTCCACCAAAATATTTTATTGCTCATCATTTACATAATTATATACATAAAAAATTTCATGAATGCATGCACTGAAAATATGTCCGTAATATATATTTAATTAATTTTTCATAATATACTTAAAATAGACTTCATGCATAAAAATAATTAAATATATATTCCGGACTTATTTATTTTTCATGGGTTGGTCCAGACTGCTGATCACTCACTTTAAGCTCATTAAACTTAAATAAAAGCCCAATAATCATATCTTAGCCCAAATAACTTAATTAACTTAACTGGGCCTAAATAAATTATTTAAGCCCTTTAACTTAATTAAATCCAATAAAATTCTAGACTGGCCCAAAATCCACCGACTGGCCCAATAATTCTCATAGGCTTCCAAGCCCATAAAAATTATTAGGCTAACTTAAATAAATTATTTAAGGCCTAAATAAAATTATTTGGAGGCCCAAATAATTTTCTAACTATTTATTAAAGCCCAAAAAACCAATTAAACTCTTAATCAATTAAAAATTAAAATACCCGAGCCTGGCCCACCTAACCCAGACCCGGACCCTACTGAGCCAACCCACTATGAACTTGACCCGACCCAGGACCCTACCCGACCCAGAACCCACCCAAAACCCATACCCCGAAGCCTCCTACCCCATCTGCTCTCGGCTGCGTGCAAGGGCTGCTGCCGCTCCAGTACGACCACGACTGGCCGGACCGCCACCGGCAGGACCTTCCCAAGGTCCTGCCGGTCCTAAACTGGCCATGGGTCGGCTGGTTCTTGGACCTGTATGCACCAGCCGACCCCTCTTCTCCCAAACCCTAACCTGCGAACCCTTGGACCCAGAACTGATGCAGCTCGTCTCCAGCCCTGTTCCAGCCTTAACCATCCAACCAAACCCAGCCTAGGGACCCTAAGACCCCCCTCTGAACCATGGTCCAGCAGCCATGCACGCCCATAACCATAAAAACGTGAGTCAATGCCATACAACATGCAAAACGTGAGAAAATCAAACTCCAAGAGTAAAAACATGGGAATGCTAAAGCTTAATCATAAATATCCAATAAAAATCTGACATGAAAAGAATAATAGCTTATGTGGTGTTCAAGAAAAGAATTACACATGCCTTTTAAATTTATAGACGAAGGTTGATACGTTTACGGATCTCCGGGACGACGAACGGACCAAAATCTTCAAAGATGGAGCTTGGTTGGATCGGCTATGGTGTTTTCTGCTGAAGAAACGTGAGGGAAAAGGTGGAGGGGAGGGTTGTCGGCTGATGGAGATTGTGGTGGGGTGTGGGGTAGGTTTAGGTTTAAATAAATAGGTTAATAATTAAAAATAATATGTATCTAGATAATATACCTAAAAATATATAATTAAAACTCTCTTATAAAAATAATAATCTGATGAAAAAGCCTTAAACTCGAAATACTTAATTAGGCTAATTTTAAAAATCAATAAAAGTCAATAAATGGACTAATTTTGGCAAAAACATCAACCCTTAAATAAATATATAATTAAATACTAAAATTTTCTTGAAAAAATACCTTAAAATATTATTTTAAGGCTCATAAAACTCATAACATATTTTTGGCTAAGAATTTTGGTATCTCGTCCGTCCACGGTCCCGTCTACGCGATCAACTCAATAAAATTCTCAAAAATCTAAAAATACCATAACTGCGGGTTAAATGATAAATAAATTTAAATCATGCATATAATTCACATAATAACACATAAATTCCATTTAACCCAATATAAATTTTAAATAATTATTTTCCCTAATTATGCCTGCAAATTTACGTATTAAAATTTTTGGGTGTTACATGTATAGCTGACTGAAGTAATACTTTAATTCTTTTAGCTCTATATATCTGTTCTTATATCTTATCTTATTCTTCTTTCTTACTTCTTCAATCATATGTATTCTCATTGTTTTTTAGTCATCGAATCAACTTACATCTGAGTTGCTCTTTCTCTTGATTAAAATTTGCATCGATGATTCTGTTTAGCTCAAATTCTTTTTGGATTCTGCTTCACCTGATTGAATTCAAAGGAAAGAATCTAGCTGATATTCTTCAGCTTATTCACAAGGATCACATTTCATATGTCTGACAAATCTAGATCGTGTATTAATCAATAAGCTAGATTAAATACTCACAAGGACCAATTAGTGATTCACTTCTGGAATATTTTCCTAAATATGATGATGCTCTGGAAAGAACTTTCTCACTGTTCACTCTGTTTAGACTTCAAATCTGTATCTGTTATTCCTTTGCTAACTCTGTCTATTCTACTCTGTTCTTATTCTGTACGAATCAATCTTCACAGTTTCGGTCTTTTCTCAAATCATATCTGGTCTGATAGTTGTTTTTTCTGAAACACTGTCTCAATATAAAGACAATTATGATTTTCTTATCATCTATTACTCAAAACCATTATCTCTTTATCTATCAGATAGCTGTCACAAGAATTACAATAATCAAATGGCAGAAAGTCAATCAGTTAGTACCGAATCTAGTACTATAGTTCTTAGTATATTCTTGGAAATCTGAATAATCACATCAGACAATCCATCGATCGAAGGATGGTATAATGAAATCACATACAACCAAATACTCAAAACATCTGACAATCGGTGCCAAAATCTATCAAATAAATCTAAAGTCTCTATCTTGACAATAGATTTCAATAATTCCTGTAACCTCACAATATCTCTAACTTCTTCACAGCTATCTATTTATATCTATATCACATATAATACAGCGTATTCTTGAATTTGTTGAAATTTAACTCAATTAAAATCGCAAACTCATGACGATCTGAGTAGTTTCAAACTAAAACTCTTTCGAAAATTTGATCTTATTTTGATTATAAAGTTGCTAAACTGTTACATAGACCACTTGGTCTTTTCTTTGCTGCTTATTTTTCTGGATGTTTAAGTATCAAAACTTCAATTCTGTTATATCTGCTTTCATTTTCCTTCACCAATACTGATTTCCAAGTAATTCATACATTTTTCAGACAACTGGATGGATATTAAATCTATTGGGGCGCCTCTTTCAGAATTTGATATTCCATGTCTAGAATATCTGGCATAATCAAACTATTATTCACTACAAAATCCATCCACTCTAATATGTTGTCTTGTCTCATATCGTGATCTAGCATTCTCAATCAAATTCTAATTGCTTGATGTCATATCAATGTTGCTTTAATCTTTCAAACCAATCTAGTATAGCTTGGATTGCAACAATTCTGATTGTTTGAGTATCTGTCTAAAAAACTCAAACACAAAAATCAAAATATTTAATCAATCGATCAAGAATTCAACTAGTTTCTTCTTTATTTTTCTCAATTACTGGCAAGTCATGCGATCAATTCATAAATCTTATTGGTACTCTGAATCGGAATTTCTATCAGTTACGAGCCAAAGACCTCAAAATATACTGAATGTACACATCAAATGATCAACAATTCTCAAAATTCAAAATCAAAGAAACTCGCTCAAGTCAAGGTAATCCAAAATCAAATATTCTGAATAACAAATCTGCTAAGTGAAAACAACTCACTTGCATATCAAAACTCAAGGCGAGTAATCAAACAGACTCTAACAAAGAATAAGAGCCAATAAAAATCATTCGAGGTTGTCGAATATCAAAAACCTCAAAATATATATCAAGAGATTCAAGAATCATAATTTCTATGATGTATTAAATTCAGCATAATCGAAGAAAAGACTCAACTGTAACTGATTTTTCCTATCTTCATCTGATCTATACACTCTTATTAGCGGTATACAATTCATAATCTTATCAACTCGCTATTGAACTTAAGTTCCAAACTTAAAATAAAATCTGAAATCTTACCTGGAACATATCTATAAATTCTAACCACCGACATATCTATAAATTTTGGTATATTTCTTAACATATCTAATGCATAGAATATACTTATTTCGGAACTTTTTTGTAGTCAGACTTAATATATATATATATCGTACCGAAATAAAAATATTCTGAGTTCTAGATCCCATACCATATCATCATATTCATATGCACTTTTTGATCTTGCTTAATCGCTTAATGGAATTCATCTAATGTTATTCTGTACTTGGTTAATGCATCTCAATCTGTAATGCAAACATAAATCTATATTCCAAGTACTACACAATCATGTTCATTCTTATTTCCTCAAAACTCGCAATTAATCTTTACAACCTCGTGATCTAGTTCAACATAAATTCATTCTCAGAAACTCTTGTTTACTATGAGATTGTTTTAGGGCTAATTGCATCAATACCCCCTATGAAAAGTCTAAAAGACATAAAAAAAACCCTGTGTAAAATTAATAGCATGTTAGACCCTATGTTTTAAAAAAATTAGCATAAAAACCCCTATGAAAGGGTATAAATGTGCCCGAGTTTGTATAACATAGGGGTGAAATGCGCTATATTTTAAAAAACTGAGGGATGAATTAGCCAATTAATATTTCTTAGGGAGTTTTATGACTTTTAGACATTTCACAGGGGATATTAATGCAATTAGCCCAATTGTTTTATATTCACATATCCTCTTGCCTCATAACTGTATTGCCATGGAATCTATATTTAAGACGATGATCGTACTTTTTCTCAACTACAAAGGCATGAATAAAATTCCGCTTTGCCTCGTACAATCGGTTCTTATTTTCTTTATTCTGTCAATGACTTCAACCAAATTATTCGAATTACTCTGTTTTAGTTTGGCAATTCTGCTATTCTATCTTCTTTATCAAATACAAGGAGAAATTTCTAACAACAATTCTGTTTACATACCTGCAAAACAATTTCAGTACCTCTGCTCTTCAACAATCTCTTCTTCACATTCCACCAACTTCTTGCTAAGTCATGTAGTTAATATAAAATCAGGCTTCTATGTTCATATGAGTATTCTCAACTCGAACAATAAAGCCAGCTCTTCAAATCAACCTTCTCTTGTCATAGCATATTCACAACACTACTCTGTTCTGTCTGAGGTACTCATTATTTCTGCAAAATCTGTCTTACTTTTTCTCATAATCGATATATAACATAGAGATTATAAGATACAATTCAGTATAACAAGCATATAATCTCATGCTTGTAAATTCTCATGCTTTTCACATAATACATGCTTGCAAATTTTCATGCTTCTCAAGTAATATGTGCTTACAACGAATTCACTTACTCATATGAATTCAAGAAATCATGTATGAACATCAGCATATAAGCATGTAATTTTCATATCAGTAGAGCAAGTATTGTTCAATCACTAAATCATGTTCGCGTACAATTCTTCAAATGAAGTAAAACATAAATCATGGAATACTATAAATGCATGCAACTCAATCTACCCCACTCAACTTCTATCTTAGTTCAATTATTTTCCGCTCTGATACCACCTGTTGTGGGGACCTCGGGTGCTAATCTCAATTCTTACAATACAATCAGTTTTAAACGGATAATTAAATATGATTCTCTAACAATATTCAATCTGAATATTTAATCAAATATGAATTACAAATGCTCAATCTGATCTAATGAACAAAAGTGTAAGACAAAAAAAAATTTTAAAAAAATGTTGCATGCGCTGGCGCGCGCCTTGGGCGGCGCGAGTAAGAATGCCCCGCGGCCTTCGGGCACCAAGGTTGCGCAGCCGCGCCGCTCGGGCGCGCGGGCACGCATACCCTGCGGGTCTGCACTCCAAAAATTCTGCTCCTGCTGTTCTAAGCATTTCTGATCAGTTTATAATATTCTATACATCTCAAATCAATTTTATAAAGACCTAGGTACAAGATTCAAGATATAACATGAAGTTTAGAGCATAAGAATCTCATTGTTGGGTTCGGAAATGTAAGCAATCTTGATTTTGATGATAACAAAACTTGTCATTATTTTTCTAACATATTTACCATGTGTGCAGGTGATAGAAGACAAATTCGAAGTGCTAGTTGTTGGAATACAATCTTAGCTCGGTTTAGTTTCTGGCGTAGCTATTTATTCAAGCATATCTCATAGCTCAATGATCCAAATGACCAGCCGCCTAAACCGTTGCATAACCAACACAAAAGTCTACAAATATTATCTTATGACAGTGGGACAAATTTGGATGATATCCAGGTCAAACTGCTACCTCAAGAGTGAACAAGACGAACAAGATGACAGCAGATGGAATGACAGACCAGACCTGGTTTAAGGACCATATCTCTCAGCTCCGTAATCCAAATGTAATGATTCAGTATGAGTTGAAAGATAAGAAGATGATCTACATATTCTCTTCACAAGTCAAATTCTGAATCGGAGCCTAAAAATATGATAAATCACGTTGAAGTTGCTGGTTCTGCACAGGTCGGTGACAGAACTCGAGTCTGCACATAGTCTGGTAATTTGAGAATCTCTCTCTCAAATGAGATCCAAATGGAGTGATTCTTGATGCATTGAAAAGCCAAGACAAAGGGCTACATCTGTGATGTTCACCACGCTTCCCAGAAATCAACGCATCAAGATCTACAAGACCTCGACTGATCAGCATTCTCTCGACCGATGAAGACCTCGTCTGATTTGAGCAGCTTTGGTATTTCGGGCATAACCTTTGCATATGAACTTCATATTGAGTGATTCATAATGCGTTGGAAAGCCAAGAGCAAGGGATACAACTTTTGTGTTTACTACTTTACCCAGAAGTCAACATAAAAATAGTTACAGGCATATGAACAGACAGTAGCAACTCAAGCAACCGAGAAATGTCACCTGCTCTATATCAACCGACCAACTTGAAGAAATCAACCAATCTAAGCATGTCAACCGATGCGAAGATATCAACCGATCCAAGATTGTCACCTGATCTCGCCTGTCTAATGCTCCAGATCCAGATCTAGTCAAACGGTCAAAGCTACAGTCCAGAAAGAGAAATATGAACATTGTGATATCAGAAACAGTAAACCTTTTCCAACAGTCATATTATTGTTTCTAACGTCTATATCATTCATGGAGGCTATAAATACAAGATCTGGAGATTGAAGAAAAGAGAGAGTGGACACCCAAAAGAACATTCAGCTTGTTAGAGCTTTTCCACATCAAGAGAGAGCTTCAAAACAGATCTATCAGCTAGATGAGAGCAAACCCAAGGTGTGAAGAACACGTCAACGAATTTCTTGAGCTTCTCCAGTCAAGTTATTCACACCCCACCCACTCACTCACACATATACAAGAGATGTACTTTGATGATTAGTTGAGTGAGAGTATTTACATAAAAACGTTAAAGATTGTGTTTGTAGTCTTGGCATAAAGACGTTAAAATTTTATGCGGATTGTGAGGTTGCGGCCTACAATCGAGTATGAATCTAGGAGTTCCGATTTAGGCAGTGGATATGTCCTAAAGTTGGATTGTGGTGATAACAAGACGTTGTAATGCTCAAAGTTTTCTAGTGGATCCTTCCGTGAGGAAGAAGGGGTGACGTAGGAGATTGAGCTCCGAACATCCATAAACAAATCCTTGCATCTTTTGTTTATTGCTTTTACTTATTTTTGTTGTTTTTGGATGATTTGTTGAAACATTTTATATGTTCTTTAAATTATCGAAATATTGCATACAAAGTGTTTGATAAAATGCTTCAACCAAAATGTTTTTACTATCTCAACTTGTAATCTTTTCAAACGATTACTCAAATGCTTAATCAGTTTTTAGATGGATTATTTCGAGTATTTTCCACTTGGTTTTGTAACCAAACTCGATATAATTTATCGGTGCTCGGTTCGTATTCAAACATTTTAAGAACGAGCTATTGTAGCTCAAAATATTTTTAAAGTATGTATTCACCCCCCTCTATACACCGTTTTCGATCCTATCAATTGGTATCAGAGCGGGTTGTTTTTGAAAGAGCATTTGAAACTGATTCTTATCTTCAAAGTTTCGTTTTTGAGATTTTTTAACATATATATGCATAGTTGAGAATTTCTGGCAGCTTGCAGCGACCTTGGAAAAAATGTCATAACTTCTTGCTTGAGTGTTCAAACGACAAACCGCTTTTTGCATTGAAAACTAAACTTGCAGAGGATCGCAGCGGTATAAAATTTGCAGCCTGGTTCTGCACGAGGAAGAGCAGTTTATTCTATGAAGTTGAACCAGCGTGCTGCCGCAGAAAACAGGGCATGAACAAAAGTTGACCTTTTTGCCAAGAAGCTCAAGGATGTTTCACTCATCAATAAAAAGAACTTATTATCTCGAATCAGAGTCATACATCGTCAAGAAAACTCGGTAAACTCATTATAAAATTAGATTTTCGAGAGCTTTTGAGTTTGATTGCCAACATGATATTCTACTTGTGCTAGCATGTCTTGAATTAAGAATGTCTAGTCATTTACCTTACAATTATGATTGTTCTTAATGTCTAAAGGGACACTTAAATGTGTTATGAATATTTATATTGGTATGTCAATCTTGATTTTGTGTTGCTTGGTAATTTGAGATAATTTTGTCCAAAGTTGATGGAGCTTTCTAGTCATTCAACTTAACTTATTTCTGTTGAATATCTCGCTCTATTTGTTGCTTAATCAAGTTGAGACTATTTTCTTGTGCATTGCATTCATGTTTTGAAATCATGAAATTACATTTAGCAAGGGGGAGCAAAAATGAAAAATTGAATTGAGCATAGTAGATTTATCCCTCTATTTTTACAAAAATAAATTACTCAAAATTTGAGGGGGATCTCATTCATCATCCATCATGTTTTTGAAAATTTATGAAATGTCATATGCTACAACACTTTTTTTTTTTGCTCTTTAAAATTCTTTTATGCTCATTTTATAAAGATAAGGAGAGTAATGATTTTTGACTTGCAACTATATCTTCCATATATTTGCGCTTTATAATTTCAAATATCAAATCCATTTATTCAAAAAATGATTTGAGTTTTAATTCATTTTCTCTACTTGCATAAGTAATCACTTGTATTTGTGGAAAAGGAGAGAAGTAATATCATTGGGAGATTATTATTTTTCTATGTGAATACCCTCTACAAGCTTAATTTTTTTTAGAATCATTCATTGAAGGGTCACATCATAAGCTTACTTGTTTTGGGATCACAATGATATTTTACAACTTCTTAATCTACTTATACTTGTTGACTACATATGGTGGCAAAGGCGGAGAAATATGGAAGATAATTTGGTCAAGTCAATTTTTAATTATCTCTTGATCTTTGTGAATGACTAAAATTCATAGCAAATGATATTTTCAAACACTTCCCTCACTTATTTTAGTTTCGGAATTGTTGTCCTGGAATTGCAATCTCTTTTACCAAAATAATCAAGTGAGGATGAAAATTTCATTTTGTGGATACATATTTAATTGAAGTTGTTTTTATGTGTTAGACAATCTTCTACTTTAAAATTTTCATTTATTCAAACTTTGAGGGGGGAGCTATAACATTTTTGTTTATCTCGAACCTTTTTTATTTTCACAAAAAGGGGGAGAAATACGTTAGATAAAAATATGTGTTTTGCATTACTTTCTTTCCATGTTCATATTTTTATCCAAGTTTTGTGATCATCAAAAAGGGGGAGATTTTTGGGTCCAAAAATGCAAGAAACCTTGATTTTGATGATAACAAAACTTGTCATTGTTTTTCTAACATATTTACCAAGTGTGGAGCTGATAGAAGACAAATTCGAAGTGCTAAGTTGTTGGAATACAATCTTAGCTCGGTTTAGTTTCTGGCCCAACTGCTTGTTTCAAGCATATCTCATAGCTCAATGATCCAAATGACCAGCCGCCTAAACCGTTGCATAGCCAACACAAAAGTCTACAAATAATTTCTATGACAGTTGGACAAATTCGGATGATATCCAGGTCAAACTGCTACCTCAAGAGTGAACAAGACGAACAAGATGATAGCAGATGGAATGACATACCAGCCCTGGTTTAAGGACCATATCTCTCAGCTCCGTAATCCAAATGTAATGATTCAGTATGAGTTTGAAAAATAAGAAGATGATCTACATATTCCCTTCACAAGTCAAAGTCTGAATCGGAGCCTAAAAAGATGATAAAGCACGTTGAGGTTGCTGGTTCTGCACAGGTCAGTGACAGAACTTGAGTCTGTACATAGTTTGGTAATTTAAGCATATCTCTCTTAAATGAGCTCCAAATGGTGTGATTCTTTATGCGTTGAAAAGCCAAGGCAAAGGGCTACAACTGTGATGTTCACTACTCTTCCCAGAAATCAACGCATCAAGATCTACAAGACCTCGACAACTCAGCATTGTCTCGACCGATGAAGACCTCGACTGATTTGAGAAGCTTTAGTATTTCGGGCATAACTTTTGCATATGAACTACAAATTGAGTGATTCATAATGCGTTGGAAATCCACAATCAAGGGCTACAACCTTTGTGTTTACCACTTTGCCCAGAAGTCAACATAAAAATAGTTACAGGCATCGGAATAGACAGTAGCAACTCAAGCAACCGAGAAATGTCACCTGCTCTATATCAACCAACCAACTTGAAGATATCAACCGATATAAGCATGTCAACCGATGCGAAGATATCAACCGATCCAAGATTGTAACCTGATCTCGCCTGTCTAATGCTCCAGATCCAGATCTAGTCAAACAGTCAAAACTACAGTCCAAAAAGAGAAATATGAATGTTGTGATATCAGAAACAGTACACAACCTTTTACAACAGTCATATTATTGTGTCTAACGTCTATATCATTCATGGAAGCAATAAATACAAGATCTGGAGATTGAAGAAAAGAGAGATTGGACACCCGAAAGAACATTCAGCTTGTTAGAGCTTTTCCACCTCAAGAGAGGGCTTCAAAACAGATCTATCAGCTAGATGAGAGCAAGCCCAAGGTTTGAAGAACACATCAACGGATTTCTTGAGATTCTCCAGTCAAGTTCTTCACACCCCACCCACTCACTCACACATATACGAGAGATGTACTTTGATGATTAGTTGAGTGAGAGTCTTTACACAAAGACGTTAAAGATTGTGTTTGTAGTCTTGGTATAAAGACGTTAAACATTATGTGGATTGTACGTGAGGTTGCGACCTACAATCGAGTATGAATCTAAGAGTTCCGATTTAGGAAGTGGGTAAGTCCTAAAGTTGGATTGTGGTGATTACAAGACGTTGTAATGCTCAAAGTATTTTAGTGGATCTTTTCGTGAGGAAGAAGGGGTGACGTAGGAGATTGAGCTCCGAACATCCATAAAAAAATCCTTGCATCTTTTGTTTATTGCTTTTACTTATTGTTGTTGTTTTTGGATGATTTGTTGAAGCATTTTATATGTTCTTTAAAGTACCAAAATATTGCATACAAAGTGTTTGATAAAATGCTTCAACCAAAATGTTTTTACTATCTCAACTTGTAATATTTTCATATGATTTCTCAAATGCTTAATCAGTTTTTAGATGGATTATTTCGAGTATTTTTCGCTTGGTTTTGTAACCAAACTCGATATAATTTATTGGTGCTCGGTTCGTATTCTAACATTTCAAGAACGAGCTATTGTAGCTCAAAATATTTTTAAAGTGTGTATTCACCCCACCTCTACACACCGTTTTCGATCCTATCACTCATACATGTTACTAAGTTGCAATACAATAAACTCAAATATAAGTTTTCAAATCCCAAAGCCCCACATCTATGTCTTCGTCTCGATCTATCCAAGTTTTGTTTGACTTGCTCTTGCCACAACCTGATGCAATGCACACATACAAACAAAGCACCAGCCGGATAATTCCGGTGATAAATATATCTCAGTATGAAAGACATGTATATAAAACATATAGGCATAGAAAAATCATTCAATTCATGTCATAGCTCATTTCTAAATCAAATGCATATATACATATACGCATATTCTATTCTTGTATTAACAACTATCAATGTTTTTCTATAGAAATAGTATAAATACAAAACATGCTATCTATCAAAGGACTTCTCAATCCTCAAGTGATCTCAATAGCCAAACATATAGTTTCAATCCTATCATATCTTACTCTATCATAAATTCTAACATCTTGATAATCAATTCTGAAAACAAGTATTCTCATATCATTTCAACACATTCAAATCTTGAATGGAATATCATAGCATAATATCATTCACAAAGCATAAGCTATTGAAATGCATATAAACATATCCCAATCTGGAATTTCAAATCATAATCTGCTATCATTTTCATAGATATCATCGAACCCCATAGCAATCTCTAGGATATCTCATAAAGGAAAGGGTTCGAAAATATCTCATAATCAAATCTGAAATCATCTATTTGGGATCCCGGGAAAGAGAGCACATCAAGTCTCCCACCTACTCTCCCGATCGGGGTGGTGATGAGCTCTTATTCCCTGGACTATGGACACTATACTGGAAACTCTGGCAGTAGGAATCAATCAGTTTCCTAGCCACTCATATATAAGTCCAAACGTCCAAAATCTTTCTTTTCAAATCTGCTATCAAGGTTTCGAAATAATTGTGGCTCAAGATGAACGCATTTAAATCTATAAGCATTCTACCACAATCAAATACATGTATAACAATCTGTAACATCAATCTAAACAAGGAAATCATGTTTAAATCAAACATCTATATTTAACAAACAACTAGATCAACTAAGTCAAGTAGATCTAGTAAAATCATGTAGCATTAAACAAGATCAAATAATCATGCATGTATGTGATTGAAGAAACTCGAAAACCAACACGTTCTAGAGTTATTCTACCTGTCGGGACTAATGTCGAATCATACCTCTATTTCTTGATTCAATATCTGAACTCTTGCAATTCTCAATCAACCACAATCCTTCAAAATTCTGCTCATTCAAACCTTGCTAGTTCAGGCTCTAAGTTTCTCCAACTCTTGGTTCAACTTCTTTCCGACTCGAACTCGTTGACTCAGAATCGATATATTATACTTCAAGTCTGAAATGAAATGTTTATAAATCAAGTATTAGCATTCAATCTCATCTAAATCTCATAAATGCTTAAAAAGTTCAAGACTTGATAATATTACCGAAATTCAAACTGACGGCATAACGATTCGAAAACGGTATTTCTAACAACTTATACATCATCTTATCTATCTTATTCAATCAATATCAATCTCATTCCAAGATCTATCACACGACTTTAGCAGCCCAACAATTTCAAAATTTCCAAAAATCTTGCAAAAATCATAAACACGTTCAAACGACGATCTTTTTCGGATCCGACTTAGATATGCTATCGTCGTATATTCTAGAACACGTTTATACAATCAAATCTTAATTCTAACAATATTTTAAAAATTAAAACTTGGTAAATCTTAGTAAAACTTACGTTAAAGTGTAACACTCGAATCCGTGATCGCAAATATACGATCAATCTGAAATTCTGTCGGCCGAATAAATTTCTATCAAATTTGGACTAAAAAAATCGGCCATGGAACCTTGGAATCTGCTTTCTCTCCAAAGTTTTGCTTCAAATTCTGATGGAAAACATGAAGGATACACGTTTGTATATATTATGCCAAGTGTAATTCCACTTGCTAGAAAATTGCATTTTGGCCCTTGATTTCTTCCTTATTTGTAATTCAGT
This sequence comes from Henckelia pumila, assembly GCF_033568475.1. Lineage (NCBI taxonomy): Eukaryota > Viridiplantae > Streptophyta > Magnoliopsida > Lamiales > Gesneriaceae > Henckelia > Henckelia pumila. The sequence goes on along the minus strand of NC_133120.1, from coordinate 60,542,427 downwards.
CTTTCATAAATTCTTTCCCTCTAATTTAATCATTTTTATATCCAAACTCAAAACATAAATATTAAATCCCATATATAATCAAGTCAAACATTTTATTTTTTTAATTTAAAAATTCCAGAATTTAAATCTTAATATCTGCAAATCTTCAAATTAAATATTTTCTACTCGGAATTAAATCTCTAATTCCATAAATTCTACAAATTAATATTTTTCCTTATTTGGAATTTAAATCTCAAATTCTGTAATTAATTATTTAATATTTTCGGGCCTTACATGGTGCATGCCAAAAAGGTAAGGAAACTCGCATGTTGCACCCTGTGTTACAATACTTTGGGACAACACGGTGCCTTGAACTTTTGCATTTGGATTGAATGGATCCTATGGAACTAGAAAGCTATGGAGGTAAGAAACACTCTTGTGTGTGTGTTGATGACTTCTCACGTTGTACATGGGTAAGATTTATTAGAGAGAAGTCAGATAATTTTTATGCTTTTAAGAATTTACAAATAAAGATTACTAACCTGCATGACTTGAAGGTTGGAAGGATCAGGACAGACGATGGTAAGGATATCACATGAGTTGTCTTGTCCAAAGACTTCTCAACAAAATGGCATTACCGAAGGAAAGAATAGGATGTTGCAGGAGATGGCTAGGGTGATACTAAGCATAAAGAATATCTCAAAAATATTTTGGGCAGATGTCGTGGATACAGCTTGTCATTTATTGAATCGAATATACTTAAGGAATGGTTTTACTATGACTTCCTATGAGACTCTCATGAAAAAGAGGCCAAACCTTAAATACTCTAATGTTTTTGGTTGTATTTGTTATGTTTAGAATGAAAGAGATTGCCTAGCCAAATTTGATTTCAAAGTTGACTCATGTTTGGTTCTTGAATATGCTTCGATTAGTCGTGCATATAGAATGTTAAATCTGAGAACTATAAGAATTATGGAATATATTAATGTAGTTTTTGATGATTTTGCAGATCTAAAAGAAAAAACTACTAAGGATGATCTGCTGGAAATTTTCAGTCCACTGAAAGATCCAGGTGTTGCCTCTGATGTTGCAACATCAAGCATAACACCGGGTCCAACAATGACCGAACCTGAGAATAATCAACCAAGCAATGATGATGTTGTTTTGATAAATGATGGTAAGGACATTTCAAGCCAAATACAGTAGAACCATCCATCATCACAGATTATTGAAGATGCTTTTGGAACAATGCAAACTCGAATGAAGGAAAAAATGGACTACTTCGAGGTGATTGAGTCAGTATGCATGAGTTCCATCTACTCAAACGAGGTAAGGTTGATTGAATATCATCTTGAAATTGGCTTCAAACGAGGTAAGGTTGATAAAACCTTTTTTATTCAAAAGTCCAAAGGTGAAATACCTGTTTGCCAAGTTTTCGTGGATGTCATCATTTTTTGTGCTTCTTCTCAAAAGCATGTTGATTATTTTGTTGAATGAATGTCTTTCATCTTTGAATTAAGAATGATAGTTAAGTTGAGTTATTTTCTTGGTTTTCAAGTTAATAAAATGCATGATGATATTTTTCTGTCCCAAAGTAAGTATGTTGAAATTTTGGTGAAAAAGTTCTGCAATGAAAACAATAAAAGCATAAACACCAATGGGATCTAGTGAAAAGTTGCGTAAGGATGATGTTGTGGCCAGTGTTGACAACACCGTGTACCACAACATGATTGGAAGTCTTTTTGTACTTAACTGAAATTCATGCTGATATTATGCTTAGTGTGTGTTTATGTGCCAGGTACCAATCTAAGCCTAAGGTCACACATTCTAAAACAGTAAAACGTATCTTAAGATAAATCTCCGACACCTTGGATTTAGATTTGTGGTACACTAGGGAGACAAATACAAATCTTGTTGGTTTTGATAGTGTTGATTGGGTTGGGAATTTTAATGATAGAAGATGCACTATGGGAGGGTGTTTTTATCTAGGAAATAAAAGTTTTTGTTCACAACTTTTTTTGATGAACCAAATGGTAGAGGGTTGCGGATTTAAAAGTAAACCCCCCATTGTTTATTGTGATAATTTGAGTGCGATTGACAGTTAAAAACATCCAGTTTAACACTCTCGCATACAACACATTGACATTTGACGTCACTTTATTCGAGATTTGGTAGAAAAAGGTGTGATCCGAATGGATTTTGTTGGAACTAATAACCAACCAACAGTTATATTCACAAAAGCTTTAGATTTCGAGAGATTCTCAACTCTTCGGAGGTCTCTCGGCATGTGCGCATTATAATATTTTGCTGCTATTGTCGTCGGAGTTACAACACCATAGACAACACTGTTGTTTTTCTTTTCATGCATACATCGGATTTTAGGAATTCTGCATACACTTTGTGGTGTGTAGTGTTTTAATCTCTGTTACAGTGATTTCACAAGCGCCATGTTTTTCAGTAAAATTTTTATTAAACACACTGGCCCTTGAAAATTGAACTCTGACTAAACCACTAAGTAGTTGAGTCATGTACGTGTGAGGACCTCGGTTCTAATCATCTAATCATAAATAAATCATTCAATCGATAATAAAAGTCAAGGCAGAAAACAAGTAAAAATATTTTTTTAAAAAATAAAAACATGCACGTACCCCGTGCACCCTCCGTGCTCGGGTCCGTGCATTAAGCTGTAGCAAAAGTTTCATAGTCTACAAGGACATGGACCCATGGACACCTCCGTGCCTGGGTCCATGCACAAAATGCACAAAAACTCAACTTACTACCTCAACAAAACATCACATGGACCCCTACACGGAGGTGGCATGGGGTCCGTGCATGTCAAACACAACTCAAAGAACGGAGGCAGAGTATGTCCGGAACCTTGCACGAGGGTGTGCACGGGGTCCGTGCCTTGCTATACCAGCAAAAATAAAAAGCTTAACAGATCATATTTCCATGCTAAAACAACTTCAAATCATGTTCTATAACACACATCACAACCTCAATTCAACAAAATACAATACATGATAGTTCTAGAGTTTACATTTATTCAAACTAGTAAAACATGCTTCGGTTCTAGGTTTCCAATACAAAATACATATCAAGTTTGAATTACAAATTCGACTTTTGAAACACCAAGTCCTCAATCTATCATCACATTCATATAGCCATGCGATCTTTGACTCGCTTTTGCCCTACCTGTTGCCAAGCACACATACAAAGACAAGACAACAGCCGCATAAACCGGTAAAAATAATATTTCCAGTAAAAGAGGCATAACATGCAATATCAATAAACATATCAATTCATGATATATATAGCAAATTCAACATATTCAAAAATGAAAGTAGAGTGAATGTATGATTTCAAAACTCGGGATTATCTAATCGGATAATCAAAAGGTAATTTGGTCATTCGGTTACTCGGTTGGGATCCCGAGGACAAGTTATAACAACCAACACACCGACACTCTCATACGAGGTGGATGTCTTATAACTCAATCCCCTAGAAATTAAAGCAACTATAAGAAGTATTCTAGCTCTTGAAAAAACTCGAAAACCAAGGCCACTCCAATATAGTTCCCAAAACGTCTAATTCATAAGAAATCAATTTTTGACTCAATATGAATGCATGTACATATAAACAATCATTCTAATATAATCAAGTAAGTCAAATAATTCATTTGGCATGCAAGTATGTGATTTAGGGACTCGAGAATCATTCTGAACTCGAGTATTCGACCCTATTCGATTCGATGTTGACTTTTAACTTTTCTCGATTCAAAGAGCTCCAATCTGGATAATCAAAACAAAACATAACTCATTTCAAAATCTATTCGAATCCAATCAACTGTCACAAAAGAAACAATACTATATCGGCTTCAAATCTCTAACAATCCAAATTCGGCAACTTCGAATTCAAAAACTCTCAACATTCAAACTCGATCGAACTACGGCTCAAACAATTCAAATCAACCGATATTCCAAAACTCAAACCGACGGCATAACAGTTATATTTCGATCAACAAAAAACCACAACAACAATATACCGATCTAACATCACTCTAACCGTCAATAATCCAACAAGAACAACTCAAATCCTAACACCAAAACAGCCCCATTTTCGAAAATTACAATAAAATTCATAACAATTCCAAATGTCGTTTTTCTTTATCCGACTTCGAAATAACGATAGATGCTAGCTCAAGAACGTTATATCCAAAAAGAATTCGATTCAAACAACAACCGAAAAATGAAATATATCCGATCGAAGAAATACTTACTATTGAACGAAGCCTTCGATGTCGGGATCGCGAATACACCTTCGGATTTAATTTCTACCGGACGGATCGAAAAAAATCAGAGAATGAAAAGTGTGGAGATCTTGCTTTGCTCTTCAATGGAGGTATCGGCCAAGAGGAGAAGAAGGAGGAAAGGAAATGAAGACTAACTCAACAATCAAGTCCAAGATAATATATAAAATCCCATTTTTGCACTTTAGTCCCTGAAATTTTGAAAATTGCAAAACAAACCCTGATCAAATATCAATTCAACCCTCGAATTCTATAATCTCTGAATATCTCAAATAAATTCAATTAAGATAGATTTGGAGCGTTACAATTCTCCCCTTCTAAGAATAGATTTCTTCCTCGAAATCGAATAAGAATCATTCACATAAGATAGAATAAAAAACCAAAGACAGAAATAAGAACTCACATCATCAGAATAACTCTGGAAATCGTTGTCTCATATCAGACTCTATCTCCCATGTTGCTTCCTTGACTTCGTGTTGGCTCCGCTGAACTTTCACCAACGAAATCGAATTTTTTCTGAGCTGCTTCTCCTTTCTGTCAAGAATCTGAATAGGTCGCTCGAAGTAACTCAGGGTCTCGTCAAGTTCGGCCTCATCAGGCTGAAGAATATGAGAAGGATCGGGATGATATTTATGCAACATAGAGACGTGGAAGATGTCGTGAATACCAGATAAAGATGGAGGAAGTGCTAATCTGTAGGCAAGATTGCCTATCTTCTCTAGAATCTCGTACGGTCCGATGAATCTCGGAGACAACTTCCCTCTCTTCCCGAATCTGATAGTGTCTCTGAATGGAGAAATCTTCAAAAATACTCGGTCTCCCTGATCAAAATACAGAATTCTGCATCTGATATTCGCGTACTTTGCCTGTCTATCCTGAGCAGTCTTCATTCTCAACTGAATAATCTTCACCTGCTCAGCCATATCTCGAACCATATCTGGTCCCAAATCTTGTGACTCAAAAATCTCATCCCAGTACAAAGGAGATCTGCACTTTTTTCCGTACAACGCTTCAAAAGGATCCATACTAATACTCATCTGGTAGTTGTTGTTGTACGAAAATTTCACAAGAGGTAACGAATCCTGCCAGTTAGTGCCAAAGTCAAGCACTACGGCTCGTAGCATATCCTCTAGGGTATGAATCGTCCGCTCTTACTGACCGTCGGTCTGAGGATGATATGTTATACTAAGGTGCAAACGAGTAACAAGTGCCTCCTGTACACTGTGCCAGAAGTGAGAATTAAACCGAGGATCTCGGTCTGAAACAATCGATCTCGGCACACCATGCAATCTGAAAAACTCCCTAACATATAACTCAGTCATCTGATCATGCCGATATGTCATCTTGTATGGAATAAAGCAGGCAGATTTCGTCAATCGATCGATCACTACCCTAATGGCATTGCATCCTCGGACTAATCGCGGTAGCTTCGTGACAAAATCCATCGAGATATGATCCCACTTCCACTCAGGAACAGGTAAGATGTGCAATAAGCCACCCAGTCTCTTCCTCTCAGCTTTCACCTGCTGACAATTCAAACATTGAGACACAAATCTCATGACATCCCTCTTCATCTGCTTCCACCAGAACTGATTTTTCAAATCATTATACATCTTTCGGCCACCTGGATGAATATTGAACCGACTGCAATGTGCCTCTCGAAGAATACGCTGTCTCAACTCAGAAATATCAGGCACAACAATATGGTTATTCACAAATAAAACATCATCCCTGACCTGAAACTCAGACTGGTGTCTTGATCTGCCTTTCTCTATTGAACTCTGAACACTCGCATCGGATTTCTGTGCCTCTTTGATCGACACAAATAACTCTGGCTCGGCTTGGATAGCAAAAACTCTGATAGGTCTCCTATCTGTTTCAAAATCCAATCCAGAAGTACAACAATTGTATATCAATCGAGAAACACCAATAGTAGAAAGAGATAAAGAACAAAGCTTTCGGCTCAATGCATCAGCAGCTGCATTCGACTTCCCTGGATAATACTTGATTTCACAGTCAAAGTCCTTCAGAAAATCTAGCCATATCCTCTGTCTCATATTCAATTCGGACTGCGAAAACAAATATTTCAAACTTTTATGATCTGAAAATATTTCGAAAGTCTCACCGTAAAGGTAGTGTCTCCAGATCTTCAAATCAAATACAATTGCAGCGAGCTCAAGATCATGAATCGAAAATCGAGTCTCGTGCGGCTTAAAATGCCTCGATGCATATGCTATCACATGCTTCCTCTGCATAAGAATACATCCTAATCCTCGGTGAGAAGCATCACAATAAACTGAAAAACCTCCAGTACCTGATGGAATAGATAGAATCAGAGCACTGATCAATCTCTTTTTCAGATCAATAAAACTGGCCTTGCACTCTTCAGTCCAGACAAAAGGCGCATTCTTCTGAGTCATTTGGGTAATCGGCTTTGCAATAGATGAAAATCCCTTGATGAATATGCGATAATAACCCGCTAAACCCATGAAACTTTGGATCTCAGGCACCGATGTCGGTCTAGGTCAATTCATAACTGCTTCGATCTTGTTGGGATCGATAAAAATACCATCTCCAGAAATAATCTGACCAAGAAAGATGACTCGGTCCAACCAGAACTCACACTTAGACATCTTGGCATACAACTGTTTGGTCCGCAAAATCTGCAAGGCGATCCTCAAGTGTTCTGCATGGTCAGTACGGCTCTTCGAATAGATAAGGATATCATCGATAAATATAATCACAAACTCATCCAAATAATGTTGAAATATACAGTTCATCAGACCCATTAAAACTGCTGGAGCATTAGTCAAACCAAACGGCATGACTATAAAATCAAAATGTCCATACCTCGTTCTAAAAGCAGTTTTAGGCACGTCCTCTTCACGAACCCTCAGCTGATGATATCCAGACCTCAGATCTATCTTCGAATACACAAAATAACCCTGCAGTTGATCAAAAAGTTCATCTATTCGAGGCAATGGATACCTATTTTTTTACCGTCGCTTGGTTCAATTGGCGGTAGTCGATGCAGAGTCGCATGGATCCATCTTTCTTCCGCACAAACAAAACAGGAGAACCCAAGGCGACACAATAGGTTTGATGTATCCCTTGGCAATCAAATCTTCAAGTTGTTTTTTTAATTCCTTCAATTCAACAGGATCCATTCGGTAAGGAGCCTTTGAAATCGGTTGTGTACTTGATGTCAACTCGATGCTGAATTCGACTTCACGAATAGGCGGCAATCCTGGAATCTCATCCGGAAAGACATCAGCAAACTCTCTAACCACTGGTATATCAATCAACTCAGGGCTAGATTTCGAACATCAATCTCATAAATCAATAATCCCTCAGCTTCTTTCTGTAACAAATGAGTCATAGACAAAACAGATACTAAAGGAATTTTGGATCTAGAACCCTTACCAAAGAATTTCCACTCCTCTGCCATCTCGGGTTGGAATCTGACCACTTTCTGAAAACAATCGACTGTAGCCCTGTACTTGGTCAAAGTGTTTATACCAACAATACAGTCAAAAGCGGATAACTCAAGTACAATGCAATCTAATTCAATCAAATTCCCTTCAAATCGCAATTCACAGTTCCGAACCAATTTAACAGATGCAATTCCCCCACCCAAAGGCGAAGTAACGGCGAATACAGCAGGCAAAGGCTCAGTAGATAAAGCATGCATCAACACAAATTGTTCAGATATAAAAGAATTTGAAGCACCCGTATCTATCAACACATGAGCAGGATAACCAAAAATTGAACAGTTACCTGCTATAACATTTTTCGGTGCAGCCTGAGCCTGATCCTCAGTCAAATAAAAAACTCTCTCCTGCTGTCTAGGAGGTTGATTCATATTACCTCCCTATCGTGTCTGCTGATGTGGCTGGAAAGAGTGGACTGCAAAAGTCTGCCTCTCAGGATGAGCTGACTATCTAGAAGAACTTCCACTCTGAGCTCGATTAGAACCACGCTGAGGACAAACTCTGGCAAAGTGTCCAGGCTGCTGACAGATTTTGCAGGTCCTAAAAATTCCACGGCATTGATCAGTGAGGTGGCAACCTCCACACTTCCTGCAAGACATGCCAGAATAACCAGAACTCTATCCTGAACCAAACTGCTTTGAGCCACTGGAACTCGAAGAACTGCTCCCTGGCTTCTTGAACTGTTTTCCCTTCGGACGGAAGTAATCCTTTCTGTTACCGCTGCTACTACCTTCTTCAGATCTTGGTGGCTGATTCTGATACTGAGACGGTTGATTCTGATACTATCTCTGCTGCTGAGTTACAAACTGAGATCCTCGCTGTCTCAAAAACCCTACTTCGGCTCCTTTGGCTTGGTTCATAGCATCAACAAAATTATCAGGCCTACCAGTGTTTACCAACGTAAAGATATAGGGGTTCAAACCATTAATGAACTGATCGGTTTTTGCTTCTTCGTTTTCGGCAAAGTGTCGTACAAAATTCAGCAAGCTATCAAATTTAGCCACATACTCCTCAATATTCATATTCCCTTGCTTCAAAGTTGCAAATTCAGCACCCTTATCCTTTCTATAAGACACCAAGAAGAAACACTTATAGAATTCAGTTTTGAACAAACTTCAAGTGACAACTGTACCTCGATTCTCAAGATACTTCTTCATTGAAATCCACCAGCTCTTTGCGACACCCTGCAATTGATGAATCACTAACCTGATACGACGGTCATAGAATAATCTAGAAAATCAAACAAGTGATCAATGTCTTCCAACCAACTCTCACAAGCAACTGCATTCTCTGAACCTTTAAAAGTCGGCGGTCGGAAGGATTGAAACCTCTTCAGTAAGGTCTCCATTGGCGTCGCTGTGACGTCCATCTGATTAGTTTCGGTACTATCCTGCTCGTTAGGAGGAGTTACTGCCGGTTGGTTTCTGTTAATTATTCTTCGAGGACCCATATGATAATAAAAAGGTTTAGGACACAAAAATATCAAACTTGAAACATTACTCGGTGTCCAATAAGCCCTGTTCAGTACACTCATGCAACTTCGATGGAATTTGGATTCGAATAGAAATCATACATAGTTTGTATCTCAATTAGTTCATGCTTTATAAATTAAATTACATAATCATGTAATTCAATTAATTCTCAAATACTAAATTGTGCTCGCATGGAATTCCAATAATCAATTAAAATAACTCAATCACATGAGAGAAAAAATCAAATCAAGCGGACTCGATCTACCCCGCTCACTTCAAAATTCAGTCCAAGAACTTATCGCTCTGATACCACTTAATGTGAGGACCTCGGTTCTAATCATATAATCATAAAATAAATGATTCAATCGATAATAAAATTCGAGGAAGAAAACAAGTAAAAAAATGTTTTTTTATAAAAAAAACATGCACGGACCCCATGCACCCTCCATGCTCGGGTCCATGCATTAAGCTGTAGCCAAAGTTTCGAAGGCTACAAGGACATGGACCCGTTCACACCTCCGTGCCTGTGTCCGTGCACGAAATGCACAAAAACTCAACTTACTGCCTCAACCAAACATCACACGTACCCCTACACGGAGGTAGCATGGGGTCCGTTCATGTCAAACACAACTCAAAGAATGGAGGTAGAGTATGTCTGGACCCTTGCACGGGGGTGTGCATGGAGTCCGTGCCCTGCTATACCGGCAAAAATAAAAAGCTTAATAGATAAGATTTCCATGACTTCAAATCATGTTGTATAACATACATCACAACCTCAATTCAACAAAATACAATAAATGATAGTTCTAGAGTTGTACATTTATTCAAACTAGTAGAACATGCTTCGGTTCTAGGTTTCCAATACAAAATACATATCAAGTTCTAATTACAAATTCGACTTCTAAAACACCAAGTCCTCACTATATCATCACATCCATCTAGCCATGAGATCTCTGACTCGGTCCTGCCCCATCTGTTTCCAAGCACACATACAAAGACAAGACAACAGCCAGATAAACCGGTAAGAATAATATTCCCAGTAAAAGAGACATAACATGCAGTATCAATAAACATATCAATTCATGATATATAGCAACTTCAACATATTCAAAAATGAAAGTAGAATGAATGTATGATTTCAACACTCGGGATTATCTAATCGGATAATCAAAAGGTAATTTGGTCATTCGGTTACTCGATTGGGATCCCGAGGACAAGTTATAACAACCAACACACCGACACTCCCATTCGAGGTGGATGTCGTATAACTCAATCCCCTAGACTTTGGAGCAACTATAAGAAGTATTCTAGTTCTTGGAAAAACTCGAAAACCAAGGCCACTCCAATATAGTTTTCAAAACATCTAATTCAAAGGAAATCAATTTCTGGCTCAATATGAATGCATGTACATATAAACAATCATTCTAATATACTCAAGTAAGTCAAATAATTCATTGGCATGCAAGTATGTGATTTAGGGACTCGAGAATCATTTGAACTCGAGTATTCGACCCTATTCGATTCGATTTCGAATTTTACCTTTTCTCAATTCAAAGCACTCCAATCTGGATAATCAAAACAAAAGATAACTCATTTCAAAATCTATTAGAATCCAATCAACTGTCACGAAAGAAACAATACTATACCGGCTTCAAATCTCTAACAATCCAAATTCTGCAATTTCAAATTCAAAAACTCTCGATCCAATCTAAAATGAAGCAATACAGATCAATATCGACATTCAAACTTGATCGAACTACGACTCAAACAATTCAAATCAACCGATATCCCAAAACTCAAACCGTCGGCATAACGGCTATATTTCGATCAATCAAAAACCACAACAACAATATACCGATCTAACATCACTCTCAACATCAATAATCCAACAAGAACAACACAAATCATAACATCAAAACAGCCCCATTTTCGAAAATTACAATAAAATTCATAACAATTCCAAATGTTGTTCTTTTTCCGATCCGACTTCGAAATAACGATAGATGCTAGCTCAAGCACGTTATATCCAAAAAGAATTCGATTCTAACAACACCCAAAAAATGAAGTATATCCGATTGAATAAATACTTACGATAGAACGAAGCCTTCAATGTCGGGATCGCGAATACACCTTCAGATTTAATTTCTACCGGACGGATCGAGAAAAATCGGAGAATGAAAAGCTTGGAGATCTCTCTTTGCTCTTCAATGGAGATATCGGCCAAGAGGAGAAGAAGGAGTAAAGGAAATGAAGACTAAGTCAACAATAAATTCCAAGACAATATATAAAATCCTATTTTTGCACTTTAGTCCCTGAAATTTTGAAAATTGCAAAACAACCCCTGATCAAATATCAATTCAGCCCTCGAATTCTATAATATCTTAATATCTCAAATAAACTCAATTAAGATAGATTTGGGGTGTTACATTACGTGTTTTCCATGTTCTTGTCCCATGTGAAAGGTGGTTTCACAAATTCAGTGTTCAGCTTTTTAATAAAGTTTGATGACCAATGTCATATGTACAAACTTTATAAATAATCGGAAGAAAATAAAAAAATCTACCTAATTGAGTCCAATGAAGACTGTTCTTTTAGTGTGCAGGCTACCACTTCGGGAAACTTTCTGAAAACAAGGGTAATCAAGTGTGTAAGTCTCAAATACTTTTGAAAAACTATGGTGTTATTGATGATGTTGTCAAAACGAGAGACAACACTACACTTGTGAACATATCATGTGCATGTGGTTGCATTTTATTTTTATGTTACATTCTGTTTTAGGCATAAAATAAGACATGCATATGCATTCAGAATTGTGAATATTTATAGTTCAGGGTTTGATGTTCTAAACGAACAAATTTGGTGAAATACTCTATCTACTGAAAATTGAATTTTTGTGATTGACAATGATTAAGTGAAGTTGAGCCGATGTGGAGTTATTTATGGGAATTTTTGATTGCTTTCAATCTCGAATTATTGTCATAATTGGGTTGGAAGAATTTTCGTTGGTAAGTGTTTTTGAATGAGTATTTTGAAGGTGAATGGTTGATTGTGGATTCATTTTTACTGTTCAATGGATTTCTTTTAAGTATATATTATTCATTGATTTGATCATTCTTATTCTTAATTGCCATTTGCAATCATCGAATCGCCTTTGTACATTATTTTGTTTTCATTAGTTTTAAGATTATCTGCTTTCTATGCTAATCATATTGTTTTCTTGCTTTTTGTTCCTAATATTTCTGGTATTTCATCTTCCATCTCTGAGGATGATGAAATTTTGAAAACAAACACTAAAGATTCCACTAGTAAGGATGTTGTGAATGATGTTGCCATCACTGGAGGCAACATGGGTTATGTAGATTGTTACATGTCACTTGCCTTATTTCAAAAGTTATATTCAGAAGCTTCTACTGTTGATTGAAATCTATATGTCAACCATGAGTTCATTAAAGAGAAAAATATTGATCTGGATTCTTGCAAGAGGTAGAATTTAGTTGAATTTCAAGACTCGAGGTCTTTTTGCTACTGTCTTTGTTGTTGTTACTTATAGTCGAAAGCCTGTTTTGGAACTCTTTGCAAACCTTGCTGCTAGTGTAGATGTTGAGAAATCTGCCAAGTTTGATAAAGTGTATGTGCATGAGCAAATAGTTGTTTGATTCAGTTACTATCATTGCTCTATTCCGCACTTTTGATGATGAAGAGAAAGGAGTTCTGCTAGATATCAATGAGTACTGTGAAGAACTAGACTCCTTCAACCAACACTACTGTGGTAACCAAGTACAATCTATGGTATTGTTTGCAATTAGAAAATGACATTCTTTAAAGTTTTGTGACGCTGGTATTCAAGTTCATATTCCAATTTGCTGACGGAGGTTTATAAAGTCCATAAATTTGCTTTTTCGTCCCTCATCTTTGGGATTATGGAATTATATGGCTTTATCCGAGACATGGATGAGTCTTTGTCTCTGGTTGGTTAAGAATTGAAGGCTGCTCATATTTTGCTGAAAGGGAAAATAGACCTAACTTGGTCTGATCTGATGTTGTGCCTCGTGTTGCCAGCACTGATTTTCTACCGATCACTCACCTCGCTATACAATCTTCGATGGATCATGCAGTGAAGAAAATAAGTTAGGAGAAGGAAGACAATGTATACTATGAAGTTTTATTGGCTGCTTTTCGATTGATGATTTAAGTGGATGTTTGTGTTCCTCCTGTTACTACAGAGAAAACTGCTACCGAGGAAACTGCATTTAATGATGATAATGAAGCTTCCCTGACTCAAAGTCTGGAATTCTAAATCAAGGGAAGACTGATATTTATGTGGATGTTTTATCTTATCCTTCCAATGATGAGCTTGATAAAGAGATGCTGGAATAATTTGCTGCAATTAGGCTCGATGTATCTGATAATTCCTCCACATTTAAAGATGAGTCTAATGCTTAAGCTATTGAGGAATCAAGTTTTCTGAAATAAATGATGATGATGCTGATACTGGTGTTGCTGATGGTTTTGCCAACATCACAAACAACACAGGTGCTGCTGAGTTTTATTTGACTACTGTCTTTTTCCTACAAGTTCTACTCTGGAGAAGATGTTGATGTGTGGCTCTTGTATGTGAATAGTGGCTGATTGATGAGAAGAATATCGATGTGGATGCTTATGGAATGTTCAATTTGGTTGAGTTTTTTTAAAGGCTCGAAAGATATTTTATATTTTTACTGAAGTGGTGCCCTACAATTGGATACCAGTGCTGGAATTTTTGTGAGAGAAAAGCTTTTGAGTTCAACCCTGGCACAATCAATACTCTTTATGACACACTGGATATTGAAGAAGGGAACCACCTTGATACTCATGAAGTCACTGTTGTACTCACCGGTGGTTTGCTCAAAAGTTTCATGGACAACTCTCTGTTGTGCAGCTCACATCATTTTAATATATCTTACACAAACAGCTGTACGCAATTGGATGCTTTCTACAAATTTTACTGTGGTGACTCGATCACAAGCGTTTGTTTCATAGGAACTAAGAGAACTTTCAATTTTAGAAAGCTCGTATTCAAGAATGTACTCTGATCGAGCAAATACTAACACTTAATTTCAATATAATTATCTCTTTTTTATGCTCAAAATTATCGCAAGTGCACGACTCAAGTTATAGAAAAATGTACTGAGTACGAGTATCGTCCTCAGGGACTACGTCACAATAATTCAATTATTTAATTTCTCTACTCAAAGTAACGAAAATTTGATTATTTATTATTCTAAAATTATAAAGTAAAGAATTTAATTTAAAAATTACTTGAATGAAAATAAAATAAACCACAGCAATTCTTAGCATAAAAAAATATAATATGAGAAAATTTTGTTGGGATCTCGGTTCACCTTTCCTCTAATTGAATTTGGACGATTGAAATTACTTTTACACTCATAAATTTGACAAGAATTCCTGAAATATTGACACTCTCTCTCGAGTTGATGCCAATCTAATTCAAGTTAATGAAACAATCAAATCTCTTTGATTATTTATCATTACTGATTGCTTTGTGTTCATTGCATTCCTACAACTTTCAACCTGGTGGTCTATGGTTATCAACATGTACTAAATATCATATCTCTATGCATATTTTAAGTCCATGGATTTTATCACTCGTCCTAATCATGAATCTATCTCTTGACAGCAATTCACAATCTACGAATCTATGTTAAAGTTAGCTACTCCTCAACATAGAATAATAAACCATGATAAAATCAAATAGTCGTATAAAAACTCAATCAATTCGTCCAAAGATTCAATCACAAAAACATGTTGCGGGGTTAGGATCCCCTAAATTCCAACAAAATAGAGTTTAGCTATTAAAACTCATACTAAAATTCAAACTAATAAAGTTTTCAACATAAAATTTCAGTAAAATTGAAGAAGAAAAACTCGCAACGAGAAGAAGAAGAATCGATCTTCAGAGCCGCCTCCGCCTTGCTTTGCTGTGTTTTTCCAACCCTCAAAACATCTTAAAATCTTCTATATATATTGCCGTCAGAGTCCTTTCCATAAAAAACTCCCGAAATAAAAATTTCCAAAATCTCGCGCGGGCGCTCGGTCTGCTGATTTTTACCGACCGAGCGCCCGAAATTCTTCAATTCTCTGCCTCCTAAAGAAATGCCAGCGCTCGGTCTGCTCTTTTTTGCAGACCGAGCGCACCCCCCTTTGAAGCCCGAAAATATTCTTTTCTTCCGTTTTCCTGCCAAATTAACCACAAATCAATAGGAGTAAACAAAACACACAACATTACACTAAATGCAAACAAAAGTTGATAAATACTAAAAAACCGACAAAGAACTAATGCAAAACATCAATAAAACGAACAATAAAACACGGAAAAACGGCTCTTATCAACTTCCCCAAACTAACCTTTTGCTTGCCCTCAAGAAAAATAGGTGACAAAACATAATGCAAACACAAAAACTCAACACGACACAATGACAAAGGTGGATGAACTCAAACTTTCCAAGCCTCAGAATTTCTTCCAAAAGATAACAAATCCAATCACATCAATCTACTAACATTTTGAAAATAAGAAAAAAAAAACTAACTGAAAAACTTGTAAACTCCTAAATCCTGCAACTCACGTTTCAACATACCTTCCTTCGAATTCAATTCCCACACTCAAGGATCATGAAGACTTTTTAGGTATTACAGGCTCAAAGATGAGAGAAATTCAATGATACACACTTCACATTGGTTTAACTCAAAGAATTACAGTGTGTGCATGTTTTGATCAAAAATTCATACTCATTAAAAGTGGCTATCAACTATCCATATGCTAAATTCTCGCAACTCTTCTCCACTAGTATATTGAAAAACTGTGACTCGGTCAATAGGTCTTAATAAGCTTATAATTTTAGGCCTGGTTTATGGCTACAAACGAATGATATCGATTCAATTAAGGGAATAAGTTATCACCAACTATTCATTTTCTTTTCCATCTTCTTTCTCCTTCTAATTCACTTCATCAATCCATTGACTTCACTTCTTTTGCAAATTTTTCTTTTCATTTCAACCCTTTATAAATTTTTTTCTTTTTTAGTTTTTCCAAACACACAATTTCACTTTGCAGTTACAATTCCGGAGAAAATATCATTTTCACATTCAACTTACTCCCTTTAGGGTGAGAAATAGTGTTTAGGCTGTTCTTCGGTAGTGAGTGTAGTACTATGAAAAAAATGACGAATGGGGGTTTATCACACGTTTTCACGCATGCCATTCGATTTCAATAAAGCTCAAAGAAGGTACTAGAGATAGAATGTATCGATGGGTAGCTTGAAAGACTCAAACGATTCACAGAAAGATTGCCTAAATCATTTCTAATCACAGTTATGCCTGTATTGCGCCTCGAAGAGTGTTCGAACTAGTTCTATACAAGTCTCAATTCACAATTAAATCATACAAATTTCAACCAGTGCAGAAATGAACAATCATCAGCAGTTAACGATGATTTTCAACAGATTATCGATTTTTGTACCTCATGTACTCATAAACATTGTGAAGGCTCAACAGGGCAATTAAGGATGAAGTTAATTCAAGAGAAACTAGGCCCAAAAATTCAAACAATGCCTCAATCCTATCCAAGATTATACGTTTCAAATTCAGACTCGAGCATACATCACAGAGCATATAAAGATCTATTCATCTACTTGGTTCTACCAGTGAAAAAGAAATTTGTCAGAAGATGCTCATGGATTTCAGCTACCAAACCGGTTAAAAAAAATTTCCTTCATCACTGGCTTTTATGATTTCATCCAGAAATGCATGCATAACTCAACACAAAACAAAAGACAAAGACAAAATGCAAGGAAACATAAAAGACACCCTCCCTAAACTAACATCTAGCAGTGTCCCCAATGCTAGACAAACGAAACAAAACAAACAAAACGGAAAAATGCAAAACACACAAAAACAATAAAAAATGAAAACAAAAAATCCCTTGATTATTGGTCCTCATCGTCGCCGTCGGCTTCATCATCTGAATCATCAGGAAAATTTTGGCGGAGAGCAGAGTACTGGAAATAGAATGGAGGTGGATATGGTGGTGGAGTAGGAAATGCTGCAGGATCCATCCCGGCATTAAAGACTAATGCTCGGAGCATAGCAGTCTGGGACTCCGAGTGGGCAACATCGACTTTCTGAAACTCATTCTGGTATTGAGCCCAGGCATACAATTCATTTGTCGTCTCAGTAGCAGGGCAACGACTTGGCATTGGTTTTGGTACATGGTTCGAAGATGTGCCGGCCCCGGAACTTGCTTGTCCCTGCGATGTGAACTCCTGTAATCTGAAATTTCTCTTTGTCCTCACAAGTGACTGGTCCACATCTTGCATTGGATGCTTCCATTCTTCATCATCTCGGATTTTTACTCTAGCTTGCACACAGAGAGCGGTGACGATAGACGGGAAGAAGATTCCAATGTTCGGTGAACGGATGGAATTGTATAACTCTCTGTTGATGAGTTTTCCAACATTGATTGGCCATTTTTTGTGCAAGGCATACAACAACAAAGCTCGGCTCATCACACGACGTGTGTGTGGGACACCGACATCATCCTATGTGTTAGGAACGCATACCACAATGTTGATTCCATTGTCAAAAACTTTTCTTTAAAAGATATAAATCTAGCCGAATCCTTCCAACATTCCCATCATAACACAGCGCAGCAGAGACTAGATTAAAATCCGGATTAGCCTTGAATTCTTGGAATAGTCTATCGTCTACCTTCGAGGTTTTCAATAAAGAATTAATAACTTCAGGGTCGAAAGAGACGAACTTACCCCGCACAAATGCTTTGTTATCTATTCGTTCCGGGGCATTAGCATAGAATTCCCGTACCAACGGGACGACGACTGCCTTTGGTGTTCGGAAAAACTCAACCCATCCACGCTCCGGGATGCCGAGGGCGAGCGTGAGATTCTCGGATAGATCAATGCCTCGCTTTGGAATCGGATTCCGATTGATCCTCGCAGCTTCATATCGTGATTTGGCCTCCATGGATATGAACTTGCCATCAATTATGTTGGAAGATGAAGAAGAAGCACGGGAGGTGGCAATCTTGGCTCGTTTAGGACCCATCTATGGCGGACTTTGGGAATTAGAAGGTAGATACCTGCGATGTGGAGGAGAAAAAGTGAGAAATCGAAGGGAGAGGAGGCGCCTAGGGTTTAGATTGAGAGAAGGAAAGAAAGAAATAAGAATGGGGAAAGGGGATCGGGCTATTATATTTCTGATTTTTTGTATCGCACTCGGTCTGCTAAATTTTACAGACCCCGCGCACCCCCTTTTACGCAAAACAGTAAGTTGGGGATTTTTCGGGCGCTCAATCTGCTGAATTTTGCAGACCGGGTGCATCCCCTATTGAGCAAAACAGTGAGTTCGGGTGCTTTTGGGTGCTCGGTCCGCTAAAATTTACAGACCGAGCGCAACCCCTTTTGAAACTTTTTTTTTCAACAAAAGTAAATGAATATCAAACGAAAATAGAAATTTATAACAACTCAAAAGAACGGAATATTAAAAAGTTTCAAGAAAAAATAATTTAAATTAAAATAAAAGAGAGTGAAGAGAGTAGTTCTCAATTTAGAGTCTAGAGCTCGACTGTTCTCCTCCCCAAACTAGTCTTGGTCAGTCAGTGTGGTGATGACTGGCGTTGAGTCGACATCACCCCCTACATAGTGTTTTAGCCTCTGAGCATTGACCGTGAAAGACTCGTTTCTTGCATCTTTTATTTCAATGGCCCCCGATGGATACACTTTAGTGATTTTGTAAGGGCCGGACCACCGAGACTTCAACTTTCCAGGAAAGAGCCTCAACCTGGAGTTAAACAAAAGAACTGCCTCTCCTTCCTTAAATTCTCTATGACAAATGCGTATGTCATGTATTATCTTGGTCCTTTCTTTGTACTACATCGTCATATCGTATGCTTGATATCGAAACT
Organism: Henckelia pumila; assembly: GCF_033568475.1. Taxonomy (NCBI): domain Eukaryota; kingdom Viridiplantae; phylum Streptophyta; class Magnoliopsida; order Lamiales; family Gesneriaceae; genus Henckelia; species Henckelia pumila. The sequence continues at coordinate 60,523,200 of NC_133120.1, read as the reverse complement.
CCTCCAATTGGTTTAGCTCTAGCAATCTCTTTTCACCTGCAGCAGCAAATTCAAAATTTAATGCTTTGATAGCCCAATATGCTATATGTTCTAACTCAACTGGCAAATGACATGCCTTTCCAAAAAAAATCTATAAGGGGAGGTGCCTATAGGCATTTTGAAAGCAGTCTTATAGGCTCATAATGCATCGTCAAGTCTAAGTGCCCAATCCTTTCTATTTGTACTCACACTTGTTTTTAAAAATTTTCTTAATTTCTCGATTGGACACTTCTACTTGGCCACTTGTTTAGGGATGATAAGGAGTTGAAACTTTGTGCTTGACACCATATTTCTTCAAAAGTTTTTCAAAGGGCTTATTACAAAAGTGGGTGCCACCATAACTAATAATTGCACGGGGTGTACCAAACCGGTTAAAAATGTTTTTCTTCAAAAATTTTAGTACCACCAGTGCATCATTAGTTGCCAAAGCTTCAGCCTCTACCCACTTAGAAACATAATCGACGACGACCAAAATGTATTTTTTGTAAAAGAGTTTGGAAATGGTCCCATAAAGTCGATTCCCCACACATCAAATATCTAACACTCAATAATATTATTCAAAGACATTTCATGACGGTTTGAGATATTACCTGTCCGCTGACATCTATCACATTCAATGACATAAGAACGCGCATCTTTAAAAAGATTGGGCCAATAAAACCCATATTCAAGTACCTTAGCTACCGTCTTGATGGGCCCAGCATGGCCACCTACCTCACGGTAATGACAATGACTAAGGATGCTTTTCAGCTCTCCTTCCACAACACATCTCTGGATCATAGAGTCAGCACAAATTTTAAACAAGAAAGGTTCTTCCCAAAAATAATGCTTTACATCTGACAGAAACTTTTTCTTTTGATTAAAAGACAATTTAAGTGGGAGTGTGCCCATGACCAAATAATTTGCAAAATTAGCATACCACGGCAAGTGTTCTATGGAAAACAACTTTTCATCAGGAAACCAATCATCTATGTCCTCAGTATCATTCTGTGCACAATCAGGAATGCATTCTAGTCTAGATAGGTGATCAGCGACAACATTTTCTACTCCTTTTTTATCCTTTATCTCTAAGTCAAATTCTTGTAAGAGTAAAATCCACCTAATCAACCTAGGTTTTGCATCTTTCTTAGCCAAAAGGTGTTTAATTGCAGAATGATCAGTGTATATAGTGATTTTCGAAAGTACAAGGTATGAATGAAACTTGTCCAGTGCAAAAACTACAGCTAGTAACTCCTTTTCAGTGGTAGCATAATTCAATTGAGCCTCATTCAAGGTTTTGCTAGCATATTAAATAGTATGGAATACCTTGTTTATCCTCTGGCCAAATACAACACCGACAGCCGAGTCGCTGGCGTCACACATTACTTCAAATGGAAGATCCCAATCCTGTGAAGTCAGCACTGGTGCAGTCACCAATCTTTCTCTCAAAAATTCAAACGCCTGCAAACAAGTGGAATCTAAATTAAAAGGTGTATCTTTCATCAATAACGAAGACAGAGGTTTTACAATTTTTGAAAAATCTTTAATAAACCGCCGATAAAAACCGGCATGGCTTAGAAAACTTCTGACTCCTTTGATCGTCGTCGGTGGAGGTAGATTCTGAATAACTTGCACCTTGGCCCTGTCCACCTCGATTCCCTGCTCAGATATTCGGTGCCCTAATACAATACCTTGGGTCACCATGAAGTGACACTTCTCCCAGTTGAGTACCAAGTTCATTTTCTCACATCTCAGCAAAAAGTTATTCAGATTATTCAAACATGCATCAAAAGATTAACCAAAAATGGAAAAATCATCCATGAATATTTCTAGAAAATTTTCAATCATATCATGAAATATAGCAGTCATGCATCTCTGAAAGGTCGCAGGAGCATTACAAATACCAAAAGGCATGCGTCTATAGGCAAACGTACCATATGGGCAAGTGAAAGTTGTTTTATCCTGATCTTCAGGTGCAATCGCAATTTGATTGTATCCTGAATACCCATCTAAAAAGTAATAAAATTCATACCCAGCAATCCTTTCTAGTATTTGGTCAATGAAGGGGAGGGGAAAATGGTCTTTACGGGTTGCGTCATTCAATTTTCTATAGTCTATACACACACGCCACCCTGTAACTGTCCTAGTAGGTATCAACTCATTCTGTTCATTCTTAATGACAGTTATTCCCCCTTTTTTTGGTACACATTGAACCGGACTCACCCATGCACTATCAAAAATGGGATAAATGATACATGCATCCAGAATTTTTATCGTTTCAGCCTTTACTACTTCTTGCATCTTGGGATTCAATCTCCTCTGTGGTTGGACCATGGGGTTGATGTTATCTTCCATTAAAATCTTGTTCATGCAGATAGATGAATTAATGCCTTTAATATCTGCGACCTTCCAGGCAAACACACTCTTATGAATTTTGAGAACATCCAGTAGTCTGGTCTCCATCTCACCTGTCAAAGAAGAAGAAATTATGACAGGTAAATTTCCATTCTCACCTAAGAATATATATTTGAGATGGGTAGGTAATGGTTTCAATTCCACAGTTGGTAGTTCTTCAAGGCTTGGTTTCTGGAGGACTAAATCCTTCCGATCACCAAGATCTTCGAGTCTGAGCTTTCTACCTTTTCGCCATGACTAGTTATCATTCAAGTATGCCGTCATCTCTTCTATCTCGACATTGATTAAGTCATCACAAGGAGTCGATAAAAGTGCAGCTTCTAATGGTTCTTGAAATGTATCCTGCACATAATCATATAAAAGAGAGTCCACAACATCAATCTGAAAACACTCTTCATTTTTTTGGGAAAATTTAAGTGCATTAAACACATCAAAGGAGATTTTCTCCTCTCCCACTCTCAGATGTAGCTCTCCCTTTTGGACATAGATTAGTGTTTTCCCTATTGCCAGGAAAGGTCTTCCCAGAATAAGTGGCATTTCCAAATTTTCCTCCATATCAAGCACCACAAAATCCACCAGAAAGATGAACTTATCGACTTTCACCAGCACATCCTCTATTATCCCCCTGGGATATTTGATAGACCTGTCCACCAGTTGCAATGACATCCGAGTGGATTTCGGCTCTCCCAAGTTCAGTTTCCTGAAAACCAAATATGGCATTAAGTTTATGCTATCTCCCAGATCACACAAAGCTTTATGAAATTGCACATAATTAATAATACAAGGAATAGAAAAACTCCCTGGATCTTTTTTCTTTGGTGGTATCTTGTTCTGAACTAGCGTAGAGCAATTTCCTGTTAGGCTGATCATTGCATGCTCCTCCAATTTTCTCTTGTTGGAGAGAATATCCTTCAAGAATTTAGCGTAACTGGGCATTTGCATCAATGCATCAGCGAAGGGGATGTTTATATTCAATTTCTTGAATAATTCTAGGAATTTCGCAAATTGAGAATCTAGCTTGACCTTCTTGAGAGCTGCAGGAAATGGTGGTGGAATAACAATATTTGACTGTGATGTGGGTGGTTGTGTAGAATCAGAAGACTTACCTGCAGTTTTCCCTGGTGTAGCAGGTTCTGATTCTTTCTCTCCTCGTTTCTCACCCTCAATTATCTTCCCACTTCTCAGTTCAACTGCCTTGACCTGCTCTTTTGGATTCTTTTCCGTGTCACTTGGAAAAGTACCCAACTCTCTGCTGGACATCGCTTTAGCTAATTGCCCTATTTGATTTTCCAAGTTCTTAATCGATGCATCCTGATTCTGCATTCTGGTCTCAATGGATGATATAAACTTCTGCATCATCTGTTCCATGCATGTCTTCTCTTCTTGAGGCTGTCTTCCGTAGTTCTGATTCCCATATGACCTATTATTCTGTCCTCCCCACGAAAATTTCAGATGTTGTTTCCACCCTGGATTATATGTGTTCGAGAATGGATCATTCTTAGGGCGGTTCTGATTTCCCACATGGTTCACCATTCCTCCTTCTGGCTGATATGAAGGATTTCCTGTCTGACAATCTTTTGTGAAGTGTTCAGCACCACATTTCTCACATCGCACTTCTTGAATACGCATCGCAGACTGCCCTAGAGTTAGCTCTTCAATCCTCTTATTCATGAATTCAAGCTGAGCTGCTACTGAGGTGAATGCATCAACTTGATGCATTCTTGCGGTTCTCCTGGCTGCATTCCTCTTTGATTGAAGATGATAGCTACTGGATGTCATTTCCTCAATTAACTCATATCTGTCCTCTGGTGATTTTCGTAACAAATTTCCACCTGCAGCTGCATCTAACATGGTGCGATTTGAGTGAGGAAGACCATAATAAAAAGTTTGTACCACAAGACCGTCTGGTAGTTGGTGATGTGGGTATCTCCTCAGTAGATCTTTGTAACGCTTCCATGCTTCATAGAGTGTTTCCTGTTCACCTTGAGCAAATGTTGTGATGTCAGCTCTGAGTTTCATTGATTTGGACGATGGAAAATATTTGGTCAGGAAAGCCTTTGCGAGATCATCTCAAGTAGTGATGGAACCTGCGGGTAGATTTGTTAGCCATGCTTTAGCTTTATATCTTAAAAAAAGGGAATAAACGGAAACGAATAACGTCATAAGAAACTTTCTGCATCTTAAAAGTGTCACAGATTTCTAGAAAATTTTTCAGGTGCGCATATGGGTCATCTATTGTCATCCCACCAAACTGGACTGTGTTTTGCACCATTTGAATGATAGCAGGCTTTATTTCAAACAGATTTGCTGCTATGGTTGGCCTGATGATGCTTGGTCTTGCATTTTCGATGGATGGCAAAGCGCTATCCATCATGGATCTGTAGATAGGTGGTGCATTATCCTCTGCTTCTCCAGATTTGAAATAATTTCATTTTTCCTTTTCCCTCTTTTGGAGGCATTTTATGAGGGGCAAAAAGATAATAATAAAATGTCCTGTGTCCCTTTCTTCCGAAAATTCCAACAAAAATTTCTCCAAAGAATTGGTCAAAACTCTACATATAAAGTAATTTTTTTTATAAAAAAAGGAAAAGAAATCTCCTTAGGGATTACAATAGTTTTTTCTTGGTCCTCTACGTAATGTCTCCTCGTGAATAGAGAATAAAAACACAGGTTTAATGATTAAACACGTTAACACTAACAAAATTAAAGAACATATATATTACACCCATGGAACAAGGAAAATATATTTAATTATATTACGTGGTTGCTTTACTTTATATTGATGATTTTTCCTTTTAATAATACTTGTGTTTTTCTAAATTTTCTGTGAACCCCAATCAAATATATATTCTCAAATATATTTTCTGATTCATTTGATATTATATAATATATATACTTGATGATGGTTTGTAAAACCAGGGCCCGGGCTATCAGGGTAGTGTTGTGGGCCTGACGTGGTGACCGGGCTAATGGAAGTAATATATGAGCTGCCCTTCCTTAATCAAGATGATCTGCACACCAAGAAAGGGAATAAAAAGCACGTTAGTGGGGCGCCGGAGGAGTTTCCGGCGGGGCCACTCCGATGCTTAAGTTAGACTTAGAAATAGAGTGGGCTTTTTAGAGAAATGAGTATAGTGCTTTGGAAGTTTAGGTGAACATACCTCTACAAATATCTATGACCAGGTATTTAAAGGCCTTGGAGTGAGAGTGTCACTCCGCAATTCCAGGGTAGTGGCCACGATCTGGATCGTGGGTGTGGTAGTTGCCCATGTTTGCCTGTCACGTACGATGAACCCGGAAAGCTCGGGTTGATGATAATCGTGGGGATCATGCTCCTAAAACACGGGCTTTATATATAAGTCCTGCAGACCTGGTTTCCCGGGCTCCTGAGGCTACTGGGCTGCCTTAATACGGCCCTACCACTTCAGGGCATTCGCGGCCCTGCCCCCTGGCTTACCGAGGCATCACTACTCATCCCAAAAATAGTCGGGCTAGAGTCTTACTCGCTGTCCTAACTTACAGTTCTGCCACCCTTGCTTTAATACAACCCTGTAATCCCTGACTCTTTATGTCCCTGCTCCCCGGGGCATTCGTGGCCCTGCTCCCCTGTCTTACCGGGGCATCACTACTCATCCCAAAAATAGTCGGGCTAGAGTCTTACTCGTTGTCCTGACTTACAGTCCTGCCCCTGGCTGTTCAGAGCCTTGCTACCCCGGCCTTCTGGGGGTATCGTCCAGTAATGTCCAAAAATTCTAGGGCTGACGTTAACCCTAGAATTTGAAAAGACGGGCAGGTGTCAGAGGACGTTACCTGTCCTTTCGACTGCCCGCGTCATCATTACGCTGCACGGTTCAACTTCCCAAGATCACCCTTACCCTTCGATCATCTTTTCATCTACGGCCAGCATTAAAGCTCTTCGCCTATAAAAACAAGGCCCCTTTCTTCACTTTTTCTTTACTTTCCCTATTCACGTATTCCCTCCCTGCTTCTAAGCTTCTCCGGCTCCGGCGACTCCGCGTAGCAAGTTTGCTTTCTTCTGTAAGTTTTCTGTCTATCTTACCTTAAAGTTTCCTTGTCCGTTGAACATGTCAAATTCCACATCTTCAACCTCCGGTGGCCACGTTCGTGGCTCCTCTGATATAGAATCCGAGGCCTTATGCCACGATTCTCCCCCTCCTATCACCTCCCATGTCCAATCCACAGTAGCTCCCTCCTCATCTCGTCCGAAGAAGGCTAAAATCGGGCCTTCTAAGGACAAGGGTAAGGCTAAAATATCCGAATTTGGGCCTCTTCTTCCTTTGCCCAAACCAAACCCCGAAGGTCCCTGGTTCTCCCACTTTACCAGTACCCTCCGCCCAGAATCCATAGAGGAACTTAGGCTTATGAGTAACATTCCTCCTGCGTACTCTATTCTCATTCCGGGGCCCCTAGGCCGGGCTGACCAGCCGCCCGAGGGGTTCTATACCTTCTTCAGGGAACAGCTCAGGAATGGGCTTCGTTTCCCTATTCATCCCTTTTATTACAAAATAGCTTCTTTTTACAAGGTTCCCTTGAACCAATTTCATCCCAATGCCTTCCGTATGATGGCTGCCACTTACGTTCTTTTCAAAGCGAACAACTTAGCCATCACCCCTCTCATCTTTCACTACTATTATGCCTGTCGTTTCACAGAGATGGCTTTCTCTTTGAATGCCCGGCAGAATGCCCGGTTTCTAGATGATACCCCGTCCTCGTGGAAGGGATGGAAAGAAAGATTCTTTTATATTCAACTCCCTGGTGCCCGAACCAGACCTACCCAATTCTTGACGGCCCTTCCTCTTCAACCCGAGCTCCCTAAAAATTATAAGTTGGAGGAACCCTACCTCCGAACCCAAGAGCTAGTGGAAAACCAGAAGTTTCCTTCAGCCCCACTCCTGGAGGAAAAAAGTTTGAATGATTACGGGCTGGGTGCTCGGGTAACTGATCCGGTTGACCGGATTATTGATGAATATGATGAGTCGGCCCCAGTCCCTGTTATGCTTTATTGTTACCATGTATTTGCTTCTCTTACATGTTGTTTCTAATGTACCGATTTTTATCATTTTTGTGCAGCATCCCCAGCCCCGCCTAAGAAAAAAAAATCTCGACTAATGAAGCAGGCCTTTGCTCAGAAACGGGCAGCCGAGAAGGCAGCTGCCCGGGAAAAGGAAGAAGCTAGGGCTGCAGAGGCAGCTAGAAAGACCCGAGTCCTTCAACTAGCGGAGGAACGCAGGGCTCAACAAGCCCTAGATGAGGAGGCTGCCACTGCAGTTGTCACCCCCGAGGTCGCCGCTCCTTCACCTTCTGCTGTACCCCTGCCAGTTCCATCTGTGGAGGCAGGGTGGACGAATGAGCAGGCTCCTTCTGCTGCCGGTCCCTCCTCTCCTTTGACGCGGAAGAGGAAAGCCATAGAGGAGCCGGAAATGGTCATACTTAGTGACCCAGAAGAGGTGGCTCCTTCCTCTCCCTCTTTCCCCCCGTTGGCCCCCTTTTACCAGGCTTCCCAGGGATCTAGTCCCTTCGGTGCTAGGGAAAATATATTCCAAGCTGGGGCCTCTGGCCGGGGAGTGCGGATGCTGAAGGACCTCTTGACTTCTGCGGAGCAGCTCCACCTCTATAACCAAAACCCAAACGTGAAGTATTTCGAGGGCACCAACCGGGTTATATCCGTAAGTTTACTGCTCCTAGTCTCAAACGTGTTTTGTTTTCTATTTCTAATACCTCTGCTTTCAGGGACTGCATATGTTGGTGGACAGCTATGAAGACGCGACCAAATTTGGTCGGATTGAGACTGATCGGGCACACATAGAGGCTGAGAAGTCTCGGGCTGCCACGGAGTTGATCAAAAAACTGGAACAAGACTTGATGATGGCACAACAAAGTCATGATCAAGTGGCGTCTAGTCTCCGTTCAGCCCTGGAGGAGGCCGAGCAAAGTCTTCACGCTGCTCAGCTAGACCGTGCCCGCTCTGAAGCTGATCTAGGGCAGGCTCGAGATGCTCTAGCCACCATTATGGATGAGTTGAGGGTGGCTGAAAACCGAGCTGCAGCGGCTCAAGCTGAAGCGGCCAGTGCGAGGGATAAAGCGGAGAAAGCAGTGTCAGCTCTAGAAACTCGCCTGAAGTCAGAGGAAGAGCTCAAAGCAATTTTCCTATCTTCTGCTGAGTTTCAAGAGGCAGTGGTGGATAGATCATACACCTTTTTCCAGGTCAGATTTTACAAATGCCGAGATCAATTTGAGGAAGCTGGCCTATGGTCTTCTGAAAAGAGAGATTTTCCCGACTTGGATAAGGCCATCGACTCCCTCCCCGCCACCCAAGGAGCTGAAAATGCGAAGGCTGCCCCGAGTCAGACAACTGCAGATGCCGGTCCCTCTAATAACCCCGCACTTTGAATTATTATTTGTAATTGGGCCGTAGGAGCCCCTCCTCTCATAATATGTTGTCAATGTAACTCCTCTGTTCTTGTTATCCATTATTTAATGCCTGAGATATATAAATAAAAGAGTAGGTAATGCCAAGGGCTTATATATGCCTTGGGCTTATGATGGGTGCCAGGGCCTGGAACCTCCCGGGCTTATATAATGTCAAGGGCTTATATATGCCTTGGGCTTATGATGGTTGTCGGGGCCTGGAACCTCCCGGGCTTATATAATGCCAAGGGCTTATATATGTCTTGGGCTTATGATGGGTTCCGGGGCCTGGAACCTCCCGGGCTTATATAATGCCAAGGGCTTATATATGCCTTGGGCTTATGATGGGTGCCGGGGCCTGGAACCTCCCGGGCATATATAATGCCAAGGGCTTATATATGCCTTGGGCTTATGATGGTTGCCGGGGCCTGGAACCTCCCGGGCTTATATAATGCCAAGGGCTTATATATGCCTTGGGCTTATGTGGGTGCCGGGTCCTGGAACCTCCCGGGCTTATATATGCCTTGGGCTTATGATGGTTGCCGGGGCCTGGAACCTCCCGGGCTTATATAATGCCAAGGGCTTATATATGCCTTGGGCTTATGATGGGTGCCGGGGCCTGGAACCTCCCGGGCTTATATAATGCCAAGGGCTTATATATGCCTTGGGCTTATGATGGGTGCCGGGGCCTGGAACCTCCCGGGCTTATATAATTCCAAGGGCTTATATATGCCTTGGGCTTATGATGGGTGCCGGGGCCTGGAACCTTCCGGGCTTATATAATGCCAAGGGCTTATATATGCCTTGGGCTTATGATGGTTGCCGGGGCCTGAAACCTCCCGGGCTTATATAATGCCAAGGGCTTATATATGCCTTGGGCTTATGATGGGTGCCGGGGCCTGGAACCTCCCGGGCTTATATAATGCCAAGGGCTTATATATGCCTTGGGCTTATGATGGGTGCCGGGGCCTGGAACCTCCCGGGCTTATATAATGCCAAGGGCTTATATATGCCTTGGGCTTATGATGGGTGCCGGGGCCTGGAACCTCCCGGGCTTATATAATGCCAAGGGCTTATATATGCCTTGGGCTTATGATGGTTGTCGGGGCCTGGAACCTCCTGGGCTTATATAATGCCAAGGGCTTATATATGCCTTGGGCTTATGATGGGTGCCGGGGCCTGGAACCTCCCGGGCTTATATAATTCCAAGGGCTTATATATGCCTTGGGCTTATGATGGGTGCCGGGGCCTGGAACCTCCCGGGCTTATATAATGCCAAGGGCTTATATATGCCTTGGGCTTATGATGGGTGCCGGGGCCTGGAACCTCCCGGGCTTATATAATGGAAATCCTTCTTTCATGATAAAACTCCTTCATTAATAAAACATTGAATACAAATCATTACACAAAATACTTCTTCAAATGTAAAGCATTCCATGGTCGCTTGAGGGGGCGTCCCTGGCTATCTTGTAGGTACCAAGTATTAGCACCGACTTTTCTGATAAGCTTATATGGTCCCTCCCATCGGGCATCTAGCTTCCCTACTTCCCCTGCTGGATTAACTCTTTTCAACACAAATTCTCCTTCTTGGAATTCCCGAGGCCTGACCTTCTGATTATAGGCTCTCATCACCCGAGCTCCGTAGGCCTCCATTCTACGAGACGCCTTATCTCTTCATTCTTCAATGAGATCCAATTCTTGTGCCCGGGCTCCTTCGTCTGTGTCCTCATATGCTTTAATCCGATCTGAAGGTTGTCCAATCTCTACTGGCAAAATAGCCTCCGACCCATATACCAGGCTAAAAGGTGATTCTTGTGTTGCAGTGTGTGGGGTGGTGCGATAGGCCCATAACACACTCGGGATATCTTCAACCCAATCTTTCCCCATTCCATGCAATCGCGCCTGTAAAGATCGAACAATAGTACGATTGGTTACCTCTGTTTGGCCATTACTTTGAGGATAGGCGACCGAGGTGAAAACCTGCTTAATGCCCATCTCGGCACACCAGTCTGCCAATTTTTGGCCCTGAAATTGCCTGCCATTATCCGAGACCAGCTTTCTCGGTAGCCCAAATTGACATACTATGCTTTTCCATAAAAACTTCATCACCTCGACCTCTGTTATTTTCGCCAAAGGCTCTGCCTCCACCCACTTGGAAAAATAATCAACAGCTACCAACAAGAACTTCTTCTGTGCCCGGGATAGTGGAAAAGGTCCCACTATGTCCAGACCCCATTGATCAAAGGGGCAGGATGCCCATATCGGATTCAAGTTGCTTGCCGGGCTATGCTGTATATTTCCGAACCTCTGACATCCTTCACAAGACCGGGAAATCTTGAATGCGTCTGCCTGCATAGTGGGCCACCAGTATCCTGACAGCAACACCCTTCGGACCAGACTCATAGACCCTCCATGGTTTCCACAACATCCCTCGTGCACTTCCCGCAAGACATATTCGGTTTCTCCTTCCCCCAAACATTTGAGCAAAGGGCCCTGGTAGGAACGCCTATACAGGCTTCCTCCCAAGATAGCAAACCTGGCTGCCTGTCTTCGTATGATCCGGGCTCGTCCTTTGTCCTCCGGGAGGTTCCCCTGAGTTAGGTACTTGACAATCGGGGCCTTCCATGTGTTTACTTGGAGGACCGGCTCCCAGGCTTTTATGGCAGCCACCATTTCCCTTTGCATAAGGGATTCTCTACTATCACCTTCCCCCGCGGCCGCTCTTTTAGCCAAGGCATCTGCTTCCATATTTTCTTCCCGGGGTATCTGCTCTATACTCCAAGTGTTGAAACTGGCCCCGAGCTCTTCAATCATCTTACAATATTTTATCAATTTCTCCTCTCGAGTACAGAAGGTTTTGTTTACTTGTTGAACAACCAACTGAGAGTCAGAATAAATTATGATATGACTTACCCCGACATCCCGGGCTCGTTGCATCCCAGCTATCACAGCCTCGTATTCAGCTTCGTTGTTGGAGGCCTGGAAGTCTAGCTTCACGGCTATCTCAATCTTCTCTTGGGCAGGTGAGATCAGGATGATCCCCACACCACTGCCTCCAACACCACTTGCTCCATCTACAAAAACCCTCCATACTTCCTCTTGGCCAAAAACGGTCACCTCTGTCAAAAAATCAGATAAAGCCTGGGCTTTGATGACCTTACGTGGCTGGTACTCAATATCATATTCTCCTAATTCCACCGACCATTTCACGAGTCTCCCCGAGGCATCTGGATGAGTCATAATGCGCCCCAGGAGGCTATTAGTAAGAACAGTTACCGGGTGAGACAAGAAATAAGGTCTCAATTTCTGGGCCGTTATTACTAGAGCCAAGGCCATCTTCTCAATCTCCGTATATCTAACTTCCGCCCCCTTCAAAGCATGGCTGACGTAGTACACAGGCCTCTGATCTCCCTTTTCCTCTTTTATCAAGACAGTGCTGACCGCCTTTTCTGTAGTGGATAGATATATCCACAATCGTTCCCCTGGTTCCGGCTTAACCAAGATAGGCAAGCTAGCCAGATGCTCCTTCAACTCCTGAAAGGCCTGCTCGCATTGCTCAGTCCAGCCAAACCTCTGGGCTTTACGCAACACTTGGAAAAAATGATAGCTGCGATGAGCTGATCGAGCTATAAACCGAGCCAGGGCTGTAATCCGGCCGGTTAATCGATGTACCTCCTTAATAGATGTTGGTGAAGGCATTTCCCACAACAACTTCACTTTTTCAGGGTTGACTTCTATCCCCCGTTCAGTGACCATGAACCCCAGAAACTTGCCACTTTTCACCCCAAACATATACTTGGTCGGGTTCAATTTGGTCCCATATCGCCGAACTATCGCAAAGGTTTCCTCTAAGTCGGGTAAGAAACTATCCTGGGTCCTGGACTTCACCAATATATCATCCACATATACCTCCACATTTCGACCCACCTGTTCCCGGAACACTCTGTCCATCATCCGCTGATATGTAGCTCCTGCATTTTTCAAACCAAATGGCATCACTACGTAGCAGAAAGTACCTCCCGAGGTGACAAAGCTGACTTTGTCTTGATCTTCCAGGGCTAAAGGAATTTGATGATAGCCCTGGTATGCATCCATGAAGCTCAGCAACTCAAACCCGGATGTGGAGTCCACCAACTGGTCAATTCGGGGCAAAGGGTAGCAATCTTTGGGACAGGCTTTATTTAAATTCCGGAAATCCACACACATTCTCCACTTTCCCGTAGCCTTTGGTACTAGCACTACGTTGGACAACCAAGTAGGAAATTGTATTTCCTTGATGTGTCCGGCCCGCAATAGCTCTTGAACCTTCTCCGCTATCACCTTATCCTTCTCGGCCCCAAAATGCCTCTTCTTTTGTAAGACAGGTCGGGAACCCGGGCTGATGTTTAGTTTGTATTCTGCCACCCGAGATGAAACTCCCACCAAATCACCCTGAGCCCAGGCGAACACATCCTTATTCTGAATGAGGCAGCCTCTCAATGCTTCAAAAACCACGTGTCTAAATCCCGAGCTATTTTAACAGACTTCCCTGTTTGCCCGGGCTCTATCTCTACCTCTTCATACTCGCTTTTAGATTCCTCCACAGAATAGACTTCTCTTCCCCCCAAGGCTCCTTCCTTTCCATTCTGTTTTGCCCTTTTGTAGTCTATCTTCACTGTCTCGGAATAGCATTTTCGAGAGGAAGGCTGATCTCCTCGAACTTCTCCGACCTTATCTCCCACTGGGAATTTGATCTTTTGATGGTAAGCTGAGGCTACGGCTTTAAAAGAGTTCATAGCCGGCCTACCCAAGATGACATTATAGGAAGAAGGTGCTTCCACTAATGTGAATCTTTTCATGACCGTCCTCTTCTCATCTCCTGATCCCAAGGTGATAGGCAGCAACATTTCCCTTTGGGGTTGGACAGTGTGCCCGGCAAAACCATACAAGGCGGTTTTTACCGGGCTCAACTCATACCCCTGCAAATCCATCTGCTCGAATGCTTCTTGAAAAAGGACATTCACTGAGCTTCCCGAGTCAACGAACACCCTTCGAACATCATAATTGGCGATCTGAGCTTGTATAAGCAAGGCGTCATTATGGGGTAAGTTTACTCCCTCCAGGTCTTGGGGTCCAAATGTGATGATTGGCCCCGCACCCTGCCTTCCTTCCTCCACCCCTAAACTTTCCCTCCGACTCCAGGCCTTCCTAGCCCGGTTGGAATCTCCATCCGTAGATACTCCCGATATCATGTTAATGATACCTTTGGCTGGCCCGTCCCCAGATGTTTTGTCTTTTTTTGCATGATCCATTTCTTGTTTCCCTTTTTCCCGAGAGCTGGTGGCATCCCGGGGAGGAATCGACGTCTGTGACCCCCGAAACCAAGGCACGCTTCGGGGCTTTTTTGGGACCGGCCTACCATCTCTAACATAAGGCAGGTTGTGTCTTTGCTGCAGAGTTCGGCACTCAATGGTGTCATGAGTGCACTCTTGATGAAGTGCACAGTACTTCCAGAGTTTCTCCTTAGAAACAGGGGCCTGCATGTCCACCCTTTCTTCACACATATGGACAGCCTTATCTCGGGTCCCTCGGTACGGAGCATACCGGGACAATCGCCCCATGGGATCATGGTTCTCTCTACTTCTTCCTTGCTCCCGGCCTCCCTCCCGCCGGGCCACCTCCTTTTTCTGCCTCTGAGCTTCCTCCATGTTAATGTATTTTTCAGCTCGATCCAGCAAATCTTCGAAGGTCCGGGGTGCTTTTTTCACTAGTGATTTGAAAAATTCCCCTTCCCGAAGACCTTGAGTAAAATCCGTGATCTTGGTCTCCTGGGCACAAGTCGGGACCTCCAAAGAAATTTTGTTAAACCTTTTGATATAGGTTCGTAAAGACTCCTCTCCTGACTGCTTTGCTTCAAAAAGGCTATAGGCAGTTTTCCTATACCTCTTGCTACTGCCGAAGTGCTGCAAAAACACTTGCTTGAATTCTGCAAATGATTGAACACTCTGGGGATCCAACTTCTCAAACCATCTTTGGGCAGAATCCACCAAAGTGGTTAGGAAGACTTTGCATTTGATCTTATCTCCATAGCAATGTAACATGGCTACATTTTCAAACCAAGCCAGGTGCTCCTCTGGGTCTGTGCTCCCATCATATTCCCGGATTTAAGCCGACTTGTAATTCAGTGGCAAGGGTTCCTCTATCACCTCCTGTGAAAAAGGGCAACCCGAAATTTTGATAGGGCAAGCCATTTGGGAACCCCCCTCCTCCAACTTCTGTACCTTCCTCCTGAGCTCATGCAACTCATCTGCCATGGACGGCTGTATTGAGTGCATCCAAGAGCTTTCTTCTTCTTCTCCTTCTTGAACCTGGGCAGTAGGGTTTGGATTACCCTGATTTCCTTCTTCCTCCACTGTTATGTCCTTTGATTGTGGCTGCTTTGCAGCTATCAATGACTTCCGTACCACATCTTGGACAAATGATTCTAACTGCTCCAAGGGAATGGTAATATTCTGTCCTGGCTGATGGTCTCCAGGTAATGTTTGATCATAAGAAGCCATATCTACGTCTATAGAATAAGCTTTCCCATAGACGGCGCCAATGATGATGGTTTGTTAAACCAGGGCCTGGGCTATCAGGGTAGTGTTGTGAGCCTGACGTGGTGACCGGGCTAATGGAAGTAATATATGAGCTGCCCTTCCTTAATCAAGATGATCTACACACCAAGGAAGGAAATAAAAAGCACGTTAGTGGGGCGCCGGAGGAGTTTCTGGCGGGGCCACTCCGATGCTTAAGTTAGACTTAGAAATAGAGTGGGCTTTTTAGAGAAATGAGTATAGTGCTTTGGAAGTTTAGGTGAACATACCTCTACAAATATCTATGACCAGGTATTTAAAGGCCTTGGAGTGAGAGTGTCACTCCGCAATTCTAGGGTAGTGGCCACGATCTGGATCGTGGGTGTGGTAGTTGCCCATGTTTGCCTGTCACGTACGATGAACCCGGAAAGCTCGGGTTGATGATAATCGTGGGGATCATGCCCCTAAAACACGGGCTTTATATATAAGTCCTGCAGACCTGGTTTCCCGGGCTCCTGAGGCTACTGGGCTGCCTTAATACGGCCCTACCACTTCGGGGCATTCGCGGCCCTGCCCCCCTGGCTTACCGGGGCATCAATACTAATTACAAATCTGATACACGATCGGCTAGTAGAAATGTACGTGATAAAATTAAATATAAATTTCGTTTGAGTAGTGAAAGAATGATGGGCAGGTGAAAATCTTCCGAAATATTCAAAGATTTATATTAAAGGTACGCGCAAAGAATAAACCAAACATATATACAAGTAAAGTAAAAGCTGACACAAGAATTAACCCTTTTGTTCTTCGAAAATGATGGAAGTGATTTCACACAAATTTCTACAAAGATTTTTCATGTCACGTGTTTAAGGGTATAATATTATTGAGGATAAAGTTCATGAATTCAACCTTCAGACAGAAAAGAAGAAACCCAGAAATGAATTAAGCCAATAACCATCCTCAAAACAAAACATAGCTAGGAAAAGAAGAAACATTTTGCTGAGCAAAAATCGAGAGAGCAGAAACATTAATCGGCATTCTCACCGAACCACCTTTAACCTGAGATAACATAGATAAATAAATTCAACTAAAAACTCAAAAATTACAGAAATACTCGTTCGATTAAAAACCCAAACCTTCACAAAATCCTATTTGGGCGAAAGCTTTAATCCTAGCACATTAATCGCATAAATTTGTTTACACCAAAATAAGAACCCTAAAAAATTGCTCCTATACACAACACATCCGAATCCATGAATATTTCAACAACTAAACTATAAATCGGTAAAGATTGTACCTTCGAGTCGCAGAGCTAGCAAAGGGAGTAAGTGTAGTTGTGAAGAAACCAAAAGCAGGGAAGGGGAACTCAAAGGAGGTCGCCGCCACGGTCACTGCAACCACCGTCAAAGCTGTCGGACAGAATATCGAAGAAAAGGCGGAAGAAACGTGGTGAGAAATTTGGGGCTTAGGTATACGTTTTTTTTCTTTCTCTGAGTACTTGAAACTTTTTTTTTAGTGCAGACCCGTTGTGTTGGTTATAAGCTTCTATCAATTTGTGTGAGATAAAATATTATTATTTATTTATATAAAATTGTTTTAATTAAAAAAATTATTTTAATTAAAAGACATCATTTTTTACAACAATTGTTTTAACAATGTTGTCTTTAATTCCAAAAAACACTCTCATTAACAACATTATATAAAAACTGTTGTAGTTTATATAAAACATGTTGTCGTAGCTAAAAAAATAGGTAAATGACAACAATTTTTAAAATATTGTTGCCTTTGATACTAAAAAACGCTCAACAACAACATTTTTTAATAAAAATGTTGTTGTTAGGTGGAAGACAACAGTTTACCCTTAAAAATGTTGTCTATTGACTGTTGTAGATTGAGGATTTTCTTGTAGTGTGATGTGGGTATCTCCTCAGTAGATCTTTGTAACGCTTCCATGCTTCATAGAGTGTTTCCTGTTCACCTTGAGCAAATGTTGTGATGTCAGCTCTGAGTTTCATTGATTTGGACGGTGGAAAATATTTGGTCAGGAAAGCCTTTGCGAGATCATCTCAAGTAGTGATGGAACCTGCGGGTAGATTTGTTAGCCATGCTTTAGCTTTATCTCTTAAAAAAAGGGAATAAACAGAAACGAATAGCGTCATAAGAAACTTCCTGCATCTTAAAAGTGTCACAGATTTCTAGAAAATTTTTCAGGTGCGCATATGGGTCATCTATTGTCATCCCACCAAACTGGACTATGTTTTGCACCATTTGAAAGATAGCAGGCTTTATTTCAAACAGATTTGCTGCTATGGTTGGCCTGATGATGCTTGGTCTGGCATTTTCGATGGATGGCAAAGCGCTATCTATCATGGATCTGTAGATAGGTGGTGCATTATCCTCTGCTTCTCCATCTCTACGTAGTCGTTCTTGTTCTCCCATTGCTTCTTTTTGTTGCCTTCTTCTTCTGCGAAAAGTTCTTTAAATTTCTGGATCAAAAGGCAAGAGTTCTGCTTCAGGTGAATGTTGCATGCACTGCAAGAGAATCCTGCAGTTCACAGATGAAAATAGTGATTAAAATTGAAGTAGAGAAAATGAAATAAGAAAAATCAAAGTAATCAATAGTCCCTGGCAACGGCACCAAAAACTTGATCGAGCAAATACTAACACTTAATTTCATTATAATTATCTCTCTTTTATACTCAAAATTATCGCAAGTGCACGACTCAAGTTATAGAAAAGTGTACTGAGTACGAGTATCGTCCTCAGGAACTACGTCACAATAATTCAATTATTTAATTTCTCTACTCAAAGTAACGAAAATTTGATTATTGATTATTCTAAAATTATAAAGTAAATAATTTAATTTAAAAATTACTTGAATGAAAATAAAATAAACCACAGCAATTCTAAGCGCAGAAAAATATAATATGAGGAAATTTTGTTGGAATCTCGGTTCACCTTTCCCCTAATTGAATTTGAACGATTGAAATTACTTTTACACTCATAAATTTGACAAGAATTCCTGAAATATTGACACTCTCTCTCGAGTTGATGCCAATCTAATTCAAGTTAATGAAACAATCAAATCTCTTTGATTATTTATCATCACAGATTTCTTTGCGTTCATTGAATTCCTACAACTTTCAACCTGGTGGTCTATGGTTATCAACATGTACTAAATATCATATCTATATGCATATTTTAAGTCCATGGATTTTATCACTCGTCCTACTCATGAATCTATCTCTCGACAGCAATTCACAATCTACGAATCTATGTTAAAGTTAGCTACTCCTCAACATAAAATAATAAACCATGATAAAATCAAATACTCGTATAAAAACTCAATCAATTCGTCCAAAGATTCAATCACAAAAACATGTTGCGGGGTTAGGATCCCCTAAATTCCAAAAAAATAGAGTTTGGCTACTACAACTCATAATAAAATTCAAACTAATAAAGTTTTCAACATAAAATTTCAGTAAAATTGAAGAAGAAAAACTCCCAACGAGAAGAAGAAGAAGAATCGATCTTCAGAGCCGCCTCCGCCTTGCTTTGCTGTGTTTTTCCAACCCTCAAAACATCTGAAAATATTCTATATATATTGCCCTCAGAGTCCTTTCCATAAAAAACTCCCGAAATAAAAATTTCCAAAATCTCGCGCGGACGCTCTGTCTGCTGATTTTTACCGACCGAGCGCCCGAAATTCTTCAACCTTCTGCCCGTTTAAATGATGTCAGTGCTTGGTCAGCTGATTTTTACCGACCGAGCGCCCGAAATTCTTCAACTCTCTTCCTCCTAAAGAAATGCAAGCGCTCGGTCTGCTCTTTTCTGCAGACCGAGAGCACCCCCCTGTGAAGCCCGAAAATATTTTTTTCCTCCGTTTTCCTGCCAAATTAATCACAAATAAATAGGAGTAAACAAAACACACAACATTACACTAAATACAAACAAAATTTGATAAATACTAAAAAACCGACAAAGAACTAATGCAAAACATCAATAAAACGAACAATAATACACGGAAAAACGACTCTTATCATACTCCAGTTTGCTGATGGAAAATTAAAATCCACAAAGCTGCCTTTTCAATCTTTGAACTATGGATTTTTGGAGTTTTAAGGTTTGCTTCGTGATATAGGTGAAGGTCTCTCTAAACTTACTGAAGATCTGAAGGTTGCAGCCGCTTTACTCAAAAGGAAGAGAAAGCTTGGCCTTCCTTGGTCAGAATCTACTACTGTTGTTACGGGTGCTGATGTTGTTCCTGATGTTACCAACACGGGAGACAACACTGAAGAAACTGAAGAAATTGTGCATACACCCTCTTCTCTGGAATTTTTTGTTTCTACCATTCAGGCTCTCATGGTTCAAAGCCTAGGACGACTTGGATCTATATGGAGCCTTGTTAGCTGACTGTCGTACAAAACTTGATATTTCTGGCCAAAAATGGGGAGAGAATGCACAAGATGAGGTCGGTCCATCTGGGACTAAGGACGATGAGGATGAGGACACTGAAGATCAGGAGGGATCTGATACTGATCAATTTTGGATTGATTGGTGTCACCCCATATTTTATCCTTATCTCATCTTAGTTTTAATTTTCTGATTTTTTTTATTTTGATCAAGTTGCGTGTTTTATTTTCCAAATATGCTCTAACTAGACCAACTCTTCTACCCTACTTATCTAATACAGGAATAATAGAATCCCCACGTGTTATTGTCCATGTTATCCGTCGTGTTTCCAACACGAGGGACAAGACTTCAGGGTAAGACTTACTAATTCAGGGGAGAAGTGTTTTAAACTCAGGGGGAGTTTATGTTTAAAATTATTTGTGCTGGTTTTGTCCAGAAAGGCAAAAAAGGGGAGATTGAAAGGAATATTAATTCCTTGAAATATCTTGCCTAAATCGTGAATAGATTTGAATTAAGTATTTTGCCTTCTAGACAAAGATATGCTAGGTTTAAATATTTTAAGCTATTATCGAAAATCTATTGATAAATATTTACCTAGATTAATTAATATCTTGATAAGAAATTATTGTGTATCATTGTTATCAAATATTATAGAGATATTATGGATTGTGTTCAAAAGAGTCTTATTCCTAAGAAAGACTTATTTCCTTATTTGTCTAGGACTCTACAAGGAAATCCTTTCCATGCTTAGAATCTCATCTATAATTAAAGATTTTCTGCGTACAAACAAACGTGAACTTCAGAGGAGAATTCATAGAGCTTTCACAGAAAATCGCATTGAAGAATTCAAAGATTCTAAGAATTTTTTCAGTCGTCGTTGTTACTTGTCCCCGTGCTGCCATTGGTGTTGAAGACATCGGAGAAAACACTGTGGGAATAGTGTTGTTCGAAGATTTTTTGTGTCTCTTCAAATTTAGGCTACGGGAGTTGCATCTGATTTGTTTTACTCTGATTATTTAGGATGCAAGTTTGATTTCTCAACTTGTTGAGAAATTTAAGATTTATTGATTTTTCGTAAAATCACTAGTATTGCTTTGTAAGAGTGATCTTACTTTTTCTAGTGATATTTAGCTCTAAGGCACCCACACGAGTTTTTATACTCGTGAAAAATTAATTTCTTATGTTATTTTTTTTTTATTTTACGTATTTATTTTTTTCTGCACTGTGTTGTCATTGGTGTTGTAACACTGCAGACAACATTGACTTTTGATCGTATCCTACAATTGCAATACGATTTCTGTCAAATCTGTTAGTTGGACTATTGCCGCACATATATTTGTTGGCCAATTAAAATCGACACACGAGACAGATAAGAGTTCGTTTGCTAACAAAAACTGAGCTCAAATTTGAAGAAATTCTCTACGTAGTTCTAAAAACCAGTCTGAAATCGATCCTAACATGCTACATTTTGAATGAAAAAACGCAAAATTGATAAGAATTAGTAAATTATGCGATGATGATTTAAATGTCAAATTTGATTTTAAAAAAAATTACTGTGAATTTTTTGTTCATACTAGCTCGTGCCTTTTGACAGGAACTATATCAACAGACAATTGTTATCAAATTGAAGAAGATATTTCTTGTAAACACACAAAAGGGGACAATTTGGACCTTTGGCATCAATATTTAGGCCATGCTAACTTTAAGACATTGAAGAATTTGAGTAAGTATAATGATTTTTGTCGTATGCCAAATCTGAACTATGGGATTCCATATGTTTGTGGTGCGTTTCAAAAAGGTAAGCAAACTCGGGTGTAAAACATGGTGTTGCAACACTTTGGGACAACACGTTGTCTTGAACTTTTACACATGGATTTAATGGGTTTTATGGAAGTTGAAAGCTGTGGAGGTAAGAAATATTCATTCGTTTGTGTTGATTATTTCTCGTAGTTTGCATGGGTAAACTTCTTAATTGAAAAATCAGACACACTTTGTTTGCTAATTTTTTAAAAATAAAGGTGATTCACACGAGCTTTCTGCCCCAAAAACATGCCAACAGAATGGTGTTGCTGAATGCAAGAATACAATCTTGCAAGAAATGGCTAGGGTGATGCTAAGTTCAAAAAAAATTTCAAATCGCTTTTGGGCCGAGGTCTTAAATACAACATGTCGTATTTCAAATCGAGTGTATTTAAGGAATGGTTCTACTATCCTATGAGATTATTATGGTAAAGAGGCCAAAACTTAAATAATTTCATATTTTTGGGTGTATATGCTACATTTTGAATGATATATATCACTTAGCTAAATTTTATTCCAAGAGTGACAAATGTTTGTTTCTTGGACATACTTAAAAATTCGTGCCTATCAAATGTTTAACTTAAGAACTATGACTATCATTAAATCTATTAATGTTGTGTTTGATGATTTTGCAGATCTAAAAGGAAAAAAAAATTGAAGATAAGATTGATGATATGTTGGAATTTACCATACCTCAAGAGAATCCACGTCTTACAACACCTAGCCCAACGCTTAGCCCAACATGTCCTCTAACCTTGATAGAACAGAACGGTGATCAACATTCTGGTAGTACAGAGGATGGTGATGGTGGAGTGAACAATGATGGAAAGGATATTCTAGGTAAAATCCAAAATAACCATCCACCATAAAAAAATATTGAAGATATACATGGAAACATGCAAACCCGAAGAAAAGAGAAGATTGACCATCGAAAGATGATTGGATACGTATGCATGAGTTTCTTATACTCTTAGGTAAGATATTCATGTTTTATTTCAACATTGAACAAATGAACATAAATGAGGCATTGAAATATGATTTTTGAGTCAATGCTATGCATGATGAATTTAAACAGTTTGTCAGACATGAAATTGGTACTTGGTACCACCTCCTGATCATGATAACATAATTGGTACCAAATGGATTTTCAAAAATAAAACAGATGAATCAGGAAACATCGTAAGAAACAAAGCAAGGCTGGTAGCTCAAGGTAGATACAGGTTGAAGGGGTTGATTTTGATGAGACATTAGCTCCTATAGTCTGTATTGAGTTGGTCCGACTCTTTCTTGCAATTTCATGTCATATGTTAATAATATTGTATCAAATGTATGTCAAATGTGCTTTTCGATATGGTTTTTTGAGTTAAGAAGTGTATGTGAGACAACCCAATGGGTTTGAAGATCCACTACACTTGGATCATGTCTACAAATTGAAAAAGACACTTTATGGGTTGAAGCAAGAACCTCGCGCATGGCACGTTAGGTTGACCGAGTACTTTCTTAACATTGCTTCAAAAGAAGTAAGGTAGAAAAAACTCTTTTCATCCAAAAATAAAATGGTTATATACTTATCTTAAAAATCTATGTAGATGACATAATTTTTGGTGTTGCTTCTAAAAATAGTGTTGACTATTTTGTTGATTGCATGTCTTATATTTTAAATGAGCATGGTAGGTGAGTTGAATTATTTTTTTGGATTGCAAGTTAAGCAAATGAATGATGGAATTTTTCTATTTCAAAGTAAGTATGATAAGAATCTGGTGAAAAAATTGTGCAATGAGAATGCTAAATACATGAAAACACATATGAGGTCAAGTGAAAAGCTGTGTAAGGACGATGTGCGAAAGGTATTGACAACACCTTGTACCCTAGCATTATTCGTAGTCTTTCTATTTGAGTGCTATTCATTCTCATATTATGTTCAGTGTGTGTTTGTGTGCAAGATATCAGTTTAATCCTAAGGTTACACACCTCAAATATGTGAAAATAATTCTGAAATATGTGGCTGGAACTCTAGACTTAGGATTGTCTTATACCAAAGAAACCAACACCAATCTAGTGGGGTTTAGAGATTCAGATTGGGCTGGGGACATCGATGAGAGAAAAAGAACCTCGGGGGAATGCTTTTATCTAGGAAACAATTTGGTTTCATGTTACAACAGAAATAAAAATTGAGTGTCACTTTCAACAGCTGAATCTGAATATGTGGCAGCTGGAAGTTTTTGTTCACAACTCTTATGGATGAACCAAATGCTAGATGATTATGGCCTTAAAAGTAAAACTTCTATTGTGTACTGTGATAACTTGAGTTCAATTGATATATCCAAAAATCTAGTACAACACTCTCAAACAAAACACATTGACATTATAAATTACTTCACTCGAGATTTAGTGGAGAAAGGCATGATCCGTATGAAGTTTGTTGGAACTAATAAAAAACTGGCTGATATATTTAGAAAGAAATTAGACTTTGAGAGATTCTCTAGTCTTAAGAAATCTCTCAGCATGTGTGCACTTTAATCAATCACGGATGTTGTCCCCACGTGTTACAACACCTATGGACAACACCCAACATGCATATGAATTTTTAGGACTTTAGGAATTTTCATTTTCACTTTGTTCTATGTTTGCACTGATTATTAACATTAACAAGTACACTTTAGTTTTTTCCAAAGTTTATTTAGCAACACACTTTCAGTGGTATTGGCTCTGACTAAAACACAAAGTAGTTGAGAGATATATGTTTATTCCATGATCTTTTACCATGTGAAATGTGGTTTTTCAAATTTAGAGTATGGTGTGATAAAGGATCACTGAACAATTTGTCATGAATATCAAAGCTAAAGAAAAAACAAAAAAAATTGTAAAAAGATACCTAAAGGATTTTGATGTTATTTTAGTATGCAAGCTACCACTTCCATTGTGAAAATCAATGGCACATTGCATATTAAGTGTAAAAATTCATAAAAATATTTTTTGAAGACTACTGTGTTGCTGAGAGATGTTTCTAGCACTAGTGCATATGTAGCGACCCGTTCCTGAATCACCTACTTAACAAAACTAATGTCATGCAATTAACTTAAGATAAAAATAAGCAGATAAACCAGCAAAATCTAAAACTAAGATAACAATATAATCGACACTAAAATCCCCAAGTGATAAAAATATACAACCATATCTAATAGTATGAAATATCCTGTTGAGAAATCAAGTATCTAAGTTTTGGTGTTTGAAAAAATGCTTAGACAAGATGCTGAACTGAAGAACTAAACTAAGAGCAGACCAATCGAAGTAAACCAACCAGTTGAAGGGCAAACCAATCGAGAGACAATCAATATGCCCATGCCTGTTCTCCACCAATCAAGAACCAGTCAAGATGCCCTCTCCTGTTCTCCACTAGACGAGAACTAGTAATGATGCCCTCGCCTGTTCTCAACCAGTTGAGAGCCAGTCTAGATGCCCTCGCCCGTTCTCAACCAGTTTAAGAGTAGAGCAGAAGCAGACTAGTGACCAGTCAAAGCCAATAACCTTTGGATAAAGATTTCCGTACACTGATACAATCAGAATAAGATGCATTACAGTGTACTATTTATCGGGAACACTGACATGGCAAAAGACAAGAAAACAACTATAATCCAATGGATACATTTGAATCAAGATGATTGTTTTCTTTCCCCTTTAAATAGGGATCAAAGTTAGTTTGAAAAAGCTGCCGGCTCTCAAAAGAACTCACAAACACTATCAAGTTATCAAAAGGACAACTTATCACTTTTTAGTTATTCACAAAGTTCAGTTAAGGTGATTAAAAGTTAAACAAGATTAAGGGTTATTAATTATAACAAACCTATGGCTTAAGCTTCGGACCTTCCAAAGAGTTTGGAAGATCCGAAGGTAGTTCGGAAGCACCGAACTGATAAGAATAAAGATCGGAAGTAGAGGCAAAGTTTGGAATATACAAAATGGGATCGGAACGTTTGAACTAGATTAGGCCATGCAGAGTTTAAGGTGTAAACTACACACAGACACATGGGAGTTCGGAAGGTCTGAATTAGGGTTCGAAAAGTTTGAACTCAAGCATCCATTTTGGTTTCAAGAGGCTTTAGACACATCGACACATGCATGATATCGGAAGGTTCAAAGTGGAGATCGAAGCTTCCAAAGTGGCCAGTTTAGAATGCGGCATGCATGCAGGGATCGGAACTTTCAATCTAATGATCAGAGCTTCCAATTGTTGCCTATAAATAGACCATTATAACTCATTCTTATTCTCTCATTGCCACCTCTCCTCTATAGTATTTATTGTGTTCTTGTGATTATTCTTGGGTTTTTAGTCGTCGGTGCGAGGGCCGGGCAATAGCGGAGCAATTTTGAAGTAGCGGCAAAGCTGTGTCCAGGAGGCGGGGGCCTTCGACTATAAAGGACTGACATCGGACGCATGTATAACTCTAGACTCTTAATAGATTTTGGGAGTAGCTATTAGTCTAGTTAATGTGTTTATTAAGAATTAAGTGATGTGGTAATTATTTGATTATAGGCTTGGACTTGTGAGCCAAAGTTGAGAGATTTCTTGATTAGAGTTAAAGACGTACTATCCAAGATACACTGGTGGAGTTTGAATGCTTATCTGACATGTTTTATGTGCATAAAATATGTCATATTTATTATGCTACATTCATTATAATGTTGAGCATATACCTTGTTATAGCCTGTAGGGGGTCACTCAACCCCTTATTCTTTTGTGGATGACTGGATCCGTTAGTACATGATCAGGTAACATATATCCACAAATTATTCTGGTGTGTGAGTCAAATCTTGATGTGACGGCCTAGAGTGCTACATACCATGGCACCACCTGACTGAGCAAATTTCTACCGTGATAGGTTTTCGGTACACTGTAAATCTACATTCATGCACTCATAGAATCTGTACTCATACTTTCGTACTTAGCGTTGTTATCGCTCACTTCATTGTTTTTATCTTGGAAAACCCCATTCCATGGGGTAGGGCTTAGGTTGGACACACCCAGTGGGAAAAGTCGTTGAGATTGAGGTTGCGGCTATCTCTGAGGATCGATGTTTATTTCTGGATTTTTTGAGGGTATTTAGTAATATTCAATATTGTTGTATAATCTTATCACTTGGGTTTTACTACCGGGTGTATTATGCCGGTTTTTTTGTTGTATGGTTTAAGTTTCCATTGGTTTTCATCTACTTTCGACTATCTAGGTTAATTTCATGCTTTTAATTTAATAAGTATGAGATCCTGGGATGGATCGCTACAGTCCGAACTCAAGACATGTTAGGTTCAGAAGGTCCGAACAATTCGGAAAAATGAAGTGAGATCGGATAAAGAGGGAGAGTTTGGAAGCTCCGAACCCCAGATTGGAATGTCTGGACACTAGGGCACAAACTTTGCATGATATTTCATGCAAAGATCAACATGTGGCATAGATCGGACCAACTGAAGTGTAATATCGGCACGTCCAAAGTCAATAGAAACCAGGTGTCAAGGTGGGTTTGACGGGTGGCAGTTCGGAGCGTCCGGACCCGGATCACATCGTTCGAACTCTTCTGGAGAGTAAGTTCTCCACACGCTGTTTATATGTATAATGAATGTCCGAATCGCACTGTGCGAACCCAATTCTATAAATAGGGGTCAAAAATGGATATTTTGAGTTACACTCAAGGACCAGATGCTGAGGTGCTAAGGGGCTTGTATTGGAGCTATGCTTGGGTTAGGACCTTTGACATAAACCGGCCGACGAGGGATGTAGATATAATTCTATACTCTTAGTAGTTATTGGGAGTAGCTATTAGTCTAGTTAAGACGTTTAGATAAATATAGTGATACGGTATTGTCTTGGATCGTAGGCTTGGAGTGTAGACAGTTGTTCGGATAGACCATTAGTTGAGGTACGTAAGCACATACTGGGATAGCTAGCTGAGTATGGATGTTTATGTGTTGCATTGTTTTCATTCATGTTAAAGCTTAAGCCGGTATTTTCACCAGCCTTCTTTTGCATTCCATGAAATTGATCTAATGAGATAGGCGACTGATTCTAAGTGTTGATTAAATTAATCAACCTTTTATTCTATGATATTATTACATGGAATTCAGTTTTCATTTTTTTTCTTAGTCATCATCAAACTTTCTTGGGCTTCTAGATTGTCACACATGTTGTACTTGTCACAGTCCAACTGATCCGACTTATCTGGCAAGCTCTTTATTTCTGCTTTGAGTTCCTCGAACTCATGATATAGTATATCCATAAACTTTTATCATGTTTTCTAATGCAGTTTTGAGATCGTCACATGTAAATTTATCAAAACTGAAATTGGATATTAGCACATCTTCTTCGATTGTTTTCAGTTGATCATCATCAATCGTCAAGCACAAGGTTTGTTCTTCATGACTTTGTCTTGATTTACTTTTTGAGCAGTGAGATTCTTCATATGATTTAGTCCATTGGCTCCTGCTTTGCTCAGTTTGCTCATTATAATCGCCTAACTGAATCAGTTTTTGCCAAATGTCCCTTGTAGTTAGACATGTCTTGATTTTGCTAAAATGATGTTGTCCACAGTATTGTAAAAGATGTCTTTGGAAATATTGTCAATATTGACTAGTTTCTTGTCTTCACTGGTCCATTTACTCCTTGGTTTCTCAATGATAATCGGACCATCTATCAACACTTGCCACACATCATCATTTAAGGTTGCAAGATGTACTTGTGTTCTCAATCTCCATTCCTCAAAATCTTTAGTTGAAAACATTGGAATCTCACTGTATGAGGTCATTTTGGAATGAATTTTCAGAAACAAGAAGGAACCTTGCTATGATACCACTTGTTTGGATCGATTTGGTGTATAGAAGGGGGTGATTATACACTAATGAAAAATTACTTATCAAAGAATTCAGTAGGGTTGGAAACTAAACTCTGTCTTGGCTGATTATCAATTGACCAACAAAATTAATGTGCGAAAAAGGTGTACTGAAATTTTAACAATATAACTAAAATGACAAGAAAATATGATTTACTGAAAGTAAGTGCACAAGATATGTTCCATAATGTACATATATTTCAATCACTCCTACATCACCTCTTCTTCCACTCATTGAAAGGTTTATCACTAGAAGAATTTGAGTTTTACAGCAACTTTTAAGACCTCGATTTAGTTAGTACTTACCACACTGCCTACAATTAAAACTCATATCACCATGACCGAAGAATGAAATCCTTGACTGATTTATCAACAATGTGTTTTAAACACCTCCACTGATTTATTACAAATATATTTCAACTAGAAAACTAAGCACAAATATGATCCTACACTTGATAAGATATACAACAATGTAAAGTGTTCTTAGATCAGTTGAGTTCAATAGCTCTTGGTAGCTTAATTTGATTGATGGATAGTATGTGTGCGAGAGAATGAAATTACTGAAATTTCAGAGTCTCAACCTCTTCTCAAATGAATCTTGATTTTCTATTTAAAGCTTTCAATTAAAACGGTCATAATATTTAATCTTAGAATACTTCCAAAGATATTTGCCATTCTATTTGTCTTTTAGCTCACGTCATCATCCCTGACCTCCATATCGAAAGTAGTGCCTCTCCAAATTTCTAAGTAGTAGTTTTTTTAGGAACTTTATCCAAAAGTAGTTTAGCCTTTGCTGCTAACTTATCGTTCTTTTGGGAATTTTTGTTGGAATCTAACTGATGACCATTCAGTTGATTTTTATCTCAGTTGACTTATTTAGTCCAGTTTGGTAACTTATTAGTTTAGTTCATGAACCAGTTGTCTTTGTATTCAGTTTAGATGCCTTGTCCAGTTAGGTAACTTCTCAGTTTAGTTCATGAACAAGCTCAGTTACGCACTTCAATTTCATGACTTGGTTAGGCTTGTGGGCTACCATTTCAGTTCTTATGTTAATTTTACCTATATGCAGTTTGTTAACACCAAATTACAACTTTTCCAACAAAATATACAAATATAGGGTTGTGGGTAAAGGGTTCATAATAATAGAAGGTCTTGAATTCTTTGACACATATTTAACAGTAATAAGGATTAATTTCATTCGAGTTCTCATTGTCTAACTTGAGATGAATCAAATGGATGAAAAAATCATGTTTCCAAATGGTGAATTAGATGAAAAACATACATAGAGTAACACAAATGTTTGTGTCTCTCAGACAAGAGCATGAGGTGTGGAAACTCATTAAGTCATTATATAGACTAAAACAAGAACCAAAATAATGTTACGAAAAAAATTGAAAAGACTATGTTGTCAAATTAATTCAAAATAATCGTGTGATAAATGCCTTTATATCAACGCACACAAATTGATTTGTCGTTCTATGATTATATGTAGACGACATTCTTATTAAGCTATCATTATTCAATTATAAACAAAAAAATATTATTGATTAAGAAATTTAACATGAAAAATATGGGTCTAGTGGAATTAATTTTTGGAATTAAGATCGTCAAGAAAAATAAAGGAATTGTTTTCACACAATATCATAATATTGAATGGAGCTAAGAAAAATCAATGCTTATAATTTTACTCCTGTTAAACTCCAATGGATTTTAACTGAGGATGGCATATCGTACCACACCGAAAAATATATACCATACTGTATACCTTATCGAAAATTACGGTATATAATTTTTTTATACTGATATCGTACCGAACATTTTGGTAAAATTTCGGTAGATATAACGAGCATACCGATTATACCTAAATTTTAAGATATACCGATATTTCGGTATGATATCGGTATATACCGTTTTATACGCAAAAAAACCTTATATTTTTTTATAATTTATAAATTTATTGTTTAAAAATATTATATATTTTTAAATTTTTATATAATATTTCGGTATTTAAATATACCGGTATGTACCGAAATTTTCAAATTTTATACCGTTACCGTACCGAAAAAGTCGGTATCGTTATCGTACCATACCCAAAAAAATGGTATACCGAAAATCCGGTAAATTCGGTATTTTTTTTTGGTATGGTAACCTCGGTATACCGAAAATTCGGTATTTTTTCCCACCCTTAATTTTAACAATCATTTGGATAAAAACAACAGTGAACATGAATCACAATTGGGGGATTTACATGTAACATACAGTTTGATATATGTCACAAACCATAAACGCCCGGTTAAAGTATGTGTGGTCAATTAAGACATAGTTTGGTATACTTGATAAGTGAGTGATTAATAAATTATCCCCTCTCATTCCATGCTTGGTACATTTTTAAAAAGCTCATGATAAGTCAATGAGCCCGTGATAAATGCTTTTACAAGTGGACTATATATCCCTTTAATTTAGTGTGATATATTTAATACAAGCAAAAAAATACTACAAAAATCCAAATTTTATTATTACATTTATGCATGTGAAGATCTTGAATAACAATGAAAAATAAAATTTATTATGGTAAGGTTAATTTCGTCATTACAATCCAATATATAAATTTAATCAATCTTATTAAAATCATACCAAACATTTAATATATTATCCTATTATTTTACTTATTTTTAATTTATTCTTATATTGTATATCATCTACTTATCCTATCCTATGTACCAAACTATGCCTAATAGATTTACAAATAATCCAATAATATGCAATATTAGAATGCGTTAATAAGGGTTCCTAAGTATTTAAGTTATACTCTAGAATATGGATTACTTATACGAGATATCATGTAGTACAGATTACTATGATGCAAATTGGTCTCCAAACCTAGGGCTGTCATACCGGACTAAAATACCGAATACTTGGCATACCGTATCGAAATTTTTTCGATATACAGATATTTTTTCGGTATACCGAATTTTTTTTCGGTATCTATATGGTATCAATATAAATTTTTTTCATACCAAAATTTCGGAATTTCGTTATCGGTATCGGTATAAATTTTTTTCATACCAATATTTTTAGTACAGTATATCGAAAAATCACCTATATCCAAACCCACAAGTGGGAGTGTATTTACAATTCACGGGCAAGTCGTAGCGTTTAAATTCACAAAACAAACATATATAGATCGTTCTACAATAGAATAAAAACTTATAGTCTTATATAATGCCGTTAAAGAGTTTAAATGGTTAAAAAGTTTCTTGGGGATATATTTTGTTGGACGATGAACCTGTATATGCCAAAATGCTATATTAATGTGATAGTTAATCTAAAACGACCGAAAACTCGAGAGATTTTTTTTGTTACATATATTCAAATTAAATAATTATATATATGCCCATACATATATGTGTTTACGAAAAATAGATTTTTAATTCAGGTGAAATAATAGTTAATAGTTTGATTATATTTTTGCAGTTGAAACACTCGAATAATTAAAAAAATCCATGCACGAAAATACGCTATCGTCAATAAGTAAATTCATAGTTTAAAATCTCAAACCATCAACAACACAGTGAAAGTAGTGAACGTGTGCGGGTAACTAATCCATACAATCCTCAAACGAAGTTCATAAAGATGCGAAAAACGTAAATAAGGCAAAGGTCGCGAGTACGCCAGCCAACTCCGGATGCTCAGAGATCCGAACCTCCCGTCAGGACCACATCATCAGAAACAACATCAAACTCACCTGCACATCATTTAAATATAGTGAGTCTAAAGGTCCAGCATGCTCTATATTTAATAACGAGTACTACTAAATAAAACCACATACAAGAACATATCGTATATAAAAATAATCTGAGAATTCTAATGCATGCATGATCGTAAAATCGTATTCATAATACTTCATAATACGTAGCATAACCATGACATGTTAATAATCATAAAATCTTTACTGTGTAGGTCCTATCAGTGAAATGTGACCATAAACATAAGCGATCTATCAATCTATAACTAGCGTACGTGACGGCGATGTTCATCCAACCTTAACACGGGGATTTCATACGCCTCTTATGCTACTTCATCCCAACCTTAACACAGGGATTCGTAGGCTCCTGAACATAATTATCATAATTCACATCAATTTCTCAAAAAATATTTTCTACGCATGTCATTATCTTAATAGAAACATATGCACGAATCGTGTATTAGAAATATCAATTTTCCTAAAATTTTTGTCCGTATATATATATATTTAATTTTTTTTATAAAAATAATATTCATATCAAAATATTACATATACGTCTATTAAATATATATTTACGGACTATTTAGTTTATCACGGCTGGTTCGAATAGCTGCCCCTTAACTTAAGCCTTGAAACTAAGTCGGGTCTCCAATTACACTTATTTAATTTCTCTAACCCAAATTAATACATTAGGCCCAAAAATTATTTAACTCAAGCCCTAATAAAAACATTTTCTAGGCCCAAATTGTTATTCCCTCAAGCCCAAGTTACTAAGCCCAAGGGGTTGGCCCAACAGAATTAAGCCCAATTAATTGTATTTCCAGCCCAAAACTTTACTATTCAAGCCCAAGATTTTTATATTCAAGCCCAAAATCAGTTTTAAGCCCAATATTAAATATTGACCAATTAAATCCTTGGACCTTAAATCTACTTGACCCGACCCGAAACGCGGACCCGTGACTCGACCCGATCACTAACCCATTACCCATGTATTGAACCGACCCGGAACCCTAAACCCACCGGACCCGGCCCGATTAAACCCAAGCCAAATCCATCAGCCCACTCCCCTGCCTCTACCGATTTACCAGCGCACAGCCCCTTACTTCTCCTCTTGGCACCCCAGCTCCGGCCACCCACGGCCGGAGCCGCGCCGGCCGGACCACCCCAGGGTCCTGCCGGTGCAACCTAACCCCGCCACTGCCTGAGCCATGGATCGAGTGGCTCAGGCGTGGCCCAAGAAATCCTCCAACGTGCAGAAGTCTCTCGCGCACCAGCCCCTCACAACAGCCACCCAGCTCGGCCCTTCCTGGCCGAGCACCTCCACCCGGCCGACCCCTACACGGCCTTCCCACGAGCAGAACTAATACAGGTGCTCAAACCAGCCGAGCAGAAAAAAAAAACGTAATGAACAGAATCGAGCCGAAATACCAAGATCATGAACAATAGTGCATAAACGTTGAAAACCACACGCGATGCAGAAACACACATTTTTAACCTCAAACAGTGCACATAACTCGATCTAAATGGCGAGTGGAAAGAAAATCGAACATGCCTAAAAACGAAAAACAAGTATAGTAGAACGAAGCTCGTGACGCGCCGAATGCGATTCCCTAAAAATCTTGAAGTTCTCTAAAATTTTTCTCTTCTTCAAATGTCGATTGAATTGGTAAGGGAGAAGGTGGATTAGGGATTTATTTGGGCTAAGCAATTGGGTTAACAAAGTTAATGAGCTTAGGGCCCAAGAAGACGAATAATGACTAAGGGCTATTAAATTGGATAGAATAGCACAAGCCCACAACAATTTATTTTGGGCATAATATTGAAATTTTCGAAATAAAAAAGAGGCCCAATTTCAAAGTGCCCTAAAAGCCCTTAAAATGGCCCGATAAAGTGAAAAATGGACTTTTAAAATATTTATATATATAAAACTTAAATTTTTCTATAAAATAAACCTTAAAATGGTTATTTTAGTCTCTTAAAAATTCTTAGGCCAAAAATTTAAATAAAAATTTTTATTTCGATCGACCGCCGACCGTCTACGCGCTCGAAAATAATTATTTCTTCAAAAATTCATAACACTTAAAATACTCCGATTAAAAATTTTAAATAATTTAAAACACATAAACATGGAAAATAAAAGTCATTTAACCCCTACATTTATTTTATTATTATTATTTTATTTAAAATATTAAATTCTCTAATTATGCATACGGTTTAGCGTGAACGAAATTCTAGGCGTTACATAATCTGCAACTAGAAGGGCACAAAGTATCATGTATAATGACAGAGCACAATACATTATTCGTAGACATAATTATTGTTAGGAAATTGATCTCTTATGAGGTTATCGATCGCTATCAATTATGTGAAATCGAATGACATACCGGATCTATTGAAAAAATTTTTTGATAAGGATCAAGTATATTGCTTAAGGAGTGAGACTAAAAACTAAAAAAAAAAGTCTATAGCAGTAACCTAACTTTAATAACTGGAGATATATATAAGATATTAATTCAATGAGACAACTAAGTTATGAAAGTTGTTACAAAAATACTTGTGATCTATGTAAGAAGGTTAATTGTTTTTCCATTCCTAAGATGAAAAACCTGTTGTGTACCATGCATATATAGTGAGGTTAAGTTTAAAATTATAATGATTTTTATACTTTAAAAAATCGAGTATGGTAGGTTACCATTTATAGGGGATCAAATATATAAGTGTGAAAACGTGCCACTTCGATGAAACACTTATCAGTCCAATATCATGTCCATGGTCAAAACATGCACAACCATGAGAGTTATACAGACGCGACAATGGTTATTTTGTAGGTACCATTGTTAAAACAATGGACGAGGAGTTTAAAACATTGATTGTATGATAGATTTGAAATTATGTTGCTTGGATAGAGTTAAGGTTAAGTGACAAAAAAACAAGCGAGCAAGCGAGCGAGCTTCAACCATGAGTCAAATAATTATTTAGCATACGCAAGACATGATTTATGAAGAATATTTAATTAATCGAAATATCAGACTTGAAATACCAAATAAGGAAGAGCCTAGTTTTATCTTTAAAAATTGGCCAAAGATGTGCAAAAACTCATGAGAGATTATTTAACGAATCAATTCTATGAGTTGGATTTTCGATTCGATTCGATTCGATCAATCTAAAAATATTACTTTTTCATTACATATATAGATCTGTTCAACTCATCTCACGAATATAGTTTCATGATACCACCTCACACTAATACACTATGGTGGAGCCAACATTTGAAAAGTACCCGGACAAGGTTGACAACCTTTCTACGCCCGGAACCGATGGCACTCAT
This sequence comes from Henckelia pumila, assembly GCF_033568475.1. Lineage (NCBI taxonomy): Eukaryota > Viridiplantae > Streptophyta > Magnoliopsida > Lamiales > Gesneriaceae > Henckelia > Henckelia pumila. Next base: position 60,487,620 of record NC_133120.1, on the reverse strand, counting down.
GAGAAATGAAGGAGAAAGGAGAGGCTAACGAGTTGAGAGTTTGGAGATTAGGTCTGATTTTAGTGTCTCTTTGGCAGGGGCGGCCCTGCCTAGGGCCCGCCCAAGGTGGGGCCCTAATTTATTAAAAAAAATTATTATATATATAATATAATTATTATGTATTAATAATATCAATTAATTATTTAAAAAATATTATATTATAATAATTATTATAAAAAAACGAAGAATATGTGCAAAACCTACAAAAAAATTGTCCCTTAAACATATATATTCAATCTTCACTATGTTTATTACCTGTCATTTTGATTTTGTTTGTCGTCGACTGTCACTCCTCATCATACTTTGTGATCATCAACGTTTCAAGCCTCGAGTTATTAGCTTGAGTTGTTCGAGAACCGTGTGATTCATTCTCTGCCTCTAGTTGCACTAAAATTTGACTTATTAGTTGTTCAATTTAATTTAAATTCATGTTAGATGCTAATATTTGTTGTTAATTTCATGTAGTGGTTGAAAATTCATGGATTGGGGGCATAAATTTTGAAACCTAATTTTGAAAATTGAGGCTTTTGTTAAATTTAATTTTCAATAGCTAAATCAAATGCTTATAAATTAAATTTGCACCTTAATTGTGAATTTTGATAGTTTGTAATTTTTTGGGATAATTTATGATTAAGAAATACGAAAGATAAATTGTTATAAATTAATTGTATTTGATATATATAAGATATTGATTCAATGAGACAACTAAGTTATGAAAGTTGTTACAAAAATACTTGTGATCTATATATGTAACAAGGTTTGTTTTTCCATTCCTAAGATGAAATACCTGCTGCGTACCATGCATATATAGTGATGTTAAGTTTAAAATTATAATGATTTCTACACTTTAAAAAATCAAGTATGGTAGGTTACCATTTATAGGAGATCAAATATGTAAGTGTGAACGTGCCACTTCGACGAAACACTTACCAGTTCAATATCATGTCCATGGTCAAAACAAGCACAACCATGAGAGTTATACAGATGCGAAAATGGTTATTTTGTAGGTACCATTGTCTTGTTTTAAAAAAATGGACTAGGAGTTTAAAACATTGTTTGTACTAAACAATTGTAAATATCTGATGGTATTCTGCCATACAAATTTCAAAGCCACAAATTACTTCTCCCGATACAATATTATTTTGATTGGTCTTTCTTACTGTATGCATTTTATACGTGCATCATATATTCCATTCATGTAGGGGATTGTTAGAAATGATGAATTTTTCTGCCCATTAAATATTGAAAATTTCGATCGAGTTTTATTCATCCGATATATTTGAAAGTTGATTTGAAAATTGAAATCCAGATTTCAACTATATATTTTTAGAATATTATTGTAGTCAAAATCTATTTGGAGTTAATGAAAAATTAATTATTAAATTTAGAGCTTGATGTAGCCAAAAATCACTTGTATAGGACACGATGCTTCCGCAAAGTCCGGAGTATCAGTAAGTCCTGGTATGTTCCCGGAGGAGATCTTCAGTGGGTTGTTCCTACGTCACAAAACAAAGTCAGAGGAGCCGGGAGGGTTCCCGGCGAAGGCACTCCGACGCTCAAGTCAGTTATTACTCAAGGAATAATAATCGAGAGTAGAGCGATATATTGCTCAAGAAAGTGTGTACCTTAATAATGAGGTGACTTGAGCTATTTATAGATATTCGGAGAGTTTCACGGGCTTAAGCCTCTTATGGGCCTTTGTAGAATTCAGGGCCTGCTTGAATTAAATATATATAATATTTAAATAAGCTTGGGCCTTAAAAATATTCGGAGTGGACCTTCATGATTGGGCTCAGGCCCAGTTGAATTTTTAGGTGTAACCTATCATAGGCCCCCCACTCTCGGGCATGTCGCGTGTGTGGAGAGGCCCGAGAGTAGAATTTGTATCGGAGTATTGTCAAAAATTTAGTTGCCGAGAACGAATATTTTGAGCCACTGCGAAAATTACGGGGATCGACCTGCCCGGTCAGGTATGGAGAAACCATGATGGAGAAATCTGATTAGGACTGTGATGTAGTAGAATTAAAATTCTGGTAGAATAATAACAATCCCCATGTAATTGGATAGAATTAAAATTCTGCTAGAATATTAATTGTAGAAACCAAGTAGGATTCTATCAACTACTGTCATTATAAATTCAGCACTGCGGTATAGCACTCATCACAACTTACTAACTCGATTTTATTTCTGAATCTTTTTTGCAGTATTTGCTAGGTCGCATTCTCCAAATTGTTAGAGGAAATACAATTCATTGGACGCCTATGACAGGTATTAAATATTTTAATTACTATATTCCACCTTCTGTCCTTTTTTTTTTTTTTTTTTTTTTTTTTAGTTTGGAACAAGTTTGGTCTTGTGTATACGTGCTCAGATTCTTTCCCACTCACTTACCTTTATTAATTACACAATATTATTCTCAAATCTCCTCCTACCTTTGTTTCGTCCGCTTCATCCCTTTCCTTTGCTTCGTCCGCTTCATCCCTTAGATTGGAGATTTTATTTGTATGTATATATCGAATATATGTGTATATGTGTATCAATATTCCCTCGCTGGCTATGGGTTATCATCTTCTTCGTCGAGACGACGAGTGGGCGGCAACATATAGGAGAGGCGATGGTGGTGCGATGGTGATGCGATGGTGATGCGATGGTGATACCGAGGAGCCAAGGGCCAGCTATGGGACCTCCTCGACTGCTCGTGGAGACGCCCAGATCTGAACTCGGTGAATGACTATCGTCGATGTCCCAGCCATGGATTAGCCTTCGAGCTATCCAAATCTGGACTCGACGGGACTAGGACGACGGCAGCTCAGTTGCTGGTGGCTGCCGGAGACCGGGGTGGCGTGACGACGCGAGGTAAGCAGCCGGTCGGAGATGATGGTGTTGAGCGACCAACGGCTCGCCGAAGGGAGCTGCGGCCGGTGGTGAGGCGGCGGACGGTGTTGGAGAAGATGAACCCATCTGTGATAGATATACATATACATATATATACACGATGCATATTATTTAAGAACCAATTACCATGTATCTAAAGCTATTATTTGATTTATTATTATTTAATTAATATTATTTTTTGGTAAAATATATATTTTTATTTTATATATTTTTTCTAAAAAATCATTGCAGGGCATCCTCCACGGGGTAAAGTATTTTCGGTGTTGGTTGCTAACCGAGAATTTTATCCCTCCTCGCCAGCTGAATCTGGCGATGACAATGAAATTGACGAATGTTTATATTCTTTGAGTGATTTGAAAACAGTGGTATCTCGTGATATGATGAGACCACCTTGTTTAAAAATTGATAGAAACCCGAATTCTTGCGATAATAGTGGTTCTGAAGAGTCTTCGGGAGGAGTGAGCGAGCGTCTTTTGGACGAATCGGAGATTTTAAGTCCAAGTAAAAAATTTGACTTATCCTCTAAAAATATCCTTAAGATTCCCAAAAATGGAGATCTTTGCCATGAACCGCCTCCGGGATATTTTACTGTATATCTGGAGTACTTTAATTTTGGTTTCTCGCTCCCTCCTCATGCCCTTTTGATAGAAATTGTAGATAGTCTCGGGGTGAGTTTAAGTCAATTAACACCAAGTGCGATTCTTCTCTTTACGTGTTTCCTACGTAGAGTGAGTGAAATTAAAATGTCCCCGACTATAGACTTATTCTATGCGCTTTTCTCGGTGCGTCGCTCCATGCCGGGTTCCTATACTTATTTTCTACCTCGGGGAGATTGTAAGTTTTTATCTCGTTGTCCATCTCCAAAAAATGATTGGAGAAAAAATTTTGTTTATGTATGGGATTATGGTTGGGAGGTTCCCATAGTTTGGAGTCCGGGCCATAGGAAAATTATATTTAGCAAAATCCACCGTGAATGGCAACTTAAATGTCGTTCCTTAGGCCTCTTCCAGGAGTTGGTTGACCCAAAAAGTTTGATTCCTGCCGGTAATGCTTTGTTCAAATTGAATTTTGATGACTGTATTTTGCGTCTTCTTTGGATTCTTCTACTCGTGGTAATTTAAAATTTATTAAATTTATTTACTGATCATTGTCACTCTTCTCTTTGTGTTTGTTTGTAGGTGACAAATTAAGTTTGGCGGAGGTTCGCGCTTGCATAGAGAAAAACGAGAAAACTCCGTCAAAAACATCGAGAAAAGAGTCACCAATGGATCGAGGTAATCACAATTCCCAAGGGATTTCAAGGAGGAGGAATTCTCCCGGGCCATCCGACCGTGTCAATTGTTCTGGTCCTCCATCTAAAAATACTGACACTCGTGACCGAAGGAATGGTGGTAGAAGAAATGATGCTGACCGTGATACCCGTACTAGGGAGAATGCTAATGGTAGAATAAATCCAAAAAGAAGGCGTGAGGATGAACGAACAGTTCCTCCCGATACTCGTGAGGGTCGTCACTTGTTCTTGGAGGGTGTGAATCACAAGAATAATGCTGGTTCTTTTTGGGATTTGAAGGATCCAGAGATTGGTTGGAGAACCGGAGCTAATCTCATTGGAGATCATGACAGGTTGCATTTACTGCCTCAGCCTACCGAAGTATTAACTCGGTCTCTTGCCTCGTCTGCCTTCCAGGTATATTATTATACGTTTGATATTTGTTATGATTTTTATGTAGTAAACAATACTCCTTATCTATGGGTCTTTGCAGATTTTATCGCTTGCCCAAACTTTTCAATTTCGAGAAGAGAGGTCTCGAAATTCCGGGAGAAAATTTGATGACGAGCTGGCGTCATTAAGGGGAGAGTGCAAAAGACTCGGCGAGGAAGGTGTTAAGGCCCGAGATGATTTTCTCAAATCGCAAAAGGAGCTTGAAGAGAAATCCAAAAAGTATGATGCAATGTGCAAGGATATGGAGCTACTTAAGGGAAAATATTCCCATGAATCGGAGACCGGTGAGACTTTTCTCAATTCGTCAATAGGCAAGAATCTCTAGCGAAGTACCGGAGAAAAAGCAATTGAATGCTACCGAGAGTCCACAGATTTTAGAGATGAAGTGATTCAGCGGGCGATCGTTATTCATGATGAAGTTGTAGTGGATTGCAGCAAGGAACTACGGAAAACTCAACTAGTTCCAGAGGAAATTATTATGATGATTCACCCAAACATTCCGGAGCCTAGTCTTGCCAGAGTTGAAGATGACTCGGATCCTCCCTTAGGAGATTTACTGGGAGGTCTGGGTGATGAGGAGATGATCGAAGCTTTGCGTTCGAATTTTTAGCTTATACAGCCAATAATGACGGTGTGTGTCGAAGCTATATGGAGACTAAACCGTGGAACAGTTTAGCTTTATTATTTCTTGCCACTTTCGGGCAAATTTTTTTTTTGTGACAGAGTCAAAGTCATAGACTTTTTTTTGTTCTTTTTGAGTAAGTAAGTATTTGTCGATTATCATATCTCTTTTGCATTTTGAAGTTGCTATTGCATACTTGTTTGATGAATAAAATACTATCGCTTTAACAATGGAGTACTTGGGAGGGGATCAATCTCCCAAGATTTTGTCTCATGGGGAATTCCTAAACCCACTTGGTGCGTGGTGAGGTATCCCGGGACTTATAATGTTATTATGTCGTCCTGACCTCTTACAGCGTCATAAGTTCAAATGTCCCAAGGGGCTGGCCAAGCCTCTTACTGTTGGAAATTTTTTATGATTGCTAGGGTCTATGACGTTTATGTCGTAAGTAAGCGTTAGTATAGGAGAGGAGATATGATATGCTTTCGACAAAGTAATCTGTTTATATAAAAACAATAATCAAATTAGTTGAACAATGTATCACAAAATTGTAATATGAAAACATAAGGAAAATATGCTAAAAAAGATAAATTTAGCCTATTATTGACGAGAGTTGCAGTTTATGCATAAAACTTCTTCAGGTTGGCCACGTTCCAAGGCCTGGGAAGTATTCTTCCATCTGAATGTTTGAGGCGATATGTTCCCATCTTCACAATTTCAATTACTTTGTAGGGGCCTTCCCATTTCGGATCCAGCTTGCCCACAGACTTTAAGATGTCAGATTTTCTCAATACAAGATCTCCTACTTGGAAAGATCTTGGTTTGACTCTGTCATTGTATGCTTTAGTCATACAAGCTCGATATCTCTCGGCTCGTGTTGAAGCTCCATCTCTCAGTTCATCCACCAAGTCCAATGAAATTCGGAGGGCTTGGTCATTCCCAGATGGAGTGTACTGTTTCACTCGCCATGATTGCTCTCCGATTTCGGCAGGAGCCACAGCTTCCGCTCCGTAGGCCAAGTTGAAAGGAGATTCTCCAGTTGAAGAGCGTGGGGTGGTTCGATATGCCCATAGAACACTTGGCAACTCATCCACCCATTTTCCTTTGGCATTGCCTAGGCGTGTTTTGAGGTGCTGTAGAATGGTCCGGTTGGTGACCTCGGTTTGCCCATTTGCTTGAGGATTCCCTACAGAAGTAAAGAACTGCCTGATAGAGAGTCCTCTGCACCAGTCTTTTATCTTCGCTCCAGAGAATTGAGTTCCATTATCTGAAACCAAGGTTTGAGGAATGCCAAATCTGCATATTATATTCTTCCATAAGAAATTGATTACATCTCTCTCGGATATTTTGGCCAATGGTTCAGCTTCGACCCATTTGGTGAAATAATCCACAGCTACTATCAGAAATTTTCTTTGTCCGGTAGCAGGAGGAAAAGGACCTACCAAATCCATTCCCCATTGAGCAAAAGGTAGAGGACTTTCCAGGGGCTGTAATGTTGTAGCCGGCTGGTGATGAAAGTTAGCATGCTCTTGACATGCATGACAATGTTTTGCTAACTCCATAGCATCTTGCTTCATCGTTGGCCAAAAGTACCCTTGGCGCAATGCTTTCCCCGCGAGAGCTCTGCCAGCTAAATGATTTCCACATATTCCTTCATGAATTTCACGGAGCACATAGTTTCCCTTAGCTGGCGTTAGACACTTTAGGTAAGGTGAAGAGAAACCTCTTTTGTACAGTTCTCCGTCAATGATCGTGAACCGAGCAGCTCTCACTCTAAGTTTTCGAGCTTCGACTTGGTTAGCAGGTAGTTTCTCTTGCTTTAAATAGTCGATTATTTCATCTTTCCAACTAGGCTCTTTGCTGTCAGCACAGAAGACTGTAACATCACTTCCATCAGTTTCTTCCTTGCCATAAGTTAGGAATGTAATTTTCCTATTATCAATGTTGGCCAAGGAGCTTGCTAACTTGGCAAGGCGGTCTGCTGACTCATTTTCCCCTCTAGGTATCTGCTTTATATCATAGCTGTCTAAACGCGAGAGAAGCTCGTTTACTTGAGTGAGGTATGCAAACATTTTATCTTCCTTTGCTTCATAATTTCCGTTAACTTGACTGACGATAAGTTGGGAGTCACTGTGTATCGTCAGTCTTCTTGCTCCGACTGACAGGGCCAATTTAATTCCCATGATGAAAGCTTCATATTCTGCCTCATTATTCGTTGCAGGGAATAGAAATTTGACGGCATATTGAAATTTATCTCCCTGTGGGCTCTCCACAACTATACCTGCACCGCTTCCCGTAGAGGTTGATGACCCGTCGACATAAACCATCCATGTTTGGATGGAACTCTCTTCTTGAGTTACTGTCATTTCTACTAGAAAATCAGCCAGAATTTGCGCTTTAATCGCTGGACGCGGGCGATACTCAATTCCATATTGGCTCAGTTCAACAGCCCACTTAACCATTCTTCCTGATGCTTCAGGACTCGAGATAATTTGTTTGAGAGGATGATTGGTGAGTACAATTATTGGATGAGAGTGAAAGTAAGGACGTAATTTTCTCGCTGCAATTACCAAAGCCAGTGCCAGTTTCTCGATCTTTGTATATCTTAATTCTGCTCCGTGTAAAGTTCGACTGATATAATAAACTGGCTTGTGCTCACGTCCTACTTCAGAGACCAATACTGCACTTACCGCCTCCGCAGATATTGCCAGATAAATTAACAGGGTGTCACCTTCGTTTGGTTTCACCAACAACGGCGGAGAGGTCAGATGTACTTTCAACTCGTCAAATGCTTGCTGACACTCTTCTGACCATTGAAAACCTTTCCCACTCCTCAACATTTTGAAAAATGGTAAACCCTTGTCTGCAGATCTTGAGATAAATCGGTTGAGGGCGGCCAAACGTCCTGTCAATTCTTGGATGCCTTTTACACTCTTCGGAGGATTCATGTTTAAAATAGCTTTGATTTTTTCAGGGTTGGCCTCTATTCCTCGTTCTGACACCATATAACCGAGAAATTTTCCTCCTCGTACACCAAAAGTGCATTTATCCGGATTAAGTTTCATCCTGTATTTTCTGAGTATACTGAAACATTCCTCAAGATCTTCCAAATGATTAGATGCTTGAATACTTTTGACGAGCATGTCATCTATATAAACTTCCATGTTACGCCCGATCAATTGTTCGAACATGCTATTTACCAAACGCTGATAGGTAGCTCCAGCATTTTTCAGACCAAACGGCATTACATCATAACAATAAATTCCTCGATCAGTGATGAAACTTGCTTTTTCTCGGTCTTCTGGCGCTAGGCCGATCTGATTGTATCCTTGATATGCATCAAGAAAAGTGAGCAGCTCGCATCCTGCTGTCGAATCGACTAACAAGTCAATTCGAGGGAGTGGAAACGGATCTTTGGGGCATGCTTTGTTGAGATCAGTGAAATCTATACACAAACGCCACTTTCCTCCAGGTTTTGGTACTAAAACCACATTTGCAAGCCAATCTGGGTATGAAACTGGCCTGATGTACTTTGCCACTAAGAGTTTCTCCACTTCCGCGGCTATATGCCGATTTTTCTCTGGACCAAATGCTCTTTTCTTTTGCTTCACCGGTCTCATTTTCGGATCAACACGGAGGTGATGAAGCGCATATTCATGAGGTATTCCTGGCAGATGCTCATCACCCCAAGCAAACACGTCCAGATTGCGACCAAGAAAATTTTTCAACTTCTCTTCCAGCTCAGGAGGTAATTCGGTCCCAATCTTTAGGGTTTTCTTGGGATCAATTGGAATGATTGCCACATGTTTCAGAGTTTCAGTTGTTGTTATTCTCTCTTTGCTCTCAGCTTCTTCATCCACCAAATGAATTCCGTTTTCACGCAAAAGCTTTTCGGGTTTTGGTGGTTTTTCCTCGCTAGAGACTTGTCTTTTCCGATTTTCTGACGAACCCCGCAGAGTCACTACATGACACTCTCTAGCTAGACGATGATCACCAAGGGCTTCTCCTACTCCTCCTGGCGTCGGAAACTTCAGCTTCATATGATACGTCGATCCGATGGCTTGGAATATATTGAGACTTGGTCGTCCCAATATCACATTGTACGCAGATGAAGCTTTTACCACAAGGAATTTCACCATTTTAGTAGACCGCTTGGGGTAAGAACCCAAGGATAGAGGAAGCGTTACCTCTCCCAAAGCTTCAACTATTTCTCCGGAAAATCCGACTAGTGGAGTGTTGACTGGAGTTAACTGTGCATTACTAATACCCAACTTTACGAATGCATTATGAAAAATTATGTCGGCCGAACTTCCAGAATCCACTAGAATTTTCTTTACCCAAAAATTGGAGATTGTGGCTGAGATGATTAAAGCATCATTATGGGTACCCCGAGGGTTCTCCAGATCTTTGTCACTGAATGATAATCCATCTTGGATGGTTTCAACTTCACATATTGACAAGGATGTGGGGCTGGATAAATTGTTGGTTCCTTTTGCTGCTCGCAGAAGAGCTTTTCTTGCATTGTTCGAGTCGCCACAAGCAGGCCCCCAGTGATTACGGCGATTACCCCTCCCGAGGGCAAATTTTCATCCGCTCGTTCATGCTGTTTCCCAATTTCGTCATGGCGCTTTTGATAGTCATGTTTTGGTTGTTCGTCCCGACGCCTGTCGTCTCGTTTTTCACCGCGGGACTTGTCCACGAAATTCCCCAAATGTCCGCGCTTTATGAGTTTTTCAATTTCTGCTCGCAAACTGAAGCAATCTTCTGTAGTATGGCCTTTATCTTTATGAAAATGACAATACTTTTCCGAACGTAGGCGCTTTGGGTTATTCTGCATTGGGCGAGGGGGACGTAACAATCCTTGTTTTTCAGCCACTACCAGTATATCGGTCAGACGTGCATTGAGGGGTGTATTCTGGAGACGGGGGCTCTGTGCTGTTCGCTTCTCGTCTCGCTTTCTAATATCTGGTTTATCTTCTTCTCTCTTTCTTTTATTCAGGTAGTGTGGTTCAATAGATTCTTCAACCCGAATGTATTTCTCAGCTCTTTCCAGTAATTCCTCTAGGTTTTTGGGCGGCCTTCCCGCTATTGATTCCTTGAACTTCCGATGACGCAAGTTTTGCTGCATTATTCCGGCTAACAAATCATGGTTCACATGTAAGACTTCGTGCACCGCATGAGTAAATCGCCGAACATAGTCCCTCAGACATTCTCCTTCTTTTTGAATGACTGTGAACAAATATGCTGCTGTTTTTGGGTATTTTTTGTTAATTGAGAATTGCTGGATGAAGCAGTCAGTAAGTTGCTCCAAATTGGCAATAGATCCGGAGGGTAACTTGTTGAACCATGTGAGCGCTCTTCCTGATAATGTTGTTCGGAAAATTTTGCAGTATGCAGCATCTGTGATATCATACAAATCCGCTTTCGCGTAGAATTTGTCAATATGGTCTTGGGGGTCACTCGTTCCATCGAACTCAGGTAAGCTGGGGATTTTGACTCCCTTTGGTAATGCTTCAGATAATATGTCATCAGTGAAGGGGCTTCGACGTGACGGCAAAATTGCGGAAATATTCTCTCCAGTTACATGTGTGCGAGATCCATCCTTCCGAGCTGGATTAGTGATCTTGTTTTCGCCAGAAATGTCATGAACTGTGTGAACACTTGCTTCGCCGTCTTTCTGAGTAGTATTTTTCTTGGTCCCCCCTTGATCTTTATCATTCACTTTAGATTTATCTTTATTTGGGTCTCCGTTATTAGGATCAAGAGATGACGAGCCTTCAGTCTGAGCCTTTTTCTTGCTGCTTTTGCGCTTGCGAGTTTCTAGGTACTGAGCAACTGCATCTTTTGCTGCGAGTGCGGCTGTGTTTTCCATTAGCGCGGTCAAGTCTTCACGGGTGAGAGTAATACTCTGCGGTGCGTTTCCATTGTTAATATTTCCTTGAGACATTTTTGAAGTAATATGTGTTCTCAATGACGTAATGAACAGTTTCCCACAGACGGCGCCAAGCTGATGTAGCCAAAAATCACTTGTATAGGACACGATGCTTCCGCAAAGTCCGGAGTATCAGTAAGTCCTGGTATGTTCCCGGAGGAGATCTTCAGTGGGTTGTTCCTACGTCACAAAACAAAGTCAGAGGAGCCGGGAGGGTTCCCGGCGAAGGCACTCCGACGCTCAAGTCAGTTATTACTCAAGGAATAATAATCGAGAGTAGAGCGATATATTGCTCAAGAAAGTGTGTACCTTAATAATGAGGTGACTTGAGCTATTTATAGATATTCGGAGAGTTTCACGGGCTTAAGCCTCTTATGGACCTTTGTAGAATTCAGGGCCTGCTTGAATTAAATATATATAATATTTAAATAAGCTTGGGCCTTAAAAATATTCGGAGTGGACCTTCATGATTGGGCTCAGGCCCAGTTGAATTTTTAGGTGTAACCTATCAGAGCTAAATTATAACCTTACAGTTTTCTCCATATTCGGCTTCATTCAATTAGTTTACACCCCTAAACACACTACACATTGCCTCGGCCAAGATTCAGTAGCAATTAATCCTTCCATTAATATCCTCCAAAGTCCAAACCTAACATGGCTTTATTTTATCAATTGGTTGGGTCAAATCCATTCGCACGTTGGTCCAGAGTTTGTAAGTTTTACCCTTTGTAATGTGATAATTTATAAATGAAATAGATTATGGTCAACTAAAATATTTGACTTTATCAAATTTATAGATTATGGTCAGCTGAAATATTTGACAATAATCAAGCAGAATCCGTTTTTCTCGACTTATTATCGAAAAATTGATGTATATATAAACACTTAATTTTCAAACAAAGACCTTTTTACAAAAAAAAAAAAAAAAAAAAAAAAAACCAACAGAGAAAACAGTACTTAATTATTAATTTTTTTTGAAGATAACAGTACTTAATTATTAGTGCCATAACAACAATGAAGAATGAATTGAGGGAATTCATTTTAGATATCACTATAATATAACAAAAGATATATCGACTCTTGTATAAAAAAAATCTAACCACCTCAACCAAAGTAATTCGGTCACCAAACTATAGATACAATTAAAAATATAACTATCCGTCACGTCAAACAGGGAATAAATTGTATTCAACAACCTTCTGAGGAGTGTAACTATAATTATACGGATCATCCCATTATTGTTCTAGATGTTGTGAACGTGACTAGTATGGGACGAAATTGACATGCAAATATCTGTGTCATGTGCAATGAATTGATATCTAATCAATGTAATCATTGGTGAGTAATATATGGTAAATTCTACATCGTTGGATATTATATTATATATCATTCATCATATGGAGCATCATGATCCCAGGTCATACCCAAACCCGTGGTGATAAACTTTGGCTTTGTTTGCAAACAATCATTTGAAAACGATAAGGCTAGCTCAAGAGTACAGATTCAAAATATATAACCAGTCAATTGATGCATAAAACTTAAATGTATTGTCATTCATAAAATTGTAATTACATTGTCTTTACAATGCTTAAATGTCTTTACAAACTAAGCTGATAACAAAGTCTAACGCCACGACAAATATAATAAATTTTAAACAGAAACTAAACATCAGAATCTTTGGTCCTTCTTCACCAGCCCAAAAACTGTTTTTGCACATATACTCGTGTGATAGGATCGAAAACGTGTGTAGAGAGGGTGAATACATATCTTTAAAATATTTTGAGCTGCAATAACTCATTCTTGAAATGTTCAAAGATCACCGAGCATCGAAAAATTATATCGAGTTCGGTTTTCAAACCGAGCAGAAGACACTCAAAATAATCTCTCTAAAAATCGATTTAAAAATTTAGAAATTATTTGAAAATAATGCAAGATGAAATAATAAAAATAATTTTGTTGAAACATTTTATCAAACACTTTCTATACAACATTTGGGTATTCAATCAAACACGTAAAAATTTTCAACAATGCATCTAAAAAAAGCAACAATGAGTAAATGCAATAAAGTAAAGATACACAAATTTGTTTATGGAAGTTTGAAGGCGAAATCCTTCTACATCTCTCCTTCTTCCATTTTCGAAAGGATTTCAGTAGAAGACTTTGAGTATTACAAGTTCTTGTAAATATCCCACTCCAATCATAGGACTTATCCACTGCCTAAATCAGAAATACTAATCTATCACTCTCAAATGGACAACACGTCCAAAAATCATTACAAAGTTTACAAAGATTTGCACATTGTTTAACGTCTTTGTGCAAAGACTTTCACTCAAATAATCCATAAACACATCTCTCATATATGTGTGTGAGTGAGTTGGAGTGTGAAAAACTTGACATGAAAGCTCAAGAATTCAGTTTTGTTCTTCATGACCACCTAAATCGGAGTGATTAAAAATCTACTGGCAAGCGCACCAAGTCAAGTAATAGATGGTGGACAAAAGTCCAGATGTCAAACCCACAAGGACTGTTATTTTGTAACTACCAAAATATTATTATTTTTACTTAATCTAGGCTAGCAAATAAAAGCGATTTCAGTTTTAAACTAATAAATAAATTTGCAAATAAAACTAAATTAAATAAAATGCAACAGAAAATTTGGATTAAATTCAAATATGAGAAGAGTTCGATCAAGGACACACGTAGGTACCAAACAAATCATGTAACATGTAGCCAATTCAGGACTCAGATTTAATCTTAAATTACGAAAATTCTCCTAACTTGTTTAAAGGTCTATTTCTAGAACAATTAAACTTATTCAAATATTGACGGATCAATTTACATGATTCTAATCAAACTCAAATGCATTATGAACTGTGAGAATTCAGTTTTCACCTAAAACCGCACGATGAAATCAAATACTATTTCTAGTCAATTTTATCTCATGTCCACTATTAGAGTGACCGAAATCAATTCCTCCTCTGTCGAATTGGAATCGATTAACATGCAAGCAAACAGTTGATCAGGCTATTCACAAGACAAATATAAATCTAACAATCAATAAAATAAAACCAAATCTGAAAAATATCATATAAACATACAAGTTTTCTACATAAATTTGTCCGATCCAATCACGTGGCCTTTTGATCGAAAAGAAAGAACTACTCAAGGTCTAACATAATTCAAAATCAAAGTTTTCAATCCAAAACATCAACTAAAAATTAAAAATAAAAGAAAAGAAGAAGAACATAATGGTGGATGATGAAAGAGCTGCCTCTTGCCTCTTCAATCCTCTTCTAACCCTCAATCTGATGGAAAAAACGATATTTAAGTGCCCAAAAATCTCTAAAAGATAATGTCCATCACGAGCAAGAGTTTCCAAAATTAAAAATTCTGCACGTCATTCTCGCTCGACCGGAGTAAACTCGCGCTCGAGCGAGTACACTTCTGGAGCTTTCCGCACTTTCTACCTCGCTCAAGCGCATAATGGGCTCGCTCGAGCGAGAACAACTCTGTCATTTTTCGTCTTCCCGTTATGCTCGCTTGAGCTGGCAAAAATCTGTCCAATTCTTCAACTTTCTTGAATTTTCCTAAAAAATAAACCAGAAGAGGCATTATGCAGAAAAATGCATGAAATATGCTTAAACTAAATAAAAACAACAATAATAAAACATGAATGCATGAAAAACAATAATGAAACATCACAAAAATATACCTACTCTGATCAGAGATTTCAAGATACGTATGCATGAGATTACATAGCATATCCATACCCGTAGGTAAGCGGTGAATCCCCGACTACAATGCATCGACTCCTATATGTTTTGTCACAACACCCAACATTGCAACCTGATGACTCCAGATGAGTCGGTAAACAAGTCAAAGTGAAGCACTAGCATATAGAGTATCCATGTTGTCCCGAGTCATAAGGACTAATGGTGTACAAACATAAACTAGGACTTCTCCACTCGATAAGTGAGAACCACTTGAAAAATCCTTTAAGGAGGGTTGTTCAGTGCACTCTTCAAGGAGCACCTATTTGCATGCTTGGACATCTCCATGTCCCCTACCATTGAAACATGGTACTCACATCGCAAATACTAGTCTCAAGCTCGAGCGGTGTTGTGAAAAATACTCGCAAGCGTACGAGTGTCAAGTTTTAATATAGTGAATAATTCAGATATCGATCCTACAAGGAGTAAAATGAAAATCTTAGTGCTTGTAATTAAAATAGTCCAAACTTTATCTAGAAAATCAATAATCAAGAATTTTGCAATAAAATAAATAATCAGTGAAATTTCGATAGCACACACACAACTTTCAGGAAAAATCAATCAGAGAAAAATGGTCTAGAGGTATAGATTTCACCTGGTTTCAACAACAATCAATCCTAATTAATTAATCTTCATGAATTTCAAAGAATTAATAGCCAAGAACACTTACGTGTATTATTTCCCTCTCTCGAGCAACAAATAATGTTTATCAACTACAATTCAATTCCAATATCCCTATTAAGAATTTATCGCAGTGATCTATCACAAAACAATGTTCTCTTTAAAAGCTCTGTTAAAGTTATAAGCTCTCCCGAGTCAGATAAACAATTAACAGTGTAATTTCTAATGTCCTATTCAAAATCTCCTCTCCCGAGTGCCAGATTTCAAATAAATATAACAAATCAATTATTGATCAGATAATTGAAAAGACAATCAATTCTAGAAGAACAATTAATCTAGAAGAAATTCAATTCAATAAAATCAAGAATTCATGACAGTGTCTACACCAGGTTCCATCAGACCTCTAGACTCTAAAAATTTAGTTCATAATAAAATTCTGAAAACAATAAATCATAAATCCAAACATATTCAGAATAAAATAAATAAAATAAGAAACAAATCCGTCGTCGACGCCGTGTCTGGACTATCGATCTCCGTCTTCGTTCTTCAAGTTAAGCTCCAGAAAAATCACCAAAGTTCACGATCTCAATCTCTGATATCCTAATGTGTGTGTGGCGGCTCTTCAATAATCAGATGAAAAATTCCCTTTTATAGTGTCTCAAAGCCCACTCAAAAGCCCAAGAAATTATAAAAATTTCCTTCCGATTAAAATTTCCAAACCCAGACTTCGCGACAAGCGCCCGCTCCACAATCCATGCGCCCGCGTATAGCCTTCTGATCTCAAGTTTCTCACGCCTTCTTTTAGAATCTTTGCGCGATAGCGCATGATCTTCATTCTTTAGCGCTCAAACGTGCGCTGACTTTAGGCCCAACAAGAAAGCCCATACTATTCCTTTTCTTTCTCTGTACGTTTCTTTTCTTTTCTTTTCTTCTTTTCCTTCCTTTCTTTTATTATTTTCTTTTTTCTCTTTTAATTCTTCTTCCACTCCTCTCCAAATAATTCAATAATTATTCTTTTCTCCACAAAATTCCATAATTTTATGTAAACACAAAAACACTAAAATACCCACATAAATCTGCTCGAAACAAGCAATTAACAATTAAAAGCATATATAAATTAAGTGTATAAAATACACTTATCAAATACCCCCAAACTTAGACTTTTGCTAGTCCCGAGCAAAACTATTCAAAACAATAACTTCAAAAAACTCAAATCATCATAAACTCACAAGAATAGTCAAGAAATATTATGGAACAATGGCCTCGACAATGATTTCAAAGAATTTTCAAATCCAATCTCATCCAACCTACTAATACTTGAAAGTTTCAGTCATAACAAAATAACTGCATAAACTCACAATATCCGCAACTCAAGTTCAAAACACCATTCTCCAAGTTCAATTCAAACATTCATAGATCATGAGGACTTTTCAAGGTAGAATAGGATGAAAAATAGGATGTTTATCAAAAACACTCACAATCAGGTAAATGCAACGAATAATAGTGTGTGCGTGTTTTTGATCAAAATTCATAATCATTAAAAGCATCAATCAACAGTCCATAGGCTAAATTCTCGCAACTCTTCTCCACTAGTATATTAGGCAACTGAAACTCGGTCAATAGGACTTAATCAGCTTATAATGTAAGGTCTGGCTCATGGCTACAAATGAAGGAAAAGAATTCAAAATAAGGAGTAATTTATATTTATGCTCTAATTTCAACTCCTTTTTTCACAATTTCACATTCATTTCACTTCACTCAATTCACTTCATTGATTTTTTCAACTTTTTCACAACTTCTTTCAACTCTCTTTTACAACTTTTCCAACCACATTTTTTTTTCTTCTACTACCTCTTTTCATCTTTTCAATTCATCCAACACATCATTCCATTTTTCACAAATAAAGCTAGGAGCATACAACATTTTAGTATTTAAATTACTCCCTTAAAGGTAGGAATTAGTGTATAGGCTATTCAGGTAGTCAATATAGGACCTTGAAATAATGACGAATGGGAGTTTATCACACATTTACACGCATGCCATTCGATTTTCAATAAAGCTCAAATAAGGTACTAGGGATAACATTCATTACAGGGTAGCTTGAAAGGCTCAAACGCATTCAAAAAAATCGCCTAAATCATTCCTAATCTCAGTTTTGCCCGAATTTCACCTCGAAGAGTGCTTGAACTAGTTCTAGACACGTCTCAATCCACAATTAAATCATACAAATTTCAATCAGTGCAGAAAAAATAATCATCAGCAGTTAAAGATGATTTTCAACAAATTTCAGATTTCTCGTACCTCAATATACTTATACAAGTGTAGGCTCAATAGGCATCTAAAGATAATATTATTTCAATGAAAATTAGGCCCAAAAATTTCAAACAATGCCTCAATCATATCCATGTCTGTATGTCTCAAAAATCAGATTCAAGTATTAATCACAGAGTATATAGGAAATTGTTCATTCAATTGGTTCCATTTTTTCAAAAATATTTGTTAGATAAGTGGAAAATCATGGATTTCAGTTATAGCACAAAAAATATTTTTCATCAGCCATGCATCCAATATTTCTCAACTTCTTTTAAATTCAACTCAACTCAACCAAAAAGTTTATCTATAAAGCACATGTATGAAACTCAACTACTCAATCAACCAAACAACCAAATCAAATATTGATTCACCCCCCCCAAACTTAATGTAATCATTGTCCCTAATGATTAAAAACAATAAAAAGAACAAGGGACTCATACCTTCGACACCGAGCATCAGGACTCGGCGTCATCATCATCATCTCCATGGAAATAAGGTGCAGCAGCAGCAGTATCATCAGAAGACCACTGCGGAGGAGGTGGATAAGGCACAACAGTGGGAGGATAATTCTGGGCGAGAGCGGCAGTGAAGTCATGCATGTATGTCATATGTGCTCGCATCATCTTCCACTGCTTCTTCATCTGAGCAAGCACGGCCGTAGAATCATCACGAGTAGAATAATCAGTGGCCGGATGCATCGGTAGTGACATAGGTGCTTCCAAATGGGAAGGTGCTGGCTCAAAGTGTGGTAGGGGCTCAGAGTGCTGTGGTGGTTCAGCTGTCTGTTCAGAAGTACTGGCCGCCTTCTTATTCTTGTCCCGTCGCAGTGCACCAGTAATTCTTATAGGACCTCGAATTGGAAGAATCTGCTCTGTATCATCCCACACAACACCGGCTAACCGGCAAAGTTGAGTAATCAAGGACGAGTGGGGTAAACTGATAGTCAAAGATCCTCTAACAGCAGCAATGATAGAATCCTGAATTACTCTCCCAGCATCAACGGATTTCCCTGTCACAATGAAGTACACCAGTCCAGCTCTAACCTTAGTCACATCGGATGTATGCCCAGATGGCAACATCCTGGCAGCCACAAACTCATGCCAATTATTCGCTTCTTGTCGAAGAAATATGGATGGAAATGTCACAGCTTCATCCTTTGCATTCCTCTTCCATTCCGCCCCATCCTGACACAAGGTCTGAAGTACAATGTTATCTGGATATGACTGATTCTTGAATATCTCATACTCATCATCTGCAATGTCCAAATCCGGCATTTCATAAAGACTGTTAATTGTACTCTTATCAAAAGGCACCAATTTTCCTCGAACTCGAACTTTCAGATTCACGTCTTTGACCATCAAATTTGCATAAAACTCATGAATCAATGATATAACAGCATTTGGTGGACTCCTCACGAATGTATCCCAACCTCTTCTCTCAGCTTCAATTAACGCCGGCGCACTATGCTCTCTCAAACTCATTCCTCTTTCTTTGTGCATCCCTCTCTCCATTACATCAAAACAATACTCCTCTGCTGTGGCATTCCAAAATCTGTGTTTATCATATGGACCAGCAGAGGACGAAGAAATTGCACCCTTTCCTTTGGTTTTCGGTGGCATTGTAACTCAATAATTCAACTCAAATCAAATGTCTCAAACAATTCACTAAACTCCAAACAATTCCAGCAACGTTCAAATACAACCCAAGCAATTCAACAAACACTTAGTAGGCACGAATAAAATGATATAGAATTTCACTGCATCAAACGTACTCTACACCACAGCTCAGACAACCCAATAGCCTCAAATCACAACATTTATCACGGATCAAATGTAATAGATAAAATTTCAGCTTTTGTACCGTTCAAGAAGAACATTTTCCAAATTCTCCAAATTCCCCTTTCTGGACAAGCGTAGATGGAGCAAGACGAATTCTGAGAATCTTTGCCTTGTAATCAAGATCAAAATCCTTGAGATGATGATATTTTGTTGCGTGAAAGATTTACGATGATCGTGCCAGTATGTGAGATTTAAAGATGGACTCGAACGAGGGATCGTGATTTCTAAAGTCTGGAAGGAGCAGCCTCTGGAGTGGGCTTTTAAATTTCTGAAGTATTGCGCGATAGCGCCTAATCATGCGCTATTCACTCGCGCGATAGCACTTATGTGGCGCTGTAAAGGAGCGCGATAGCGCTTGATGTGGTGTGGTAAAGGAGCGCGATAGCGCATGGTGGAGCGCGGTTAGAGAGCGCGATAGAGCATAATGCAGCGCCCTTAGATTGCGCAATAGCGCTTAGTTCTTGCGCTGTTGGAGTGCGCGATAGCGCATGGTTCTTGCGCTGTTGTGGAGGGCGATAGCGCATAAGTGTGCGCGGACTAGCAAGAGTTGACGAGCGAGCGCGCATAAAGGTCTGCCCAGACTGTTAAAATCCTGAAAAATTTTCAAAGCATTTATAAATTTAGGCCTCCAAAATTCCCAAAAATAATTCAAAAATCATAAAATTAACTAATGAACAAGAATGAAAATTAAAGCAGAAATTAAAAATAAAAAATAAATAAATAAATAAATAAAAATAAATAAATAAATAATTAAAAAATTTTGGTCGTCAGCCCGACTTTCACGGGATTAATTCTTCCCCTTCTCTTTCACTCGCCAAATAAATTCCATGAACCGCCTTTTAAATTTTTCTTTTTTCCTGGCCTTCTTTGGTGGTTTTGGCGCTCTCTCGTTCGATGAATCAACCGCAATGTCGGCTTTTGAACGACCCTCCAACTTCATAACCGGCTCTATCAAGCATAATTTTTCAATAGGGGTGTTAGATGACTTCATGAATATATTAAAAATTACACTCTCGCCGTCCACAACCATCGACAATGCACCTCTCTTCACCTCTATCTTGGCATCGGCAGTGGCCAAGAAAGGTCTCCCCAATATCAGGGGCATGTTTGCATCCTCCTCCATATCTAACACAACAAAATCCGTTGAAAAAATAAATTTATCTACTTTTACCAAAACATCTTCAATGATTCCAAGCGGATATGTGATAGATCGATCAGCCAACTGCAACGCGATCATGGTGGGCTTTACCTCACCAAATCCTAAGCTCCTGAAAACAGACAAAGACATGAGATTAATGCTAGCTCCTAAATCGCAAAGTGCATTATTAAAATAAGAAGAGCCAATAGTGCAAGGAATAGTAAAACTCCCTGGATCCTTAAGCTTTTGTGGCATCTTCTTTTGGAGCATCGCACTGCACTCTTCCGTTAAATTCACTACCTCGTTCTCTAGCAGCCTCCTCTTCTTGGGCATCACCTCCTTGATGAACTTCGCATAATTCGGCATTTGCTCAAAAGCTTCAGCAAAGGGAATGTTGATGTGAATCTTCTTAAAAATCTCCAAGAACTTGGAAAATTGCTCGTCCAATACTTTCTTCTTGAACCTTTGCGGGTATGGAAGTGAAGGCTTGTACATCGGTTTTGGCTCAGATTCAAGCTCCTTCTCTTTCTCCTCAACTTTTTCCTCAAGTTTCTTATCCGCAACAGTAGGAATTTGGACTCCAACGTCTTTGGCACTTCGCACTTCGATGGCATTGAACTACTCCTTGGGATTCACCTCAGTATTGCTAGGGAACTGGCCGCGATTGTTGTCCTTCAGTGCGTTCGCCAACTGCCCAATACTAGTCTCCATGGATTGCAACACTGCGCCCATGTTGGCCATGTGCGTCTCCAAACTGTCAAGTCGAGACTCAGTTCTCGCCATCCTCTTACCTGATTCATGCACAAAAGTACTAACCACATCCTCCAACGACTGCTTACCCTCATCCTTGTTTGTATTGAATCCCGAAGGATTCAGCACATTTTTATTGTTAGCATACGAAAATTTTTTATGATTACGCAAGCTAGGATGATAAGTATTTGGGACAGGGTTACCTCTATAGCCTCCATATCCTCGGTAGCCATTTGGATTTATATAATTGACTTGCTCTATGGCCGGTGATCCTTCAACTCCAGTTGAATCTGCAACATTAATTTTATTCAAAGAAGCTACCTGTGTAGTCAGTGCAGATAATTGAGCGGTGATGGATGTGAGAGGATCCACAGCATATACTCCAGTCAGCTTCTTTACTCCTATACGCTCAGATGGCCATTGGAAACTATTTACCGTCATCTCCTCCAACATATCATAAGCTTGAACATGATCCTTCGCAAATATAGTACCTCCAGCCGCTGAGTCCACATTCATTCTCGTAGGCGCATTCAGTCCGTTGTAAAACCACTCAATCTGTTCCCAATCTGCAAAATTGTGGTTAGGACAACGTCTAAGTAATTCTTTATACCTTTCCCACGCCTCGTAAAGCTGTTCAGAGTCCATCTGCCTGAAAGTACTGATCTCAATCTTCAGTTGGGTGGTTTTGGCAGGTGGAAAATATTTCGCAAGAAATTTTTCTGCCATCCCCTCCCAAGTAGTGATGCTTCCAAGCGGCAGTGATTGCTTGATCCCTGAGAGAAAATGAAAACAAGCGTAAGCGAATAATATCCTTAGACACACCATTTATTTTTACCGTATCCGTTATCTCCAAGAAGGTGCATAGGTGTAGGTGAGGATCAGCAGTGACGCTCCCATTAAATTGGTTCTGTTGAACCATGTTGATCAAGGACGGCTTTAGCTCAAAATTGTTTGCATTGATAGTTCCACGAGCGATTCCAGAATAGTGAGCCTGGATCGTCGGCCGAAAGTGATCTCTAATTGGCACCAAGGGAGCTTTTTGTGCTTCTTCTTCAGCCATGTTATTAATTTCTTCTCTTCTCTCTTTTCTCAAAGCACGTGCAGTGCGCTCGATCTCCGGATCAAAAAGTAGAGAATTAGAACTTTGAGATCATCGCATAGACTGCAATTAAAAATAAGAAGAAATTAATTAGCAACTTAAAAAATAAAATAAAAAACTCTAAATTAAAATCTAGACTAATTGGTAACAAGACTAAAAAAAATAATCAAATTTACTCCCCGACAACGGCGCCAAAAACTTATTGTGAAAAATACTCGCAAGCGTACGAGTGTCAAGTTTTAATATAGTGAATAATTCAGATATCGATCCCACAGGGAGTAAAATGAAAATCTTAGTGCTTGTAATTAAAATAGTCCAAACTTTATCTAGAAAATCAATAATCAAGAATTTTGCAATAAAATAAATAATCAGTGAAATTTCGATAGCACACACACAACTTTCAGGAAAAATCAATCAGAGAAAAATGGTCTAGAGGTATAGATTTCACCTGGTTTCAAAAACAATCAATCCTAATTAATTAATCTTCATGAATTTCAAAGAATTAATAGTCAAGAACACTTACGTGTATTATTTCCCTCTCCCGAGCAACAAATAATGTTTATCAACTACAATTCAATTCCAATATCCCTATTAAGAATTTATCGCAGTGATCTATCACAAAACAATGTTCTCTTTAAAAGCTCTATTAAAGTTATAAGCTCTCCCAAGTCAGATAAACAATTAACAGTGTAATTTCTAATGTCCTATTCAAAATCTCCTCTCCCGAGTGCCAGATTTCAAATAAATATAACAAATAAATTATTGATCAGATAATTGAAAAGACAATCAATTCTAGAAGAACAATTAATCTAGAAGAAATTCAATTCAATAAAATCAAGAATTCATGACAGTGTCTACACCAGGTTTCATCAGACCTCTAGACTCTAAAAATTTAGTTCATAATAAAATTCTGAAAACAATAAATCATAAATCCAAACATATTCAGAATAAAATAAATAAAATAAGAAACAAATCCGTCGTCGACGCCGTGTCTGGACTATCGATCTCCGTCTTCGTTCTTCAAGTTAAGCTCCAGAAAAATCACCAAAGTTCACGATCTCAATCTCTGATATCCTAATGTGTGTGTGGCGGCTCTTCAATAATCAGATGAAAAATTCCCTTTTATAGTGTCTCAAAAAGTCCACTCAAAAGCCCAAGAAATTATAAAAATTTCCTTCCGATTAAAATTTCCAAACTCAGACTTCACGACAAGCGCCCGCTCCACAATCCATGCGCCCGCGTATAGCCTTCTGATCTCAAGTTTCTCACGCCTTTAGAATCTTTGCGCGATAGCGCATGATCTTCATTCTTTAGCGCTCAAACGTGCACTGACTTTAGGCCCAACAAGAAAGCCCATACTATTCCTTTTCTTTCTCTGTACGTTTCTTTTCTTTTCTTTTCTTCTTTTCCTTCCTTTCTTTTATTCTTTTCTTTTTTCTCTTTTAATTCTTCTTCCACTCCTCTCCAAATAATTCAATAATTATTATTTTCTCCACAAAATTCCATAATTCCATGTAAACACAAAAACACTAAAATACCCACATAAATCTGCTCAAAACAAGCAATTAACAATTAAAAGCATATATAAATTAAGTGTATAAAATACACTTATCAAGCGGCCTTTATCCTTCTATATGGCGACTGAATCGACTAGGAACAGTTTAGAATATACAGTATTCCAAATATGAGTTTCATGATAGTCATCACATGACCATCTCATATTCTTTCTACTATTTGTATAATCAAGGGCTTTATCTATGCAGCTATCATGGGTATAAATATAAAGATGTGCCAAATTAAATAATGTCAAATATTAAAATAAAGATTGCCATACAAGAGTTCTCTCAAGGACCATCGGCCAACACATTGGCTCGACGGGCACATACTCTAACAATCTCCCATTTTCACTAGAGCCTACTACTCATACTCTTCAAACACATTGATTCGCGATGCTTTTCAAACAATGGTCCTGGTAAAGGCTTAGTTAGTGGATCAACAACATTATCTGTGGAGGCGACTCTGTCTAACAAGACATCTCCTCGTTCCACAATTTTCCGGATGATGTGGTATTTTCTCAGTACATGTTTGGATTTCTGATGAGACCTTGGTTCTTTTGCCTGAGAAACGGCACCAGTGTTGTCGCAGCACATTGGGACTGGATCAACTCCATTAGGAATAACGCCCAACTCTTGGACGAAATTCCTAATCTAAACAGCTTCCTTTGCAGCATATGATGCAGCAATATATTTTGCCTCAGTGGTTGAATCCGCAATGCTGTTTTGCTTGGAACTCTTCCAACAAACAGCAGCACCATTGAGAATGAATACAAAATTGGAAGTTGAATTCGAATCATCAACATCGTTTTGGAAGCTAGAGTTGGTATAGTCTTCCAATTTTAGTTCTACACCCCCATAAACCAAGAACATATTCTTAGTCCTTCTCAAATACTTGAGAATGTCTTTCACAGCTTTTAAGTGTGGAAGACCAGGGTTCGATTGCTATCTACTTGTAAAACTAAGTGCAAAGGCCACGTTAGGACGTGTAGATATCATCTCATACATGATACTACCAATTGCAGATGCATATGGAATGCGTGTCATCGCTTTTATCTCTGCATCATTCTTGGGAGACATGGACTTGGATAGAGACACGCCATGACACATTGGTAGATGTCCTCTTTTAGACTCATCCATCGAGAACCTTTTCACGATGGTATCAATGTATGTGGACTGGGTGAGACCAAGCAATCTATTCGATCTATCCCGATAGATTTGTATTCCCAATACAAAAGATGCTTCACCCAAGTCCTTCATCGAGAACTTACTCGAAAACCATACTTTAGTTGATTGCAACATTCCTACATCATTCCCAATGAGTAGAATATCATCAACATAAAGTACCAGGAATTTCACAGCACTCCCACTAACCTTCTTATACACACAGGGTTCCTCAGGATTCTTAGTAAACTCAAACTCTTTGATTGTACCATCAAATCTGAGGTTCCAGCTCCTAGATGCCTGTTTGAGACCATAAATAGATCTTTGAAGTTTGCATACTTTATGCTCACTTCCAATAGATGTGAACCCTTTAGGTTGAGACATGTAAATTTCTTCCTTAAAATCCCCATTAAGAAAAGCTGTCTTCACATCCATCTGCCATATTTCATAGTCATACCATGCGGAAATGGCTAACATTATCCTAATAGACTTGAACATTGCGACTGGAGAAAAAGTTTCTTCAAAGTCAACTCCTTGCCTTTGAGTATAACCTTTTGCTACCAATCGAGCCTTGAAGGTCACCACATTTCCATTCGTCCCAAGTTTCCTCTTGTAAATCCATTCACTCTATAGAAACAATTCCTTCAGGTGGATCTACAAGATTCCACACTTGGTTCGAATACATGGAATTCATCTCAGATTCCATAGCTTCAAGCCACTTGGATGAATCGGCATCAGACAATGCTTCCTTGAAGGTCCTTGGATCACATCCATAGTCAGGCTCATTAGGGTCCTCTTCAAGAAGAAGACCATACCTTATAGGTGGTCTTGAGACCCTCTCGGATCTCCTAGGAACTTGTATCTCCTCTCTTGGCTGTTCGGGTGTGGGTTCCACAATCGTGGGTGTTTCTTGAACATCTTCGAGCTCTATCATCTCCCATTTTCTATCCAATAGAAATTCCTTCTCCAAGAAGGTTGCATTCCTAGAAACAAACACCTTTGTTTCTTTGGGATGATAGAAATAATATCCAACCGAATTCCTTGGATATCCTACGAAGTAGCATAAAATGGATCGAGCATCCAATTTATCTCCCACTGTCTGCTTCACATAAGCATGTCATCCCCATATTCTAATATAAGAATACTTTGGAGGTTTTTCCATCCATATCTCATATGGTGTCTTATCAACTACCTTTGAATGGACATTGTTCAACAACAGTGTCGCTGTTTCAAGCGCATATCCCCAAAAGGATGACGGCAACTCCGTGAACCCCATCATATATCAAACCATGTCCATCAAAGTTCGGTTACAACGTTCTGAAACACCATTCAACTCATGTGTACCAGGAGGAGTCCACTACGAGAGAATCTCATTCTCCTTAAGATACTCTTGGAATTCAGCACTCAAGTATTCACCACCTCGATCATATCGAAGTGCCTTGATGTTTCGTCCCAATTGTTTTTTTTACTTAATTTCTGAATTTTTTGAACCTTTCAAAAGTTTCAGATTTGTATTTCATTAAATACACATATCCATACCTAGAGAAGTCATCGGTAAAGGTGATGAAGTAGGAATGTTCGTGCTTAGTGGTGATGCTAAGTGGACCACACACATCTGTATGGATCAAATCCAACAGTCCCTTGGCCCGCTCCACATGACCCTTAAATGGAATTTTGGTCATCTTTCCTTTTAGAGAGGGTTCACAAGTAGTAAGAGAATTAATATCAGAAATATCAAACATGTCTTCTCCCACTAGCTTTTTCATCCTTCTTAAAGATATATGACCTAATCGAGCATGCCATAAGTGTGCCGGATTTAGAGTATCTTGTTTTTTTTTGGATGTTGTTGATATCTCTTGGACATTATACATAGGAATATCTTTCAATTTTAAATTATAGAGATCGTTTTCAAATTGTCCTTTACCAATTAAACATTCATTCTTGTAAATATTGCAAACACCTTTTCCAAATAAACAAGAATATCCATCTTTATCAAGCATAGAAATGAAAACAATATTTTTCACCAAATCTGGTACAAACAAAACATCTCTCAAAATTAACTTAAAATCATTGTCCAACAATAAGTAAACATCTCCAATAGCTTTGGCAGCAACTCTTGCCCCATTGCCCATCCTCAACAAGGTCTCACCATCCCTGAGTCTCCTACTTCTTGCCATCACCTGCAAATCATTACAGAGATGTGAGACACAGCCAGTATCCAATACCCAAGAAGAAGAGTTAAGTGAAATGTTCACTTCAATGTAGAACATACCATTTACAGAACCAATCTGGTCAAGATATTCCTTGCAATTACGCTTCCAATGTCCAGGTTTCTTGCAGTGATGACAAACGTCATTAGTCTTGTTAGCCTTAACTGGTGTGGCTACCACAACGGGACTCGGAGTTTGCCTCTTCAAGGGCACATTCTTTTTGGGAGCATGGAAAGAATGCTTCTTTCCCTTCCCACGTGGTCTATTCTTTGAACCAGATGAAGATCTCACATAAAGAATCGGCTTCTCTTTCTTGATTGTGGATTCAAATGTAACAAGCATGTTAACCAACTCCTCAAGGATTGGATCTAACTTGTTCATGTTGAAATTCACCACAAAAGGGTCAAATGAGCTAGGCAGTGACAAGAGCAACACGTCTGTGGTCAACTCAGTTGGTAGCACAAGATCCATGCTAACGAGTTTCTCCACGAGCCCAATCAACTTTAGGCCATGCTCATGGACCGAAGCACCATCTCGCATGCGCAAAGTGATCAGCTCCTTGACAATCGCATATCGAAGTGGGCATGTTTGTTCACCAAAGAGTTCTTTGAGATGCAAATGAATGTCAGCAGCATGCTTTGCACTCTCAAAACGTCGTTGTAGCTCATCATTCATAGAAGGCTTCATATAACACTTGACTTTCAAGGCATGGTCACACCAATCCTTGTAAGTTTGTAGCTCCTCAGGACTACAATCAGTCGGAGCCTTATTAGGGGGCGACTCATTAAGTGTATATTCAATCCTCTCCGAGTTCAAGACGATTTTCAGATTTCTTAGCCAATCGAGGTAATTTGGACCGGTCAGTAAATGTTTGTCGAGTATTGTAGATAACGGATTGCGAATTGATGACATTGTAAAAAACTTTGTACTAAAAAATAATAACAGATAAATGTCAATGAATATTTTAAAATATTTAATAAGATATAAAGTATGGACTTTAACTTTATAAATTTTTACTCCCACTGTTTTGACATTTTCACTACCCTCTAGTGAAAACGGGAAACTCCTTTCCTCAGTAGGTACATAAGGTCCAATTAGACAATCATGATCCCGAATAATATCAGCCAATCACAATTCTAAAAGGTAGTTTCCAATTGCATCTCCATGCAACCCTTACGTAAACTTTTGTCTCACGCTTGATTAGGACCCAATAATATGACGTCATTCATCTTTATGTGTCAAGCCTTACCCATTGATATCGAACCTTAATGGACGGTCGCCATGAGTTCTCCAATAATATGAGCCAAAGTCATGGGAGTTCCACGTAGTTCACATCATCATGTCAATGGATGTCACAGCTTTTCGACATCCAAACCCCCCCAATAATATGATCCGAGCATTGAATACGGGTAGCGTTCATCATGCATCCATTGTCGATGGAAGACATGAAAATTATAAACAAATTTATAATTTCCCTTTTTGGGCTTGATATAAATTTTGAATCTAATTCAAAATGAGGGTTTTTTAATTTTGAAATGGTCTCATCATTAATTTTAAAAGTTTTGCCATGTTTGTTTGTATGTTTGCCGGATTCATGCAACATTGTTATTATAAAATAATAACATACATACTTATTATTTATAATATATCATGCATATATTATAAACATTAAATTAGCAAGGATGATCAATCGCCCAATACTATTTTGGCCCGTGTGAGCCAAACACGGGCCTAGGTCCAATCCTAGGGAATGCATGAGATGCAAATGCAACAATTACATAAGCTTCCAATATTTACATGTCTTGGATCTTCATAATTCATCATGGCCCACCATCTTCCAATCTTGAACTTCCATTATCAAATATTTTACATTAAAATATTCATGGCAAATAGGGATACATCTCATGGGGTGGGAACGGGCCATAAACCAAGCCCACTTTATAATTTGATAGCTATTACAACCATTCAACACAAAATATCCTAGCATACACCTAGCAAATTGGTCTTGGGCTTTTAATCATCATTCATGCATAATATCACATATCATACACCATCAATTAATTATCACAATAATTAATTTATTAAATATTATATTTCTTGGTCCAATCACTAACCACCACAATTATAAATTAAATTAACAAAATAAACAAACACCTTTGTTTACTTTCTAATTAATTTATTTATAATCGAATTTCTTGTAAATCACCATTTACTATAAATAATCAAAGTCCCACTTTAATTATTTATTTTATGAGAAAATACACAATTTTTAAAATTTCAATTTTTCATAAAAATATCAACTTTCACAATCTCAACAACTTAGGGCTAATGACACTTGGATATCCCAAAACACCTTTTGGAAACCAAATTCGTCATAGTCGTTACCGAAGCACCGTCGCCCGATTCCAGCCAACCTAAATTTTTTTTTATTATTAATAGTGGGCTACCCCTGCTGCCCGAAATGGGCAGCAACATTTTTTTTAAAAAATATTTTCCCTAAAACAGCCTCAAATTGATAGATCTTGATTTTTTCATGCAGTTAGAAATTGACCTCAACATAATATTCAACAAATGCTACACAAAAGATTAACCTAGGCTCTGATACCACTGTAGGTGATCGGTTAACTCGTGCCCGAAAACGCAGCGAAAATATTAAAATTTTTTAACAAAAGAGATCCGAACACTTGTGTAGCATTCAAAAAAACAAACAACCATAGGGTGTTTAGAAGTTTTACCTATCAATCTCAAAGATTGATTTATGGCTCCAACCAAATTGATAAATAACTAGGCTCTTAAAGTGGTAGACACAATCTACAAGCTTCCAAGAGCACACCTTGCTCAAAATGGATTCAACACTTCAAGCCTTCGAATTAGGTTCACGACTAGACAATCTAGATCCGCTCTAAATATGCACTAGAATATTTAGAGAATTTTGCATTGAGATTTTCCTTTTCTTCTTCCTCAAAAATTTGAAAGAAAACTTGGAGAATTTCTTGTAGAGTGTTCAGCCATTCTATGTGTTGTGGAGTGTGAATATTTATCATGGCCAATGATAATAGATACAATTAAACCATGCATGAAAAAGTCCAAAGCTTGCATAAAAAATTGCACTCAAAGCCTTTAACCCTTCACATTCCCACACACACACACATATATATATAATATATAATCATATATATATATATACACGTTTAATATATATATATATATATATATATTCAAATGACTTTTGAACTTATTTTAATTAATTATTAAACCTAAACTCATTTAAGTTTAATCAATTAATTAAATTCAACTTGAACTCATTCAAGATCACTAGCAAAAATAATTATATAACACTATTTTATTTTGAGCTCTACAAGACTCAATAGTGTTCAATTAATTCAAATAATTCAACACTTGAATTAATTTAATCATTTGAACTTAACAAAATCTACTAGTGTAAAATTAATTCAACACTTGAATTAATTAAGTTCAAAATAATAGTTTAGAAAATCAACATTTTCACAAACTAATTATTTTAAGTCAACTTTTAATCTTGGAACACATTCACAAATTAAAAGTTACTTTTCCATTTAATCTCCAATTTAGAAGTTAAACTTCTAATTTATTTTACTTATAAACTTCTTTATAAGTTGTTCAACACATTGAACTTATTTTAATCTCAACGGGATCTAGAAAGCTAGTACTTGTGTGACCCTCAATGGTTCATTGATACAACTAGCAGTGGGTTCACATCTCCATATGATTCGGGTTCAAGAAGTCCCTTATATGAGCATACCCTATATAACTCCATTCTTATTTATCAACTCCTTGATAATAAGAACGTCAGAAAACTCAAGTCTGATAGTACCCAACCAGTCATGTTAAACGTCTAGCAGCATCGCTTACATGACTCCCTAGATATCAAATGATAGTGTCTGCAAGAACCAATCAATTATGGTTAGCGTACAGTACGGTCCCTTCAACTCATATATCCCGACCGATTCGGCAACCATTGGTTTATCGAGAGTTGTCATTGAATCGATAACTATGTGTCATGTTGTAGTTGCATCGAAGGTGTAATTCAAGAAACCCCTTTCTTAATTACCACCTACTCTGATTAGATATTTCAAGCTACGTATGCATGAGATTACATAGGATATCCATACCCGTAGGTAAGCGGTGAATCCCCGACTACAATGCATCGACTCCTATATGTTTTGTCACAACACCCAACATTGCCACCTGATGACCCCAGATGAGTCGGTAAACAAGTCAAAGTGAAGCTCTAGCATATAGAGTCTCCATGTTGTCCCTGGTCATAAGGACTAATGGTGTACAACCATAAACTAGGACTTCTCCACTCGATAAGTGAGAACCACTTGAAAAATCCTTTAGGAAGGGTTGTTCAGTGCACTCTACAAGGAGCACCTATTTGCATGCTTGGACATCTCCATGTTCCCTACCAGTGAAACATGGTACTCACATCGCAAATACTAGTCTCAAGCTCAAGCGGCCTTTATCCTTTTTTATGGCGGCTGAATCGACTATGAACAGTTTAGAATATACAGTATTCCAAATACGAGTTTCATGATAGTCATCACATGACCATCTCATATTCTTTCTACTATTTGTATAATCAAGGGCTTTATCTATGCAGCTAGCATGGGTATAAAGATAAATATGTGTCAAATTAAATAATGTCAAATATTAATAAAATAAAGATTGTCATACAAGAGTTCTTTCAAGGACCATCGGCCAACACATTGGCTCGACGGGCACCTACTCTAACACATTGAAACATTGAGGATCACACAAATACTGACTTTCTAGATCCTGTTGAGAATAAAATTAGTTCAATGAGTTGAATGACTTATAAAGGAGTTTATAAGTGAGATAAATTACACGTATGACTTCTGAAGGAGAATAAAGGGAAAATTATCTCTTAATTTGTGAAAGTGTTCCAAGATTAAAAGTTGATTTGAATAAATAATTAGTTTTTGAAAATGGTGATTTTCAAAACTATTATTATGGACTTAATTAAAATAATTCAAGAGTTGAATTAATTAAATACTAATGGACCTTGTAGAGTCCAAATAATTAAATTAATTCAAGTGTTGGATTAATTAAACACTATTGGGTCTTATAGAGCCCAGATGAAAAATAGTGTTGAATAATTATTTTACTAGTGGGTTTGAATGAGTTCAAGTAGGATTTAATTAATTGATTGAGCTTAAATGAGTTTGAGTTTGATAATTAATTAAATTTTAAGTTCATGGGTCATGTATACATATGTTTGACCTAAAAATATATATAATACATGAGAGAGAGAGAGAGAGAGAGAAGAGAAGGGTTACAAGACAAGATACACAATTTTTTATGCATGCTTTAACTTTTTCTATATATGCTTTAACTTTGGTCATAACACTTTTTAAGTACCAAGAAATGTTCTCCCTCCTCTCACACACCATATGGCCAAACCCAACACGGAATTCTCCTCCAATTTTTGTCATTTTCCTTGTGTGAAAAAGGAAAAGGAATTCTCAATGAAAAATGCTTTAAATATTCTAGTGCATATTTAGGGTGAATCTAGTTTGACTAGTCGTGGACTTAATATGAAGGAGAAGCCATTTTTGAGCAAGTTGTGCTCTTGAAAGCTTGTAGATAGTATCTACCTTTTCAAGAGCCAAGTTATTTATAACTTGGTTGGATCCATCATCAATCTTTTAAGATTGATAGGTAAAAACTTCTTAAACACGTTTTTGGATGTTTAATGTTTTTTAATGCTATACAAGTGCTCTGTTTTTAAATAAAATTTAAACTTCCACTGTGTTTCCGGGTACGAGGGAACCAAGATCCAACAATACTGATGAAGAAGAGACACGTGAAACACATTGTGAATACTGGAGAGATACGGTGGTAAATCCAAACGATAAGCCACATTTTCAATTTTCTCTAGGATCTCAAATAGAACAATGAATCTCAGCGCTAACTTGCCATTGAGACCAAACTTCATCACCTTCCGAAAAGATGAAACTTGCAAGAACACATGGTCTCCAAGCTCAAAATGCAGAGGTCTGCGCTTGGTGTTGGAATAACTGGCCTTTCTGTCATGTCCGGCTCTGCCTCTCTTCTTGACCAGTTCAAATTTATCAACAATCTACGGAATCAACTCTGGTCCCTCAACCTTTCGTTACCCTACCTCATCTCAGAACAAGGGTGTACGACATCAAAGACCCTAGAGAGCTTCATACGGTGTCATACCAATGCTGCGATGATAGCTATTATTATATGCAAACTCTATCATCGATAACTAATCCTGCCAGGATAATCCAAAGTCCATCATTGAAGTCCCCGGCATATCATCTAATATAGTACTCTCTGACTGACCATCAGTGTCATGATGATATGATGTACTCAATCTCAAAATGGTGTGAATGTAACGCCCCACTGTATCAAGACGTGTCTTTTCAGCGTGCTTATGTCTTCACTCACACGCACCCTGGAAAACTTCCCAGGGGGTCACCCATCCTATAATTTCCCCAAGTCAAGCACGCTTAACTTTGGAGTTCTTATGTGATGAGCTCCCGAAAAGAAAATGCACCTTCTTGATATGAATAGTACATATGAAATCTTTTAAGCCCTCCTCAACCATATAGTCCCATACCTACTCAGTCTCAGAATCCCTCTCATTCCGGCACGGGATCGGTTCATTCATGTCTCCCTCCGCCTATAAGCCTACCAGGAGCCGCTCATTGTCCGTGCAACCTCTTGGCACCGGCGATCACTCCCTGCCTCCTCAGCCCCGGGCGTCACATGCCCACCAGCTTCCGCTTGGTTCGTCCCCGAACCATACCGTACTAAGAGAGGTCGGCTTTGATACCATTTGTAACGCCCCACTGTATCAAGACGTGTCTTTTCAGCGTGTTTATGTCCTCACTCACACGCACCCTGGAAAACTTCCCAGGGGGTCACCCATCCTATAATTTCCCCAAGTCAAGCACGCTTAACTTTGGAGTTCTTATGTGATGAGCTCCCGAAAAGAAGATGCACCTTCTTGATATGAATAGTACATATGAAATCTTTTAAGCCCTCCTCAACCATATAGTCCCATACCTACTCAGTCTCAGAATCTCTCTCATTCCGGCACGGGATCGGTTCATTCATGTCTCCCTCCGCCTAGAAGCCTACCAGGAGCCGCTCATTGTCCGTGCAACCTCTTGGCACCGGCGATCACTCCCTGCCTCCTCAGCCCCGGGCGTCACAAATGAAACATTCTAGAACTTCTAGTGAATTTTTTTTTTTTTAAAATAACTCTCTAACTATAAAATAATAAATATAAATATATATATGCCCATACATATATATATTGTACTTTAAAAAAATACCTTACTTAATTTAAAATACATATACACAATAAATACAATAAAAGTACTCGCATGCAATTAAATACTTAAAATTAATTACTAAATAATCATTCATAAGATTGCCATAATAAAATTCCTAAATAATATTTCTTTCACCAAGATTAATGAAAACTTAGAAAATAAATACTTAAATCTAAAATCCATGCATGTACGGAAAATCTATAATAATAAAACATATGCGGAAATAAATGGTCTAGTCTCAACATAAAAATTCATCTTAGAGCAATGGTCACGGGTTCTAGCCGCTGGATACTCATACGCCCTCGCCGCCAGTCGGGAACACATTAACTTCATTAATATTCTGCTCACCTGCACCATTTAAATCTAGTGAGCCTAGAGGCTCAGCACGTTCTATCCTTATATAACAAAATGAAACCACACACAAGCACACATCATATAAAATACGTGAATATAAATATACGTGCATGATCTTAAAAATATATGCATATAGACATAAATAAATAATTATAATGCTTCATCATCATGCTAAACATAAACATCACATTTAATAAATCTCATAAAATGTCTTATCATAATCTCTTAGTTCTCAACAGGTCGTATCCATGTCGGTGGCATCATACTGAGCGATTGATCAATCTATAAACCAACGTACGTGGCGGTGGGATCTCCACCTCTTATGCCACTTCACCAGCCCTCTCAGCCGGATCCATAAGCTCATCATAACATAAACATTATTAGGAAGGTCACCGGGCCCAGGTATCCCGGCCTCCAACCACATCACTTTCCACCTTCACTTCAACTTCCATAAAAATATATTTTTTTTTTAATATGCAATTAAACTTATCATAAAAATTCTTAATGATGCATGAACTTAAAATTCTCATTATTCCTTTACTTCATGAAAATTTGCCCGTAAATATATATTTAATTTATTTTATTAAAAATCTTACTT
Source organism: Henckelia pumila (assembly GCF_033568475.1). Taxonomy (NCBI): domain Eukaryota; kingdom Viridiplantae; phylum Streptophyta; class Magnoliopsida; order Lamiales; family Gesneriaceae; genus Henckelia; species Henckelia pumila. The sequence goes on along the minus strand of NC_133120.1, from coordinate 60,451,631 downwards.
ATATAACTAATAAAATACATGCATGAACTAAATATATATTTACGGACCTTTTATTTTCCAAGGACTTGTTCGAGCTGCTGACCACTAGACTTAAACTCAAAAATTCCTAGACTGGCTCAGAAACCCAAAAGCCCAACCTGACCTGGCCCATTAAGTTTCATGGGCCCCCAGGCCCATGGAAAACTAATGGGCTCACTAAAACATTAATTAATTCCATTTAAATTAATTAACTCAAAATTAATCAAATAAATTATTAACTAGTCCATTAACCTAAAAATTTGCCCGTTAAATTACTAACCCGACACAACTTGGCCCAATAGTTCTCATGGATCACACGGACCATGAAAAATTAGTGGGCTCACTTCATTAATTATTTAAGCCCATTAAACTAGTCCAATTAAATTAATTAATCAAGCCCAAATCCAATAATTAATAACTTAAACTCTTAGTTAATTAACAATAAAAATAAACCCGAGTCCAATTAATATTATCTAGACCCGGACCAAAATAATTTGACTCATTAAATTTTAGACCCGACCCGGACCAAAAAACCCAAGCCCGGCCCGCTTAAACTCAAGACAAGCTTCTAGCCCCTCTTTTCTTAACCCTCACGGCAGCACCCCTTTTTCCCCTTGCTACAGCCCAGCTCTGGCCACCCTGGCCGGAGCTCCGCCGGCAGGAACACCCCAGGGTCCTGCCGGTTCCAAGAGACCAGCCCTGGCCCAGCCCCATGCCTTGCATGATGCAGCCGATCCCCTCTCCTTTCTCCCTTGCTACGCAGTCTGCGTAGTCCCCAAGCCATGGACTTTCTGACCAGCTCCGGCCACTACCGGCCGGAGCTCCGACACCTGGACCACCCCAAGGTCCAGATGCATCCCTCGACACAGGCCTGGCCCGAGCCAAGCCCTGCATGGCTCGGCCAAAGGCCCCAAACCCGACAAAAAATTTTGCACGCCTAGCTGCTGTCATGGCTCATTCCCGCATGGTTCCTGCCCTGAACCACCGAGCCAAAGCCGACCCTATGGACCCTAGTTAGGACCCCAAACCAGTGGGTAGCAAGCTCGAACCCAGCCTAGACCAGAAACTCATCATCAACCATTCCATGTGAATGAAAACGTGAGAATCATGATGAATAACAAACAAAACTGAAAACACATGCTAAACCCAGATCATTCATACTTAAAAACATTGTAATGTGATCTAAATGATGTTCAAGAATGGAATCAAACATGCCTTGAGAATTATTTAGACGAAACGACGTAAACGACACGTATCGGGCTCGCCGGGACGAACGGATCTTCCAAAAACTCCAAAAACTTTTAACGATCGGCTATGGGGTGGGTTTTCTGTTGAAGGAACGATGAAGGGAGTGGGAGAAGATTGAGGAGGCGGCTAGCAAGAAAACGTGAATGGAGGTAGGAGGATTAGGGTAGATTTTTAAGATAATCTAGGTTTAATAAATAAATAGATAATTAGGATAATTAAATACTCAAATTTTAAACTTTTTTTTTAAAAAAAATACATTCTAATTTGCTAAAACTAAGTAAATCCCGAAATTATAAATAATTGGATTTTTAAAGCTTAATAAAAGTCATTAAAATGACTTATTTTGGGTAAAAACGGACATATAAATATACATATATATAAATACCATAATTTTCTTAAAATCTTACCTTAAAATAATATTTTAAGGCTCCTAAAAATCTCATAAAATATTTTGGGTGAAAACTAACATCTCGTCCGTCCACGGTCCCGCCTACGCGATCATAAAATAAACTTTCTCAAATAAATTCATAAATCACATCATATAGATTTAAATGCCGAAATAATATTTAAAACATGCAAATAAATCAATTAATTTAAATAATCACTCATAAAAATAATTTAACACATTTTCACATTATTATAAAATTATAAAATCCCCTAGTTATGCATGCGGATTTACGTGACGAATTTCTGGGCGTTACAGTGAAAGCTACCCTAAAATTGTGAGGTGAACCTCGGGTTTCTATCACTGAAAATGCTCAGTGGTACTCCGTGCATTCGCACAATCTCTTAAATGTACAATCTAACCATGCGATCAAAGGTATAGACTTGGTTATAAAGAATAAATTAAAGTTTGCAAACTTGGACAACCGGTCCACAACAACCCAAATGACATCACAACACCTGGAGGACATCATCAAGTTGGTGACAAAATCCATGGTCACATGCTCCCACTTCCACTCTGGAATCTCCAAGCTCTGAAGTAGACCACAGATCGACGATGCTTAGCCTTGACTTGCTGACAAACGAGGCATCTGGACACAAACTGATACACACCACGTTTCATTCCTTTCCATCAGAATCTCGTACTTAGATCTTTGTGCATCTTCGTACTACCAATCATCAGACACAAATACTCTGTCAGACAAACACAACAATCCATCCGACTGAAAATCGAAAATAGAGGTGTTTTCTCCCTGAGCAAGCCTGGCTAACTTCTGCGTTTTAGGATATGAAAACTGCATTTGACGGATAAGGACAATCAAAGCTGGCTCAACTAACATTTTTTCGAATGAGTATGTTGTACAACATTTATCCATTACGATTTATCGGTCAGCTAACACTTTTTCGAATGAGTATGTTGTACAACATTTATCCATTACGATTTATATTACTAATATGTTTTACAGACTGTTGTCTTTGACACTGATTTATCCAATATGGTATAATTTTCCCCATAAAACATGCACATATAAGCCATAATTCAATCCCCATCATCATTAAATTAAATGTACCGAGGGACTACGTGGTTAATTTTTACCCCGCCAAATGCCCGATCTTTGAAACGATTCCGACGCAGTAAACCTGCTAATATTTAATAATGTGTTTTCTAATTAGATTTGAATTACAGTTGACAGAAAAGTTGTACGTATAGCTACTCAAAATATATATATATTACAGAAAAAAAACCATCTCTTGAAAAACATTAAATATGTTTGATATATTGTTTTACGTACTCAAAAGTTGTACTTAGCTACTCATACATATATTTTTTTTCCTCTATAATTTTGTTCAATTACATTATCCATATTGCAGTCTCTTATTTTTTGCGTGTGTAGGTGTGGTAGTGTACATGTCTAATCACATTCCGAAAAACACTAAAATAAAAAATATTTAAAAAACAACGAGATAACGAAATAAAAAATAAATTTAGGAAAAATGATTTTTTTTTATCTAATAACTTGTGCATTTTTTTATTTTGGTCAATTAACTTTTTAAAGTTTAATTTTGGTGCACTAATTTTAATTTTTAATTATTTTGGTCCAATTGCTGACGTGACGACTTCACATGTCAGCATTTTCCGGTGTCACGTCATCTATTGGACCAAAATAACCAAAAATAAAAGTTATTTTACCAAAATCAAACATTGAAAAGTTAATGTACCAAAACCAAAATATGAAAAGTTAATGGACCAAAAAAAAAAATTTCTCTTAAATTTAACAACATAAATAATCGAGATCTCAAAAAATATATATATATTATAAAAACTGAAATTTAATAACATAAAGAATATGAAATCGCAAAAAACATATAGTATTAACATTGTAATTTAATAAGAGGGCAAAAGATCGATAATGTAATGTAATAAAGTAGCTAGGTAGCAACATATATATTGATTATGGAGAGCATCTTGTGAAGTTAACCGAAACACAAACAGACGTATTCAAAACAAACAATTGTGACGAAGGAAGAGCAGTACGTGTTGATTAGAAAATAAATGCATTGTGCAGTGAAAATCGCAGTGAATCTCTGAGTGGATCTTGCAACTACTTTGTGCCTGAATATTATTTGTTGCGGTAAAGGAGCCAACGAAGCTCAAGAATAAATATGTCGTTTTGATTGCATGCGATGCATAATATAAACGACCAATCTGGAACACAATATATATATCTAATCATTCAAATATCTATACAACAACTTGGATTGATACTTCGCTTCCATATTACCCCACTTTCGGTGACAATACCATTTGTGATTTAAAATTTAATTTTTGAAAATTGCCGATAAATCCCCATTTACAAACAAAATTTGTTAGTCCTTTTTTTATTATTATTATATTAATTAATCTTTATTTTGCTTTCGTCAAAGAGTTGGTATGGGATCGGACCTATCTATGCTGGAAAAATGTCGATGCCACCCATGGGTTACCCATGGGTGGCGTGTCATTTGTTAATTGGCCAAACATGTGGGCTCCACATGTGGGGCCCAAAAAATTGGCCAATTTAAAAGTGACACGCCATCCATGGGTACTACTTACATGGGTGGCATCGACACTTCCCTATACTGATCAGTTTCAGTCAATGATATAAAGAATTTTAATACTTTGATTAATATAAGTTAACATGTTTTGTATTTCAGTCATGTATCTTGACAAAATTTGGTCTCCACTCAACTTGGAAATAAAGCTTATAATATGATACAAGTAAAAGTACTAATGCTCCATGCATTAAAATCCTCGTTAAATAAATGAGTTAAACTCTTTCATATTGCTCTATTTAAAATTAAGATATTTGGTACCGTTTGATTTGAGTTATGATATAAGTAATATATAGATAAGTAGTATAATGTAATAAAAAATAAATAAGAAATGATAATTAAAATAGTATTGGATTTGATTGATACATTATGGTTTATTTGATTTGATTGATTAAATTTTATATAAAAATGTTAAATGACTATTTTGTTCTTTTAATAATAAATAAAATAAAAATTATATTATTTATAAGGGGTAATATAGTAATTTGAATTCAATGATTTGATTGATGTGAAATAAGTAATTAATGATTTGATTGATATAAAATAAATAGTTAATTAATATATGGATAAATAATATGATGAGAAGAACGTGAGATGTGATGAGATGAGTTATACATATATTAGTAATATGGTGAACATGACGGTTTAGTGAAAAATAAAAAACCTAAGCTAGTTGTGTTTTTGAATTTGTAGCTAAAACATCTCAAACTGACAATTTTTTTGTGGTACCATGTACACGTACTTTTTACATGCCTATACATTAAATATTAATACTTAAAATCAAACGTTTTAAAAATAAAAATATATATATATATGTTTTCGTGTAATAAAAAAACATATATACGTTTCATTACTTGATTTTAGTAAAATCTTGGAAGCGAGATCTCACCTTTAAGGGTAATATACAAATTATAGATATTCAAATGGTTCATATTTTAAAATATGTGTATAATTAATATTATATATTACTTATGATGTTGTAAATCATTGAACGATTAAATCTATAAATGATTACGATCAGGGTAGACTGAACTCTACCGCAGAACTCTGTGTGATTAATGTTTGAAATTGATAATATCCTATAAAACAAAGAAAACAATTCACAGATTTTGTGAATTTATATGAAGATTTTTTTAAAAACTAATTGTGTGCAGGTACTTACAAATTAACCTCAAGCAGCATAAAAATTTGCTTGTGTGTGAGTAATTTTTTTACGTGGAGTCTCCAACAAATTTAAAACAATATTTGTGATCTTTTGCTACATATATACCCAGATAAAAAGTATGATATTTTGAGAGTTCGCAGAAATGCAGGCACAAAGTTTTATGTAAAAGTATAATAAAAATAACATTTTAAAAGCAAAAACCAATATACATTGGTCTGCTGTATACAAGTTTTGCAAGTTTGTGTATGTCTTTATTCCATATACATATCATATATTATGAAAAGAGTATATTATAATAATAGATTTCAAAGAAAAGGCCATGTTAATAAATATAGTCAAAAGACCCAAAATCTTAATATGGGATTATAATAATATATGAATATAGCAAAATTAGGTTCAGTCAACATCCCTGTGAAGGGTCCCTACTTTGACAGTATCCAAATCAATGGCCTGATACTGTGTATCGGATTGAAGATTGTGGCGCTGGGGTGATTCCCAAATTATTTGGAATACTTTTTGCAAAGAATTTTATGAATTTCCCTAAGATATGGTACATAAGTTCAATATTGTATACTTACTTATTAATATTCCTCTATATTTTATATACATTTTTTACAGTAGTACCTCACCGTACCGTAGTGTAAGCAAGAATATAATATGTGTATAGTTGAATATTTAAATAAATTAAAATTAAAATTTAACATATATATGATATGATGCTTGTCAAATTTGATGATTCCTAGCAAAGTCCAAGCTAGGGATTATATAATTAATGCAAGGAAGAACGTAGCTTGGGATATATAAGTGAATGTTTATAAATGAATTGAATGTTTGGTTGAACAAATTTCCTGCCGCTTTGTAAGTGTTATGGTGTCCTTATGTATAGTATAAAATCAAGAATATGTCGATATGTTGGATTTCCGTATTCATGTACAGATATTTTGGCCTATTGAGATTCACAAAAAGTATCGGTTTTGAATTTAGATGTGTTTTTTGGTCTATGAAGATATGATTGCCAAAAATTGATATATAGGAAGGACTGCGATGAAGTGGCCGGCCGGTTACTTTTCATACAAAAATGATATTTATCTAACGTTATTTTATCTTTTTATATTTTTTTAGTGAAAAATGTTTAATTCTATTGCTAAATATTGTGTTACAAGTTTAAACAACCACGAACAAAAAATCACAATTTACTCAAACAAAAGATGAAGGTGATGAAGAAGCAAAAACAGCAAGTTTATGAACTAAAGGATTTTTAATTTGATCTATATATTAACATAATTCAAGGCTCCTGCATGCACTTGCTTAGTTCTTTTGCACACATCCACCGTATATTTAGCAAGCATTCATCACCATGTACAATTGAAATGGGTTATTTAAGCTTGTATTCCAAAGTATATATATATATATATATATATATATATATATATATATATATAGGTTTCGAGGGTTATGAGAAGAAGAGATAGCCGCCGTAGACACAAGAAAAATAAGAGTAAGAGAAAAGAGAACTTGAGAGAAAGAAATTCGGATATTTCATCGGAGAATCTTTTTGTGATTTTATGGAATTCGGGTATCTTTTCTATGACGATCTAGATATCAAGATTGGCGATTTGAATCGCATTTTTCTCTGTTTTATATATTGATGTAACCTAGTGAGAGTATAAAACTTGTGTTCGAGCTTATTGTTGATTTTCTCTAGTTGTCTTTCTAGAGAATAACTTTGTGTACCTATTGAATTTGAATACTGGATATTTAAGGGGGCATTTAGTTTTATAACCTCCTTTGGAAAGCTAATTTGATTAATGACCTTAATTTTTTTTATTTTGGTAAATGACCTTCCTTTTACAATTTCACTTAATTAATTCCCTCAAAAAACAAAATATAATAATAATGAAAATTGGGAAAATTTTGTCGGGTCTTTTGGTCGGGTCATATACCACGTTTTTTCAACAATTTATTTTACTTTTCTTCTCACCTTCTTCCTGGCGCCTTTTCTTCCCACTTCCTCGCGCCTTTTCCACCCAGTTTACATTGCAGACTAACCAACCAAGGCTGATAAATTTCTCTGTTTTCTACCTTAATTGGATAGCAAGAAGCGGATTTCACCCATTTGATTGTGAGTTTATTTAGTTTAATCGTCTGGTTTGCCACTTTATTTTTTGGTTTTATCGAGACATGTTTCTGAAATATGTAATATATCTAAACCTGGTATCGGTCGCCGTGAACGTAATTACGGTCGCCGAAAACATAATTTCTTTCGCCTCATATGTTATAGCGGTCGCCTTTCATGTCATTTTTTTAATTTTTTTTTAGATACGTAGTTTTCTTTTTGTTGATCGATTTCAACAATATGCTTCTGATTATTTATTGTGTTTTATACAGGTAATGATATTTACCAATATTATATTTGAATTTGATGGTGAGTGGAGAATAGATGAACAAGGCATTTGTAAGTGGTGTCCGGGATCCAATTCTAAATGGGCAGCAATAAATGTGGCCATGAGGATAATTGTTCATGTGAAGAAGTGGTGAGTTTGATAAGTAAAGTTTTGGGACTGAATATAGATGAATCAAAAATGACATTGAGTTATTTGCCATCTGTACGGGGTTGTAATCATCGTCCTATTTATATTAACAATGCAGTAGGTGTAAAGACATACTTATGTTTTGGGGATTCACAGAATAGGCCTGTGCTTCATGCGGAATTGTCAAAAAATATTGATGTTGAAATTGATATGATTGTGGATGATCCAAGAGTTGAGAGCATCAAAGATAGATTTGTTGATGTGAATGATGGAAGATTATCATGTGATATGTTAGTTGATCATAATGAAAAAGAGTTGCATGATGGATATTTTGATCGGGTTTTTATCCTAGATGATGCCTCTAACATGCAAGAAGTAAATGATGAAGTCAATAATGACATGGTTGCAAAATCTAGCAATGAAGCCACTCCGACAGATTCGCCAAGCCAACATGAAGAACCAGAGCCTATTGAGGATGTACAAAATATGTTGCTTGTTGGTGGCAATGGTTACAGTTTCACAGATGGATCAAAGTTAAAAATTGGTCAAGAATTTGATACCAAAGAAGAGGTTAAAAATGTATTGTCTGAACTTGCAATTAGTGCCTCTTTTGAATTTGATGTTGTTAAATCAACTAAATTACTTTACACAATCAAATGTGTAAGTGATAAATGCAGCTGGAGAGTACGGGTTTCAAAAAAAAGGAAGTCGACCCGATTCTCCATTCGGAAGTATTGCAATACACACACTTGTGATCTTGCTGACAGACGTAAAAGACATCGCCAAGCGAGTGCTGCTGTAGTGTCAAAGATGTTGCTAGAGAATTTTAGTGGGCAACAGGTCACCCCAACACCTAAATCAATAATGACAATGATGCAGAATAGGGGTATTAATATCACCTATTACAAGGCTTGGAAAGGTAAAGAACTAGCACTTAATCAGCTAAGAGGTGATCCTGATGAGAGTTTTCATATGTTGCCTTCATATTTGAACATGGTCAAGCAGGTAAATCCAGGTAGCATCACACATCTTGTTGTTGACAATAATAGGTTTAGATACATGTTCTTAGCATATGATGCTTGTATAAATGGATATAAATTCATGCGAAAAGTAGTTGCAGTTGATGGAACCTTTCTAAAGGGCAAGTACAATGGTGTTTTGCTTGTTGCTACAATACAAGATGGTGAATTTCACCAATTTCCTATTGCATGGGGTGTTGTTGACTCCGAGACTAAGGAGTCATGGACATGGTTTATGTTGAAGTTGCAGGAATTGGTACCAGATGATGAAGAACTAGTAATAATCTCAGACCGACATCAGGGTATAATATCTGCTGTGGCAAATGTTTACAAACAAGCATCATGGTTATTGTGTGTGGCACTTGTCACAAAATATCAAAACTAGGAGTAAACAAAAAGGTGCTACAGAGTTGTTCATGCGTATAGCATATGCATACAAACAAAGTGAATTTGATTCGTTGTATAGTGATATGAGAAACAGGTACCCTCAAGTTGCGAAATATTTGGAAGAGCATACTTCTCCAGAAAAGTGGTCTAGATCTCATTGCCCAAGAACACGATACAACATAATGACAACCAATGGAGTGGAGTCAATAAATTCTAGATTGCGCACTGAAAGGGATCTTCCAATTGTTTCATTGTTAGATGCACTTCAAAAATTGACTTCATGTTGGTTTAGCCGATATCGTAATGCTGCTACTGCATCTACAACTGTAGTAACTCCTGCTGTTGAGTCAATTCTGCGTGAAAGGTTCAATGCTTCTAAAAAAAACCAAGTCTATGAGTTGAACAACTTGCAGTATCATGTTTATGCCCAAGATGACCATGAAACTGTTGATTTTGCAAGTAATTCATGTAGTTGTAGAGTTTATGATTTAGATAGAATTCCATGTTCTCATGCCATAGCAGCTAGTTATGCAGCAAATTTGAGAATTTATGACTTATGCTCGGAGTACTATACTACCCATACAAGGGTACTTGCTTACTCTGGTACCATATATCCTGTGCCTCAATGTAGCGAATGGACGAAGACAATTGACCCATTGGCACAAAAGTTGATGCCACCTAATGTGAAGCAAAAGCGTGGAAGGAGAAAAGTGAATAGAAATCCATCTATCGGTGAGTTTGGGAAACGATGAGATTGACCATGAGTTTGATGTTTGGTGGTGACCTGTTACATGTTAGGTTAATTTTGGCTTTCAAAATACATTTTAATATTTTTTACATGTGTAGTGCAGCAAAGATCTTATTTGATGATTGAATTTCAGAATTTCACTTTCACTATTATTTTAAGAGCTAATTTATGGTTACTGATTTTCAAGTTCATGGCAACAGTTTTCATGTTCATGGCTACTGATGCAAAGTAATTGACAACCATTTTTTATGTTCATGGCAACTGTTTCTATGTTCATGGCCACTGATACAAAATAATTGACAACCATTACCATTTATGTTCATGGCAATCAATTTTATATTGAAACTCATTTTGGCTATGGCAGTGTTATTTCAAGCAAGCATATAAAAAATTATCATTTCTTCTTCTTATTATTATTTTTGAGTTTTTATTATTTTTTTAGTTATTGTGTTGGCTAGAATTTTTTTTAAAAAAGAATTCAGAATATGATTTTGAAAAACATGCCACAACTTATTGAAGAAAATAAAAATATATCTTTATATATTGCGATTAAATAAATCAAGTTTGGATATTTAAAAATCATGCAACCACTTAGTGGAGAAAATAAAAATATAACATATTATACCATGTGTAATAATTTTACTTGTTAATTAATTAAGTTTTTAACAATTATATTTCAATTTACGTTTGCATGATTATTTGAGAACATTGACTATCTAAAAATCACGATCAAGTGTTACAAAATAAAAAGAAAAATAAAGTAAAACGAGGCAGAAAAAAAATTAAAAATTTAGTTGGCGATCGATCATCAAAAATTGAGCAACCGATATACCATTCACAGCAACCAAATTTATATAAACGACAACCTCTTATATATCGAAGCTAATTTTTACAATCGACGTCATCAATTTCTATACTTTATATCATGTTTAATTTATATTACATCATAAAAATATATATCTTTACATATTGTGATTAAATAAATAAAGTTTGGATATTTGAAAATCATGCAACCACTCATTGAAGACAATAAAAATATAACATATTATACCATGTGTAATACTTTTGCTTGTTAATTACTTAAGTTTTTAACGATTGTATTTCAATTTATTGATTATATAAAAATAAAAAATAAAATAAAACGAGGCAAAAAAAATTAAAAATTTAGTTGGCGACCGATCATCAAATATTGAGCAACCATTCACAGCAATCGAATTTATATAAACGAGAACCTCTTATATATCGAGGCTAAATTTTATAATCGAAGTCTAGTTTCATCAATTTTTATACTTTATATCATGTTTAATATTTATAATACATCATAAAAATATATCTTTATATATTGCGATTAAATAAATCAAGTTTGGATATTTGAAAATCATGCAACCACTCATTGATGAAAATAAAAATATAACATATTATACCATGTGTAATACTTTTGCTTGTTAATTACTTAATTTTTTAACGATTGTATTTCAATTTATTGATTATATAAAAATAAAAATAAAATAAAACGAGGCAAAAAAAATTAAAAATTTAGTTGGCAACCGATTATCAAATATTGAGAACCATTCACAGCAACCGAATTTATATAAACGAGAACCTCTTATAAATCGAGGCTAAATTTTACAATCGATGTCTAGTTTCATCAATTTTTATACTTTATATCATGTTTAATATTTATAATACATCATAAAAATATATCTTTATATATTGCGATTAAATAAATCAAGTTTGGATATTTGAAAATCATGCAACCACTCATTGATGAAAATAAAAATATAACATATTATACCATGTGTAATATTTTTGCTTGTTAATTACTTAATTTTTAACGATTGTATTTCAATTTATTGATTATATAAAAATAAAAAATAAAATAAAACGAGGCAAAACAAATTAAAAATTTAGTTGGCGACCGATCATCAAATATTGAGCAACCATTCACAGCAACCGAATTTATATAAACGAGAACCTCTTATATATCGAGGCTAAATTTTACAATCGATGTCTAGTTTCATCAATTTTTATACTTTATATCATGTTTAATATTTATAATACATCATAAAAATATATCTTTATATATTGCGATTAAATAAATCAAGTTTGGATATTTGAAAATCATGCAACCACTCATTGATGAAAATAAAAATATAACATATTATACCATGTGTAATACTTTTGCTTGTTAATTACTTAATTTTTTAACGATTGTATTTCAATTTATTGATTATATAAAAATAAAAAATAAAATAAAACGAGGCAAAAAAAATTAAAAATTTAGTTGGCGACTGATCATCAAATATTGAGCAACCATTCACAGCAACCGAATTTATATACACGAGAACCTCTTATATATCGAGGCTAAATTTTACAATCGATGTCTAGTTTCATCAATATTTATACTTTATATCATGTTTAATATTTATAATACATCATATAAAATATATTTTTATATATTGCGATTAAAGAACTCAAGTTTTGATATTTGAAAATAATGTGTAATACTTTTACTTGTTGATTACTTAATTTTTGTAACGATTGTATTTCAATTTACATTTGCATGATTATTTGAGATGATTGATTATATAAAAATCACTATCAAGTGTTACAAAAAAGGTAAAAAAAGGAAACCGAGGCAGAAAAAATTATTTTTTAATTGAACTAAAATATCTTTTTCATATTTTAGATTAAATAATGTATATATTTCAAAATATACTTAAAATTAGTAAATAATCAATGTAGATTGGACTAATCCAAAAATTTGTCAAAGTGAATACTTTAGAATCCTTGAAACAAAATAATTAAGTCTTGTCTCAACTGATAAAATATTACAAGATGACATAACATTTACCATATACAACCAAAGTTAATCACATCATCAGATTATTAAATGCAGACTATAATTTTCACTCATTTCTCCAAGAACATATCTTCAAATATTTCCTAAAAGAACTCGTATCATCGTCATATAGCAAACATGTATTACAGTTGCATAACTATGTAGTTGCACTTTCAAAACATAAACACCATATCCCCCTGTGAAGAACGGATTAACTCATTTCATAATTTAATATTGATATGAACTCTAATGAATTTAAATATTTAATCAACACCTACCTCAACCCATGTTTGGCTAAATGGGAAACAAACTTGGAATGGATTGCGATGGGGAAATAGCCGCTTTGTCCAATTCAAAAAGTCCATGATCTGTTGGTATTTTTAAATCACATAAAAATACATAACAGAAATATGGAGGAGAAATAAACTCAAAACTACCTTTGAGGGCCTCTTGTATAGGTGTGTCTTGTAGTTGACTTTCTATCTTTTGTCGTTTCTCTGGTGGAGACACAGAGTCCAAAGAATCATGTGATGCGGAAATATTCGCTTTGTCCAATTCAACAACACCATGATCTGCTAGAATTCTTAAATTACGTAAAATGCAATAGCATAAATATGGAAAAAAGAATCAAAATTACCTTTGGGGGTTTTTTGTACTGGTGCGTGCTCTAGTCCTCTAGTGGACTTTCCCATATGCTCCATCATTGTTTGCAATTTTTTTTCTAATTGTAAAAATCTTCCATTAAAGTGGAGTTCCATTCGTTCAATAAGGGATTCCATCTTTTCTAATTTGGAGTCAATGTGTTGCAATGTTTCCATAATGACAGTCTTTGTTTCAACACAATCATGGACTTTAAATGAACCATTTACAGTAGACTTGTGTTGAGGATATGGTTGGGTAGACGCACCATCATCTACATGTGACTGGCTACAGTAAACAACCTTTCCCTGTAGCATCAACTCAACAATATTCTCCACAACTGCATCTGAGGAAGGATCTATAAATTCACCATTTATATAATACGAGGACAATAATTCATCCGCAGTTGGTGTCAACATACCAACAATATCCTGCACATTTAATTTAAATCTATAAATGTAATTTCAATATCATATAATATCTACATAAATCATACATAAGTTAATACTTACAGTTTTAGATGAGTTTGCAGCTGCGACTATCTTCACATGTGTTGGTGCTGCCTTTTTATTCCATTTGTTAGTCACCCATCAACACATTCGAGGAAGTTGTAAGTCATTGCCCTCTTTCCGCTTAGCGAAGGTGTTTGCAATTCTGGGTATACATTCATAGGCAAGTATCTAAATTAGTAAATAATAAGTTAATAAACATATAAACCTTATATAAACCATACTAAACAAAAAATTAAATTTCACTTACTTGTAATGGTTGGAGGAATCCACTAAGATTATAGCTCGCACCTTTGACACATTTTTCTGATTTCTTTGATTTTATAAGTTCCTTTTCTTTTTCACTCATATTTTTTCTCAAACTCCTCAATACTTCCTTAAATGCTGTTGTACCCCATGGGTACTTGTTAAATTTTCTAAATCTTCAACTAGTTGCATCAACTTCTTATCTATAGGCAGATTCTTTTTTTTCCTTATGGGCCAAAGAACACCGGCAACAAAAAACAAACAAGCCAGCTTCACCTTTTCTAGATTTACATCTTCAGCATATTCATTACTAAGTTTTACTAATCGAGCCTTTACATCATTCAAAAATACTTCCTTCATTCCATTGAAATGTCTTTGATAAAATTTCATGTTATCCACAATCATCGGAAAATTATTAGAACAATCAAGTCCTGTTATCAAACCATACTCCAACATTGATAACCTCATCGGCCTCTTGCGAACCACCATCCAAAATTCTTTTTTGTTTCTTATATATGTCTGCCGAAGCATTAAATACCACAAAATTTGACTAGATATATTGAAATCTTCAGCACACTTTATGAGATTCCCAGAAATCATGAAATCAAGCTCGGCCTCATTCAAAGTTTGCAATATAGTTTCTGATACATCATTGTAACGTGATTGCACAGAAATTTTACAATCAAAATATTTACTTCTTGATAATTGTGTCTTTAGTTGTATCTGCATGCATATTGATAAGCAAAAGAAATTGTTAATGAAACATATTCCACACAAAAAATATATCAATTGTCGCCGAGAACTGATTTTAATTTTAGATGACAGAAAAATTCATTCACAACAACCAAAACTAGGAATTAATATCTTAACCTTTTTTTTCTGTTCAACAAGGAACAAAACAAAATCTCCATGATAAGATGATCCACGACAAAGCATAATCGAGAAATTAAAGATTCCACAAACTTACCAAACTTAAATCCGATTAAAAGTGCATTAAAAAAAGTTGGAAATTTTGTTCAACCCCAGAAACACATTCACATTACCCACATTATATTTCTCTAGACATTTATTTACAATTATTTTCTTGCTCCATTCTCAGTTTTCTTTGATTTATCTTCCCTTGTAACCCCTTCCAACCAAAAAAGCAAAAGTTATACATCAAAACACAAGAAAAAATCTGAAATAAAAATCCCAAATAAAGAACTTAGTAAATAACAAGAAAATATTGTTTCCCAAGATTCTCCTAGTAAGCAACCAGTTTTTGAATGCAGAAAAGAAAAAACTGGAGTCGGTGTTGGAAAGAAATTTTTTGTGGGAGAAAACAGAAAATCAGTGCTGACTGCCGAGAGAATAAGAGAATATGATCAATTTTGGTATTTCAAAATCCCAATACGCATTTTCACATCGACATTCTTCACAAAAAAAATTGAAATTCATGTTCCCATGCCAAATAAAGCACAAAATATTGACTGTATACTGCCACAAGCTCATACACAAACCATTTGTAA